>NC_072053.1:699100-999100 GCF_027791375.1 Indicator indicator | reverse complement strand
GTTCCACCCCAACTAATGAATTCCTCCAGGATAAGCAATGGCAGAAAAAGGCATCCAGGAAATATTGTGGGGTGCGGTGGGAAATCTTATAGTGGTCTTCCAGTACCTGAAGGGGTCTGCAAGAAAGCTGGGAAGGGACTTTTTACAAGGGTTTGTAGTGATAGGATGAGGGGTGTGGTAGTTTAAGGCTATGCCTTTAAAATTTGTTTCCAATTCAGCATAAGGGGCAATATCTTTAAGTTGGAAAAGGGGAGATTTAGACTGGATATAAAGAAGTAATTCTTGAGAGTAAGGGTGGTGAGACACCTTGCCGGAGAGATTGTGGATCCTTCCTCCCTGGGGGTGTTCAGGACCAGGTGGGATGAGGCTTTGAACAACCTGGTCTAGGGTAAGGTGTCCCTGCCCATGGTAAAGGGTTTGGAACTAGATGTTTCAGGTGTTTTCCAACCCAAACTGTTCTAAGGTTCTATGAACTGTATTTTATGATGACCCAGATAAGGGACAAGTCTCCTCAGGTGGTTTGCTTTAAACTCTGTCCTAGCTGTGGTCAATATAAATTCCATCTGAATTATCTGATACTCTTTCATATAATTACTATGTCAAACATTACTGACTCTTCACATTAATAGAATTAGCTACAACTCTGGATTATTTTGACATAATAAAAAATTTTATGAAGGTTTTATGGGAAGAAGAGATCCCTGAAGAAATATTTTCCCAGACTCCTTCTTTTGGCACACTTTTCAGGCTGAGTGTGGATAGGGAGAAGGTTTCAGAGTGAGTCATTACTCTGAAATAAACTGGGTAAGTATCCTACACTAAACCCATACCAAATTCATCCTTTGAGGCAGTGTGATTATTATTTCAATTTTGAGAGTAATTACTTGATCCCCTTTGTTGTTTTAGCATGTCATATACCTCTTTTCCACACTGAAATTACTGTAGACATAAATCAGAAGAATTCAAGAGATTCTTTTCATTCATTTCTGTAGAATTTCCTGCAGACTCATTCTCACTTCTAGGCACTACTTCTTCCATAAAGTGTTTGCTATAACATGAGGTTTCCCTGTTTTTCTTGTAGATGTTAAGCAAATAAAAAAACATGACTGGAAACAGGGTGGTTTCTGAGTTCAGCATCCTTGATCTCCATACAGTCTTGTTCCATGACTTCTCCTTTATTTCCTTTTACTTTTTATTCTTCTTCCCTTTTTTTTTTATTTTATCCCTTTTTGAGTCTGCTTTAAATTTATTCTCAAGACTCTGGATTAGGTTTAATGTTGTTGTAAGGTTTGATTTAGGCTTAAGAGTGTTCCTCTTGGTTTTGTTTTCTGTTTATTTGGATTCTCCATTTGATTCTATTGTACAGCCAAATGGGCTTTACTGCTTTGTTATTTATTTAGCAAGTGCTCTCCAAGTCAGAAAGCAAATTTAAGAGGAGATATTGTGGATAGAAAGGAAGTGAAAAGTAGCAGGAAAAGTTAAAAAAAAAAATTAAGACTGAAATGATCCCAGATCTTCCTATTTTATTTAGACAATTTCCACTGCTTCTAGAGTTGCTTAGCCCTTTCCTTAATATTCAGTTCTTAATCTTCTCATCTTCACAACAGCTTGCAGAAACTAACTGCCTAAAAAGAAAAATTAAAAGTTGTGAGCCAACCCTCCACCCACTTAGGGCACTGTCTGACAACAAATCATAAAACAGTAATAAACTTGGCAGCTTTCTTCTGTTGTTTCAGTGCCAAAAAGATGGCTACTAAAAAACCCCATTTTTTTTTCCTGATTTTACATGTAATTAGTTACCACTGATTTTTTTACAAGAATTAATGGTATTGTATGTTCCACTCCTTGTTCCTACATGTTTACTAAAACCCTAAAAGAAACCCTTAGTAAGTAATACACACACTTTCTATTCAGCTGATGTTCCTTCAGGGTTTTGCAGCACAGGCTTCCTAATGAACTCATGGCCTCACAGTTATTTCAAGCCTGTAAATAAGCAGGTTTGGCTAAAAGCTGTCATTAGTCCTCCCTGTGCAGAAAGAAACGTTTAATAGATGCATAAACCTCATCTGGATTATACAGAAACCAAGTAGCATAAATAACTTAAAAACAAAATAAAATAAAATAAATTGCATGTATCAGAGAAAAATCAGAGCTAAGGAGTGGGAAGAAGCTCTCTGAAATCACTGAAAGCCCTCAGTACATTTTGATCAGTTCCTTGGCACTGCAGAGAAAGCTCAGCTTGAGCTCCAAAACCATGTTTGCTGACATTTTCTAAAGGCAGATGATAATTATTTTCCCTGCTTTGAGTCTGATATCCCTTTCCCCCATTTTTCTGCATTTTGAAGGCATTTTCCTACCTGTTGCTGTGATGCCCATTTTTGAAAATGTGCCACTTAAAGGAGAAATAGGAACTACCTAAAATAGGATCTACCTGAAACAGGATCTACCTTAAACAGGAACTATCAGAAACAGGAACTGCCTCAAAAGGACCAACGTCTCTTCTCCCAAGGAACAGACAATAGGACAAGAGGAAACAACCTCAAGTGGTACCAGGGGAGTTTGGGTAGGACATGAGGAATAATTTCTTCCCCAAAAGGGTTGGCAAGCCCTGGAACAGGCTGCTCAAGGAAGTGGTGGAATCACCATGAACTGGTGATGCCACACCTCAAATACTGTGTTCAGTCTGGGACCTCTCATTCTCGCCTCCAGAGGTGCTGGAGTGTGTCCAGAGAAGGACAGCAAAGATGGTGAAGGGTCTGGAGAACAAGTGTGATGAGGACCAGCTGAAGGAACTGGGGCTGTTTAGTCTGGAGAAGAGGAGGCTGAGGGGAGACCACACTACTCTCTATAACTACTTGAAATCAGGTTGTAGTGAAGTGGGGCTTGGTGTCTTCTCCCTAGTATCAGGTAATAGAATGACAGGAAATGGCCTTAAATTGTGCCTAGGGAGGTTTAGGTCAGATATTAAGAAAAACTTCTTTGCTGAAAGAGTTGTCAGGCATTGGAACAGGTTGCCCAAGGAGGTGCTGGAGTCACTGTCCCTGGAGGTGTTCAAGAAATGTGTGGACATGGCACTTTGAGACATGGTTTAAAGGCCATGGTGGTGGTGGATGAAGGATTGGACTCAACGGACTTGGACATTTCTCTTCTCCAGGCTGAACACCCCCAGCTCCCTCAGCCTGCCTTTGTAGCAGAAGTGCACCAGCCCCCTGTTCATTTTTGTGGCCTGCCTCTGGACCCACTCCATGTCAGGGGTTGGAAGGGACCTCCAGAGATCATCCAGTCCAACCCCCCTGCCAAGGCAGAATCACCAAGGGCAGGTCACACAGGAATGTCTCCAGTAGAGTTTGAACATCTGCAGAGAAGGAGACTCCACAACTTCCCTGAGCAGCCTGTTCCAGTGCTCTGTCACCCCCACAGTAAAGAAGTGTCTCCTCATGTTTGAACTGGAACCTCCTGTGTTCTAGCTTGTACCCATTGTTCCTTGTGCTATCACTGGGCACCACCAATAAGATCCTGGCACCCTCATCTTGACACCCACCCCTCAGACATTTATAGATGCTGATAAGATCACTCTCAGCCTTCTCAAGACTAAACAGCCCCAGTTCTCTCTGTTCTTGAAAGAACAGTGAAGAAACCTGGACAAATCTGTGGTATCTCCTGCTGCAGCCAACTCCCAGCTACCCCACAGACAACTCTGTCCCATTATGAAGGCCCCCGTTTTCCTTTTCATCAGAGAAAAATATTACAGGTGACTGAACTCTGATGAGCTCTGAAGTTATGCAATACTGTGTCTGATTATCCCTCACTCTGTTTTCTTCTTATTCTGTGGGTTTTGTTACAGGTTTTGTTTGTTTTTTTAATTTTCTCAGGGTTTATTTTCCCCTAAAACTCTTCCAACAAAATTATTGTCCAGATTTCTTTGGAGGGATTTTTGTTTCTGTCAAACAAACTCTGTTTCAAAGATTCTTTGGGGAAAAAAACACACACACACACACAATACACAAGAACAACAAAAAAAAACAACCCCGCATTAACAGATACAGCCATTGTGTAATTTTTGTTGAGATGTGTTTTCTTTAATCAGTGTTTTTACATTCATTGGAAATAAAAAATCTGTTTACTACACTGAGGGAATTAAGCTCTGAAGAGATTGTTTTAGTTCTCTTTGTTTATGATGATTTGTTAGCTCTTGACTGCAGAAATAATTTTGTTGTTTACATTAATCTATGGTGGCAGTATTAACTTCACATCATACATAAATATAATTATTGATCATTACCAGCTGTAATTCAGTGTTAGAATTACAGATTTACATAATTGTGCTATTAAGTGTAAACTTGAACTTCATATCTGGGGTCACAAATAACTGGAGGCAGTAGAAACAGAAAATTCTGATTATATGTCATTCATATTTTAATATATGCTGTTGCAATTTTGATCACTCTTAATGTAAATATTTTTATGTACTATGCAGCAATGAGATGCTAATGGCTAGAAATTACAGCAATATTGATCTAGCTAATAAAATGGAATGCATTAGTAAAGGGTGATATTTATTATCTGCTTCAGAAATCACTATATATCATCTGCCCAAGGAAAATTTCCTCCATCAAAGTTTGAGATGGCATTCTTGCTGGAAATGGTGTAAAGCTCTTCTCAAGTAAAAATCAAACACAGTCACAGGCTAGCTTATTTTTGCTGCCTGCAGCTTTTCCACTGATAAAGCTTCACAGAGGGGAACAAGTTGCATAAGAAGGCTCACTTCTGTAATACCTTCTCTTCTCCTTGTGTAATCTGCACATAAAAAAACATACTCCATAAAGAAGAGCCAGTACAATGAGCCTTCTCCAAAAACTCTTCCACAGGCATTAAGGGGATGTTCATGCATATCTCTACAGATCTGTGTCTTACTAATTGCCTCTGGCAAAACCAGTGAATTTGATTTTGCTCTTGAGAACACTGTGATGAGAGGTCTTGTAGGCCACAGGGCTGTTCCAGCTCTTCACCTGGATGTGCCAGATAACTGGTGATGTAAAACCATACCCCAAAAACAGCTGGACTGGCCAGCAGATCCAGAGAGATGATTCTGCCACTCTGCTCTGGTGAGATCTTACCTGGAGTACTGAGTCCAGCTCTGGAGCCCTCAATACAGGAAGGACATGGACCTGATGGAGTGGGTCCAGAGGAGCACCACAAAAATGATTAGGGGGTTTGAACACCTCTTCTGTGAAGACAGGCTGAGGAAGCTAGAGCTCTTCAGCCTGGAGAAGAGAAGAGTAGACTCTGGGGAGACCCAATAGCATCCTTCCAGTACCAGAAGGGGGACTACAAGAAGGCATCAGAGGGACTGTTTAAAAAGGCCTGCAGTGATAGGATTAGGAGCCATGGCTTCAAACTAGAGAAGAGATGATTTAGATAGGATGTTAGGAACAGTTTTTTACCATGACAGTGTTGGAATACTGGAACAAGTTGCCCAGGAAGGTGGTTGAGACCCCAGCCTTGGAAATAATCCAGGTAGGTGTTGGCAGGGCTGTGGGCAATCTGATCTTGTTGAGGGGGTTGGGCTAGAATACTTTTGGAGGTCCCTCCCAACCCAACCCATTCTATGATATTGCAACAAAAATTATTTGATTAAGTAGAAAAGATTACTTCATATAAGGATCTGTGCATGACTTTACCTGGTTGTCCAAACTCAAAGACCTTCACAGCCTCCAGAATTTATCCTCTGGAAAATAAGACATATGCGAGAACTTTGGTGTTCCAATGGACTGGAACAACCTCTGGTCTTCCACAGGGACTGATTAAGTTGTCATTATTTGCTGTTCTTACACTAATTAGAACACAGTATCACAGTATCACAGTTTCACAGTCTCACAGTATATCAGAGGTTGGAAGAGACCTCAAGAGATCATTAGGTCCAACCCCCCCACCAGAACAGGATCACTTAGGGTAGTCCACACAGGAATGCATCCAGGTGGGTTTTGAAAGTCTCCAGAGAAGAAGACTCCACAACCCCCCTGGGCAGCCTGCTCCAGGGCTCTGTCACCCTCACTGTAAAGAAGTTTCTCCTCATGGTGAGGTGAAATCTTCTCTGTTCAAGTTTGAACCTGTTCTTTCTTGTCTTATTACTGTGAACCACCCAAAAGAGCCTGGCCCCCTCCCCTTGACACCCACCCCTCAGCTATTGATAGACATTGATCAGGTCCCTCTCAGTCTTCTCTTCTCCACACTAAACAGCCCCAGGGCTCTCAGTTCTCTTCACAGGGGAGATGCTCAAGTCCCCAAATCATCCTCATGGCTCTCTGTTGGATTCTCTCCAGCAGGTCTCTGCCTGTCTTGAACTGGGTAGCCCAAAACTGGACACAGTATTCCAGGTGTGTCAAAACTATGGTGAACTGAATACTCCTTGCTGGTAAAGGAGATGGATCAAATTTTTTGAAGTCAATGCTTTCTTCCCATCCTGTAGTGCTACAAATTTGTGGTCAAACAGGGAGATCTTAATCCAAAAAGCATGAATAATGTACAATATTAAAAAAAAAAAAAAAGGAAGACCTGTCAATAAAACTAATGTGCGAAACATTGACAACTTATCTGAGAAAGAATATACTAAAATGTAAAATCAGTCATCCCTCTATATTGCTTTAGTTAAAACATGTAAATAGTGCAAACTGGAAAAGCATATTAATTTTACTTTGTGGTTATCTACAGTAACTGTTCTGTTTATTAGCATTTATCCTATCTAGTGTATTGATGCAGAGTCTTTAAGACATGACGGCACTACCAAAAATCAGATTTTATGTTATTTATTTGTTTAATCTGAACAGTATCAATAGGATATGCACAATTTTAGAAAATGGCTTTGTGGTAGAACTGTCACAAAACCTTGGGCTTGATTTCAAAAGAGACATGGTCTTTAAACACTAAATCCTCACAGCTACAGACCTGAAGGAAATAAAACCTAAAATCATTAACTTCTGGGAATTAGCACTATTTAATACCAGCAGTAAACTACAAGTTTTAATTATATGAGTGGGTAACTAATATCAGTATCCCTCTGAATATGAAGGATTTTCCGATTAAATATTAAGAATAAAGTATGCTATGACTTCATAGGATCATAGGATGTTAGGGGTCGGAAGGGACCTTCGAAGATCACCAAGTCCAACCCCCCTGCCAGAGCAGGACCATAGAATCTGAAACAGGTCACACAGGAACACATCCAGATGGGTCTTGAAAGTCTCCAGAGAAAGAGACTCCACAACTTCTCTGGGGAACCTGTTCCAATGCTCTGTGACTCTCACAGTGAAGAAGTTCCTCCTCATGTTGAGGTGAAACCTCCTGTGTTGTAGTTTATGTCCATTGATCTTTGTCCTATCACAGGGTGCAAAGGACACTATCCCTTCCCTCTTGACCCCCAGCCCTCAGATATTTATAACCATTTATGAAATCCCCTCTCAGCCTTCTCTTCTCCAGACTAAGCAACCCCAGGTCTCACAGCCTCTCCTCCTAGGGCAGTATTCCAGCCCCTTCAATCACCCTGGTAGCTCTCTGTTGGACTCTCTCCAGCAGGTCCCTGTCCCTCTTGAACTGGGAAGCCCAAAACTGGATGCAATATTCCAGGTGAGGTCTCACCAGGGCAGAGTAGTGGGGGAGGAGAACCTCCCTTGATCTGCTGGACACACTCCTCTGAATCCACCCCAGGATTCCATTGGTCTTCTTGGCCACCAGGGCACATTGCTGTCCCATGGAGAATTTGTTATCCACCAGCACTCTCAGATCCTTCTCTACATGGCTGCTCTCCAGCAGATCACCTCTCAACCCGTACTACTGCAATTTATTTTTCCTTCCCAGCTGCAGGACTCTTCACTCATCATTGTTGAGTCTCATCAGGTTCCTCTCTGCCCAGCTCTCAGCCTGTCCAGATCTCGCTGAATGGCCACACAGCCTTCAGGTGTCTCAGCCAAGCCTCCTAGCTTGGTATCATCAACAAGCTTGCTGGGTAGACTCTGTCTGTCTGTCTGTCCCCTCATCAATGTCATTGATGAAGATGTTGAAGAGGATTGGACCCAGAATTGATCCCTGGGGGACTCTACTGGTCACAGCTCTCCAGCTGGACTTGGCACCACTGACTACCACTCTTTGGACTCTATTGTGTAGCCAGTTCCTAATACATCTCACTGCCTGTTCTATCCCACAGTTCCTGAGCTTACTCACAAGGATGTTATGGAAGACAGTGTCAAAAGCCTTACTAAGGTCAAGGTAGACTACATCCACTGATCCCCCTGCATCTACCCATTCTGTTACAACATCATAGAAGGCTCTCAGGTTAGCAAATATGATTTCCCCTTGTTAAATACATGCTGACTGCTCCTGATCTTCAGGCTTGTGGTCTGCACAGGCTGCAAAAAGAGCTATCCCATGCTGGAAAGACATGGAAAAGAAAAAGCTGAAAATATGAGTCTTGAATGCTTGATCATGACCCATAATTCTAAATGGAATATATCTTTTGTGATGAGGTAGCTAATTGGTCAGGGTAGATTCAGTTTAGTGTATGGTCATCTCCAGACAATACATTTTTTCTTTCCTTTATTTACACAACACTGTAGGATATCTATGATGCTTCATTAAACTAAAATGGCTGGGTTAAAAAACTACAGCAGTTTTAAGAAATCTCTTCTACTTACACTTTGCAAGTGTTTTTTCATCATCTCCCTTAAGATAATCTCTTTATATCATTGAGTAGGGGTATCTTTCCATCTAGAAACTGGACTGTGAAGAAAACATTATTTCAAGAAGTCTTATGAGAAGTTGCACAATGCACAGTCACCATCCTGTGAGGAGCAGCTCCATGTGTTGTTACAAAGTTCAGTGCATTTCCCTGTGAACATCTATATTTATGTCTGTGAAAGGAGAAGCAGTCCTGAAATAATGTAAGTAACATCAAATAACGTTAAAAATAAGTGGTCCATCCCAATGGTTTAAAAAGACAGGCTGGAAATTCAACTTTATACTCCCCTTTTGATCTGGAAGGCTCAGTTGGGCAGCTCCAAGGTGACTCTGTGCCACTGATGACAACCCTCTGAACTCTGTTGTGGAGCCAGTTTGCAATCTACCTCACTGACAGCCATCTGTGCCACATCTCCTGAGCTTTTCTTTGAGGGTGTTATGCAAGGCAGTATCAAAAGCTTTACTGAAGTCAAGATATGACATCCACTGCTCTGCCCTCATCTACCCACTTGGTCATAACTTCATAGAAGGTTATCAGATTAGTTAGACAGGATCTCCCCTTGGTAAACCCACGTTGGCTACTCCTGATAACCTTCTTGCCTTCCATGTGGTTAGAGATGACCTCCAGGATGAGCTGCTCCATCATCTTTCCAGGGATGGAGGTGAGGCTGACTGGTCTGCAGTTGCCTGGGTCCTGCTTCTTGCCTTTTTTGAAGACTGGAGTGACATTTGCTTTCTTCCAGTCATCAGGCACCTCTCCTGTTCTCCAGGACATTTCAAAGACAATGGAGAGAGGTTCAGCAACAGTATCAGCAGCTCTCTCAACAGTCATGGATGCATCCCATCTGGGACCATGGTGAACTGTGAAAAAATAGGAAGAAGTTCTTCCCCATGAGAGTAGTGAGAGCCTGGAATGGGTTGTCCAGGGAGGTGGTTGAGGCCCCATCCCTGGAGGTGTTTGCAGCCAGGCTGGATGAGGCTCTGGCCAGCCTGCTGTAGTGTGAGGTGTCCCTGCCCATGGCAGGGGGGTTGGAACTGGATGATCCTTGTGGTCCCTTCAAACCCTGACTGATTCTATGATTCTAAACAAGTGAAGTGAATTCCACTGAAATTACAGGTACACCTGGTTGTTATCACAGACAGTTCCAATTTGTGCTGCATTTTTGGATGACAACAGAAATTTCCTGCAAAACTGCAGTGCTCTGAATTGTGAGACACTCTGTGTGACTTCAGCAGACAACGCGGTGTATAATTTGGACCTTACACAAGTAAATTAAAACCACATTGCTTTTGTTTTCCACAGTCCCTTTTGTTTTCTCCTCATTAGTTTTGCCTCCATTTTCAATCTGAGGGAAATGGCTTTAATCACAGGAGGCCAGCTCCTCAGCTGTACCAGATTTGTGCTTAGCACAGCTGAAGATAATGACTTTAGAAAAGTAGTTTTAATTTCTTTCAGCTCCCCACTCCCCTATCCTGAGTAAGCCCAGGGTGTGAGCAGTTAAATTAGTATCAGGGATTGGGATCTATAAGCTGGTCACAAATCTGAGTCCTGTAGCCCTGGCAGGCACCTGGGAAAGGATGCTTTTACTCAGGGTCATGCTTTGGGGCCTGACATAGCAGCCTCTGCAGGAAGATTGCCACCCAGCTGTGTGAAATGCATTTGGGTGGTTATTCAACTTGGGGAGTCTTCCTTTTAGGTTTGTGGTTCTCACCTGCTAAAATTTTGGCTATTCCTTCTACGTTTCTGTTAACCAAGGCACTTTCGCCAGTGCCCAGGAACAAGTTTCCAATTAAAATTATGCATGAAGATGTAGGCAAGTTAATTTATGTGACATGTCATTGCACATTTATACACACAATTGATAAGCTGGAAATACTAATTACTAAACCACTGAATACCATCTACTTGTTCAGAACAAAGCTCCTTGACAATGTAGTTATTTTAAAAATAAAAAACCAAAATTCTGCCCAAGAACATTTTCTCCACCTTTTTTAATTTTTTTTACCAAAACAGATTTTTTTCAGTGCTCTTAATGTGTGGTAATTTGAAAGTAAAAGAAAATTTTGAATGGAATTTTTGTTTGTTTGTTTGTTTTTGTGTCTCAGCAAAGAATTGCCAGTAAGAAAGTGGGGGGAGAAAAAAAAAGCACACCATGTCCTCTTTCTAGAGCAGAGGGATTGATGTCCTACAAGTGTTTTTGTGGAGTATTTTTAAACAAGAGTTTTTTTGCATGACTCCACGGCTATATTTCTTTCCTTTAAAATGTATGAAAACGTGTAGGAAAGCACACACCCAAATAGTCCATTTGGGATGCCTTTCAGCCTCTGCTTGCCCTTTTGAATAGAGGAATGATCAGACATTGATGAGAGGTTCCAACGTTATCCTTTGTTAAGTGACACAGCAGGGTGCCCTGTCTCTTCCCCCATCAAAGATCAGACTTTGGCTTCCTAGGGACTTCTCCCTTTTCCTGTTCCATCCTTTCCTCTCCCTCACTGCAACTTTCCACATATGTCTTTTGGATGTCCTTCCTCTTTACAGAGAAAAGACAGCCAGCATTTGCCTGCAACCCATTTTGTTTGTTGCAGAGATGTTATACATTATTGTTTGGTTCAGTTCACTAATGTTTGGTACATTTTTTCCATGGCAAGGATTTGGGTGATGAATTTTATGAGCACACTTGAGATTTTGTCTTTGGGCCTTTCTCTAGGCAATTTTCTGCAGCTATATAATATGGTTCAGGAGCACTAGTTTGAAAGACAGCAAAATGAAAAGAAGTTTAACAAAATCTAAGAATAATTTGATATAGAAATTTAATGAGAGTAGGGAAACAAAAAGAAAATAGCAAGATGAAGGAACTCTATAACTCATTGTTGAGAAATGATAACTCACTGTTAAGAGTGGACTTTTTACCTCCCCAATGGTTTTCTCTGGAAACCACTTCTGCAGGTTTTTCCAGACCTTTTGTGGAGCAACAGGTTCTCATTCCAGCTGTTCTGGAACCAAAACACTGGTGCACTATAGTAAATGGTGATCAGTATGGTTAGTTCCAACTGGATGCAAATAACTAGCAAGACCTAAATATTGTTGTACTAATATGCAAAAGCAGCCACTGAAAGTAGACTTTCCATAGGAAAATATTGTGTACATTTATGAAATTCTTTCTGTGCAACAAGACTGCATACAAAGTAAGAATTTTCTCTATGTCAGGCTGCACCTATGTCACATAAAGTTTGGAGAGGTGTGACATGGTCCTGATCTGTCTCCATTCTTGTAACCTTTGAGTCTGCCAGACTGCTGTCCAACAACCACTTTTTTTCATCTACTTCAAAGTTCTTTGTTTCAGCATCCCTGCCTGTAGGCCCCTCCAGGATATAAGTTGTGACTATACCCCTGTGAAGGCAGCCACACAATGACACTCCATGGGATGAGCAATAAACTGGAAAGGAATGACATCTGAATTGGTCCATTAGATCTCAGTGAATGAAACTAGACTTAAGTTATTGTTTAGTGTCCTGTCCACCAATAAGTTCATGACTCCTCTTAGGGTCAACATTAAGCAAAAAATAAAAAAAAAAAAAAAAGGATGGAATATATAGAGAGAGCAAAAATATCCAAATATTTTAAGTCCATCACAAGATGTAAACTTGTAGTGAACTGGGGCATTTACTTGCTAGCTGCCCATACTGTCATAGATCTATGATTGTTATATATCTTATCCAATATAACTGACCAATTTCTTTTTTTTCTGGTTTAACTTTAAAAAATAAAAACCCAGTGAAATAGTTACATTCCAGTCAGATAATTAACAGAACATTTTCATCTTTGAATAGCTTCATCAGATAAATTAAAAAATTGTACTTGGAAGATTATGGAATGAACTCTCATCCAGCAAAGATAACAAAAACTTTTATGAGTAGTTCATACTCTTAACAGTTTGCCTACACAATGACAGCCTTGTTTTGGTATTAAATGCTTGTATGATGCAGCTTAAACCCTCTTCAAGAACATAAACTAAAGCCCTCCAGATCAATTTTCTACCAAAAGAAGAGGCTAAATACGGGCTTGCATCATTTTAGTTACATCTGCTTCAATTCTTAAGAGAGCTTTCCTGTGCAAACAAGAATTTTGTGCAGAAAAATAAATCAAATTGAAACCTTTTGTCTTATCTCTTAAAATGCATCTTTTTTTTTTTTTTTCTTTAGGTCTTGCCTTGCCTTCGCTGTAGTTAGGCAAGTCATCCTTCCAGGTCTTTTACCTTGTTTACAGCTTCGGGGTTACTGGTGCAAGACTGCTCCTCCCTTTAATCATCTGAGCAACACAGTGAAGGAAAAGCACTAAAGACAGTGATTTTGTAAAAGCAAAGAACAAAAAAACCCAAAATGACTTAACAAAAGCTATCAGCAAAGTGCCTACCTTAAGGTCTTAGGTCTTAGACTGAAATCGCAAAGCAGAAAACAGCCTTGATGGTGCACAATGGCTTTTGTGGAGTAAAATTAGGAGACAAGAAATGACATCTGCCCTGGTCCTTTTCACTGGCTAACTGGTCCTGAATTGAGGATCACTCCCTGGAATGGGTGCAAAAATCTCTTAAATGGTGTATGTAGACTGGTGGTGATGCAAATATGTGCCATATGTGTTCAAGTGTCTTCTTTGGGAATCATTCACACCACCCTTCACAATACTACTGACTCCCAAAGTGGCTGTTCACATTCATCATGTAAATTGAGATTGTGGTTCTAAATGGGGATGAATGGGACCTACCAGTAAACATCATCCCATCCCGAGATTCTTTTTTGCATTAATGGAAAAAAATGCACAAATGTCTATTCTTATGTGGGAGCACTACACTTTTCAGCAGATGGCACTAGATAGTACATCCTACTGTGCTTTGCACTTTGCTTAAAATACCCTTTTGCCAACTTGACTTGGAAAACATGTTAAGTGTGACACAGAAAATCTTTGGATGATCTGCAAAAACAGGAAACGTTCTGACCATGCTGAAGAAGAATGGCACAAGGTTCCCATCTCACCAGTGGCAGGAAATTCCAATCCACAAGAAGTTATTTTACTCTGCTGTAAAAATACACTTTATGAATTTTTAGTGCTCTGGCTCTTTACAGAAGCTCTTGCTGTCAGCAAGAGTTGGACACAAGCAGGCGAGAATCACTTCTCTTGACAAAACTTTACTCTTTTACTCTTCTAAGGAGATATTGCCACTTACAAGCAGCCATGGGTATTGGAGACTGGGAATTTGGAGACTAGCAAACATCCATCTGGAAGAAGCTTGCCAAAGTGCCTTTCCCAGGCAGTGCTGAGATTTTGGTTTATGCTGTAGCTGCGCTCCTGATCTGATATTTAGTCAGTGGAAAACTTTCCCAAAGTGTACACAATTACTCAGAATAGCAGCTGTGTAATAAAGGAGGTTAATTCCAGTAAGGGGACTTTGGATGCTACTCAGTGTGGGGAACTTGGCACAAGTTGGTAGAAAAAGCTCTAATTTATTCAAACACTCTTTGGGGCCATGAAGCAGCCTCCAATGTGAGGAGAGCAGTGCCAGGAGAGAAACAATACTTCTGAGTCACACCATGCTTTCCTCTTGGTTGTGCTTTTAGGAGGTGCATGGATGACCTGGAGGTCTTCAGAAGAGGTTTCTCAGGTCACCAAAACAAGCTTTGCCCTTGGTCTCTAACACTAACTGTGATCCTAGATGTGAAAAGACTGAACTTTAGTAATAGATTTTGGGGGGTGAGGTGTATTTTACAGTTCAGAGGGATAAAGCATATTCAGAATTCTGGTTGTAAGTAAAAGATTGTCAAATCCAGGTTTTGTTTAAATTTCATCTCTAAAATAACATCAAGTTTATCTCTATTTCTTGTTCCTCATTCCCCCCCCACCTCCTCCCCCACTCTCTTACTATTAAGAAACTGGTGTTAATAAAACATTTCTCACAGCTTTTGCCATTTCTTAAGTCCCTGGACCCCTTGGCTACATAACTGCAAACAGATTTGAAAAGAAAAGTAATAGCACCATAATTTTGCCAGAAGTTATAGCTCCTATCGTGACTCTGAACCTGTGAAATTTTTGAAAGGGGAAGAATGTGTGCTGGCAATAGCAGCTGATCTGTGTTTCAAGAGCAGAGTTGAAACCAGCCCCCACCATGGGCTGCAGGCAAGAGATCAGGGAAAGAATGGTCTCCATAAGCAAAATTCTAGCATTCCCTCCTCCCTATCTGAGAATACAGAAGTGGATTTCAGAATTAGATTCTGCATAAGTAACTTCCAGAGTTCTCATCTAATCTGTAGGCTTGTACACTTCACAACAGCTTAAGGTCTGGCCTCTGGTTTTCTGCTGGGGTTTGGAGGGTTGGGTTTTTTTTGGATTTTTTTTTTTTTTCAGAGTGACTTCTGCCTTCATGAAAGCGTGAAAAAGTATATATACATGCATATATATATATATATACACACACAGAAAATATATATGTATATATATAAAGAATCCTTCTCCCTCTTTACATCCACAGAGCACACAATTGTACAGCAGAGCAGGTGCTTGCTGTATTATTTTGATAGTAAATGCAGCACATACAAATGTCATTATTCCGTTTGGTATTTCTGGAGGAACAGGATGCACATTTCCCAAGGAAAAGCAAAGAAGTGATAGATGAACAGGGGAAAACTTTCAGCTGTTCTCCAGTAACTAAGCTCTCATTTCTCAAAAAAGTAAATCTCAAGTTACAGGGATCCAGCCATACCCCCTGCTATTCTCTATATAAAGGCCTTACGTTTACCAAGATTTCTGTTTTATTCCATATAGGGGAAAAAAATAGCAGATAGGACTCATTCTGCCCTTGTAACACCAGTAAGATCTGTAAATGCATAGTCACCATCCCAGCACCAGGATGCTAGAGCAAAGCCTCCATCTTGGACAGCAAAAAAATAACCCATCCAAGCTGTCCAGTACATAGTGAATGGATTGGATGGGACTGGGTTGAATAGGACCTTGAGCAGCCTGGGCTAGAAGGAGGTTTCCCTGCCCATGGCAGGAAAGTTGAAACTAGATGATCTTTAAGGTCCCTTCTGATTCAAACCATCTTACGATTCTACGTTGACCATCAAGGGACTCACAGAAATGGGGAACACTGAGCACTCATGATGTGCAAACACAGAAAGGTATACCCAAATACTCACTGCTGTAACCTGGACTGAAAGTATCACAATATCAAAACCTAGAAGTTTAATATCTTTTTTATCCATGCCAATGGACAAAAGGGGATCTTATCATTCTTTACAACTCCCTGAAAGGAGATTGCAGCAAGAAGGGGATTAGTCTCTTCTCCCTGGTAACAAGTGATATGACAAGAGGAAATGGCCTCAAGTTGCACCAGGGGAGGATAGGTTCTCCACGGGGAAGGAAGTTCTTCACTGAAAGGGTTATCAAAGACTGGAGCAGTCTTCCCAAGGAGGTGGTTGAATACTCATCCATGGAGGGGTTTAAAATAGGCAGAGATGTGGTGCTGAGGAACATGATTTAGCATCAGACTTGCCAGAGTCAGATGATGATTTTACTCAATGGTCTTAAAGGTGTTTCCCAACCAAAACAATTATATTATTTAAGGCAAAAATTAATATTTCTGCATCTGTGTGGTCAGAAAACGAGAATGATGCAGATTGAAATCTCATGAATATTATAGATGATGTCATTCACCGCCAGTCTCCTCTTTTTATCCCAGTTCTGTGTTGCTGAAGCATGATTCTCTAAAGTGGTGCTACTGTTGGTGGTGATGTGAACAAAAAAAGGATGATCTTCAAAGGCATTGTTCTTATGTTGCAAACAATATGTGTCTCTGCACTGTGTACATTGCCTGTCAGTGCTCTCTGCATCAACAGGTATGATGTGTACTATGGCTACACATCACATACTGGGTTCAGTTTTGGGTGTCCCCCCCCCTGCAAGAAAGGCATTGAGTTGCTGGAGAGTGTCCAGAGGAGAGCAAAAAGCTGGTGAAGGGTCTGTAGAACCAGTTTTATGAGGAGCATCTGAGAAAAGTGGGGTTGTTCAGTCCTGAGAAGAGGAGGTGGAGGAGAGACCTCATTACTCTCTACACATCCCTGAAAAGATGTTGGAGCCAGGTGGAGGGTTGGTCTCTTCTCCCAAGTATTGGGTGATAGAATGAGAGGAAATGGCCTGAAACGGCACCGTGGAAGATTTAGGCTGGAGACTAGAAACAATTTCTTACCTGAAGCAATGGTCAGGCATTGGAACAGGCTACCCAGGGAGGTGGTGGAGTCACCATTCCTGGAGGTGTTCAAGAAACGTGTGGACATGACGCTCTGGGACATGGTTTAATGCCCATGGTGGTGTTGGGTTGATGGTTGGACTCAATGATCTTGGAGGTCTGTTCCAACCTAAAGAATTCTATGATTCTATGATTTAGAAGTGTGCACCTTCTCCTGGATTCCTACCTCCATAAAAGCCAGGATTATCAGCTACATATGAATGAGGCAGATTTGTGGGTGATTAAACCTCTGCTTCTATAAACAGTGAAAGTAAATTTAATGCAGCACAAAGGTGTCTGCAAAATACTTTGCACGAAGGTGTATACATTGGGATTGTTTGTGACCTATTTACATCTGTAGTTGCTTGATTTTTGCAGTTGCACCAGGTTTCCCCTTTCTGTAAGACAGTGAGTGAGCACAATTCTAAGGCACATCTTTGTACTTGTATTTGAAAAACATAATCTAAAGTACCAGTGTGTGAGCTCCATGTTAAAATGCACATTTACAAGCATTAAAATAAATGCAACAGTGCTCACAAAATACTGGTTCATTTTAATCATTAAGCTAAAAATTCTTCTCCTCTTTTCTCATGATCCTCTGTTCATGTATAAGTAATACTTATTTTAAAGAAACCAAATCTGTACTTGTTGACCAATATAATTTGATTCTTCTTGATCCTGTAATTTTTTTAATTTTTTTTTTCAAATAATCACTTTTTGCATATTTTCTAAAACTAACTTTACATTTTAACTAGATGTGGGTTTAATCCTCGGGAAGACTCCATGTGGTGTACGCTACCAAGCTGTGCTCTATTGAATTTCTGTGAGCATGGCAACTTCCATAGAGAGATTTATCTGACAGCCCTGTAAAAATATGCTGAGCTCTTGTTGACTGGACTTTTTTCAAATAGCCATGGGGACATTCTCTACTGTTTTTAGAGAAGCTACAGTTAAACACAGGATAAGAAATTAAATTAGTTTCATATTAGATAAGCTGTGCATAGACAAATAAGACAAGTTTTATTAAATGCTACAGAACAGCTGATGAAAAACTAATGATATAAAAAAATTGATGCTACAGAAGCAATTTTTCACTTTGTTTTTAGTAACTGTTTGATACGACCATGTCATATGTAGAACTCACAGGTAGAAGACACCTACCTCCAAGTCAGTAATGCAGGGCCAGTCTGTGGCAATATTGCATTTCATTAGGAGATTTTATTCCCTCATTCTGGGGTTTAATGATGGACCTCCCTATAGACAACAGTTCTTTTTTAACCCTTCAAGCAGACACCATGCAGGCTGGTTAATGTGGTGTGGGTCACCTCTCAACTTGATCCTGAGATGCGGAAATGGTGAGGGGTAATCTAGCAATACACTGGAGCACCCACAGGGTGAAATAAATTAATTTTCTGTAGCCTTCTGAATTTTACTTTTAATCAAGATAAACAGGATTATTTAATTCAATTCTCCACATCACTGGGCAAATGAGAAGACAAAGGTGTACTCAGAGGAAGTGTTGCACTACAGCCACAGTAAAACTAAAGTAACTCAGTCAGCACAGGAGCAGTGTTGCTGCAATTAGACTTCTAGTATTACCTCAAGCTAGTCTGACAATTTGAGAATCTCTAGATTATGCTGCAGACGCTTCTAACTGCAATGTAGACATGTCCCTAGAGCTACAGTGTATTAATGTGTCCCTCTGCACCGCAATGGACTTCACAGTCTCAGTCTCTGAGTCATTTAGGCTATAACTAGAGGTTGTTTATTCAGATTAGTTACCAGAACCTTAACTTAACCCTTATTTTAAATATATTTATCATTAAACCTCAACAATTCAAATAACTAAATAATTCCAATGCAGCTGGAAAAAGACCAACCGCAGGAAAGCTGTGAAGCTCTCTCACTGTAATTATCAAAGAAAGGGAAAATAAAAAACATGCAAATAAAGGCAAAGATTGGAAGCAAGCAGTAAAGGAATTGTTCCTAAGCATTGAGGAAAACATCTCGTTTCCTTCCTTAGTTTCACTTTCCATCTGTAACTTTCCCAGTGGCTGTCTTGCCTCATGACTTAATTTCTGAAGCATTAGAAGTGAGCCAAATCACCTACCAGCCCACAATGTTAAAGAATTTTTTTTTTTCCTTTTTAAACATCTGTGTTTCCAGGCTGCATGAGTTATGAGGAGACCCTTCTAAACCCAAAGTCAAGAAGAGAAATTACCTTCACTATCAACAGTCATGTGGAGAGAACCTAAACTCCAGTCTACGAATCGGCTGGTAACTCTGAAGCTTAATGATGAATATTTACATGTCAACATTAACAATTTTAGCTGAAATATTCAGCTATGTTCTTCTTCACTGATGCTGAATTTAATAGGAGCAGAAAATTTAATTAGTATCTGCTGTAGCTAGATCAATTGATGAAAGTGATTATATGGTTTGTTTACTTATGACAAGAGGGAAGTGGGATTGGTGATTGAGGAGGTCCTGTCTACTCCTGTGTTCTCTAATATCAACAAATGTGTATGTTTATGCTGTGATTGTGATAGGATGGTGTTTTTAACATGCCTATGATACATGCAAGACACGAGAGAAGGTGGCTGTTGACAAAGTGAGAAAATAATGTCCCCAAATGTTATGTTTGTTCTACACACTCCTATGCAGCCGCCGAAAGATGATAGTGTAGCTCTATGCTGGGGCTGAAGACATCAGTCATTTCAGTTTTAAATCCCAAACTCTCTAACCTCTTTTCAGCTAGCAGAAGTCTCAACTTTCTCCCACTCTGCTATGACATTTCTGAGTCTTCACCCCTAGCAACTCCTATTTTGTAGCCTCACACGTCTCAGTTGCATAATTCTTTCACTCATTGTCACTTTTCAGTTAATGAAAATCTTAGAAAGCTTAATTCATTTGAATTTGCTACAGAATTTAGAGCTAGAGTGACTCAGAGAGCTGTGGGCATTGCTGCACTATTTAAATCCTGCTTTCAAGTGAAGAACATGGAGTTTTGGTTACAAGAAAGCAGTCCAATATTAACTCCTGTAAAGCTTAATTTCATATTTAACACTTTTTTCCTGTCAGCACACAGAAAATCCCTCTCCTGTCATCACATTGCTTGGTTTGCATCTGCATACCAGGAGCTCTGCAAGGGTGGTCAACGTGCAGCTAGTGGGATGGTAGCCACTTCAAAGAACTTGATGGCCTGGCAGGATATATTTCTGTCAATGGTGATACTCATGCTGGTGGCTGCTGGCAATAGGAAGATCTGGCAAGGAAGGAAAAAAAGACAAAAAGAAAAGGAAAAAAAGGGAGGGGGTGGTGGGGGGAGGGAGGATTTTTTCTCATTTGCTCTTCATTCCCAGTGTACTACGAAATAGAGTGAAAAGACTGCAGAAACTCTGGTGAAAGAATAGACCTTAATGTAATTCTGAACCACACCATTTCCATGCAGGGTGTGGGTTTTATTAGCTCTGTTAACGCTGATGCTAGCAAGCCAAAGGTGCATTTTCCTCCTAAAGCCAGCAGATGATGTTACATATGTTTTATGATGACATCTTATTAGGTGCTTTTAAATATGAATCTGTCTCCATTCACATATTTGTAGAATTCATTTCCCATTTCATAAGAAAATATGAGGTAAGGCAAATAACTTTTTGAAAAAAAAAGTATAAATAAATGCTTTCCTTACAATATCACTTCTACAGTCTTAAAATTTCCTCCACATTTCTTTTCTTTTTTTTTTTTTTTTGGTCCCAGTTTTGTTTTTGGCATGTTTTCCTAGCAAGGATATTTAAATAATTGAAGGAAGAAAAAGAAAATAAACTACAGTCTTAATGTAATTAGCTCTGTTGAATTCAAATCAATATTAAAATTAAAAAAATATTGTCACCAACTGGGAAGACATTGGGCTTAGGGAATTTGAACAGATACATTTCAGCAAAAAACATGACTAAAAAGATATCTGTTTTTAGCAATGCCCCTCCCCCTCCTTTTTAGATTCCATCATTCAAAACAATTTTTGCATACTTTTCATGTGTATTTCAGTGCCTTCCGTAGAAAGAAATAGATAATGGATGAAACCACTGTCTGATGAATATTGTCCGTAGATTATCACAAGGAACTGACTTGAATTAAAATGATGTTTGTACATGAGGGGGTTTTCATTTCAGCACATGGTCTGCCCGATAAAAATAATTTAGCACTGAAATTCAGAGATGAGATAGCCCAACATAAAGAGAGTGTTGAATGTTTGTAGATCTTCAATTAGTTGACCTGTATAAAAGCAGAAGTTATGTGGATTCTGCTCGAAATTGCAGTGCCCTCACTGCTTGCTTCATCTGGAAGCACTGCAATTAGTGCATCTATGGGGATCTATTTTTCTTTCAATTAATTGTAACTACCTACATGCACAGCCCAACACCGAAGGTGTGATATCCTGGTGGTCTTTAATCCTTGACTGGGATGAATTTGTCTCAGGAAGCAAGTTTTGAACTGGAAACCCCCTCCTTTTCAACAGTTTTGGTTGCTTCTGTGGGTTGCAGAGTCATCTCAAAGGAACAGGTTGATCAGCCATGCCATTAGGTTTGGGTGGCAGCAAAGATGCAAGTGTCGAGTTTCAGGTTTGTGGACAAGCAAGGGTGGAGCAAAGCAGGTCATGGGAGCTCTCAGTCAAGGCCCATAAGGTGCAGAGCGTCTCCTCACACAATCTTGAGCAAATTTTCCACTAAAAAGGAAAGGGTCAGGGTGAGAAGGCAAGAGGAGAACCCCCCAGGGTGGGAAACAGACACCTAAAGGCTAGATCCTCTCCTGAATCTGCTGAAAACCAGAGAGGCCATCTACCCTAGCCCTTAGAGCAGGGATTGTGTTCAGATCACAGTTTGTGTTTCTTATCTCTACCATCATGTGAAAAGTGCCTGCCCCTGACCTTCAGCAAAGGCTGAGCAGCTTTGGAGTCAGCCCTATGTAGATGAAGTGTCTGGGCACAGCATAGAAACAACACAGAAATGCAACCGTAAAATAATGTCAAATTAGGTCATTCTCTACTGTTCCCAAAGCTGGGATTTAGTCTTCTTGTTTGCTCTCCTGGGATAATGTAAAGATGTAATTTTCATAATTAAAAAGTCAATATTTAACAAGAGATACCTGATACCTGGATTCTGTGTGCTTTTCCTCTTACTTAGGAAGTTATTTGCTGCCAGAATTAGAAAAAAATTAAATAAGATTAAGTATGATACATATAAAATTGGTAATGTCATATGTTCTGTGTTTAACAAAAACATGTGACAAGTATGAGACTAATTTGCTCCACTGGACAAAGCACCAATCTCTCTGCTAGGAAGGAAAAGAAAAATCCATGTCTGTTACTCTTTGGTGCAAACATTGAGGATGAGAATTTCAATTTTTATCCTTCCTGTCTAAAATTTTTTGTTCAGTAAGATGTATACTGTTGCTTTTCAGATTTTAAATTGTTTGGTTGTTGCCAAGAATGCAGAATGCAATTCATGGGTTTGGCCATGTCAGAAAGATATTTGTTTGAAAGATGGCTTGAAATTTGGCAGGTACAAGGGGTATGCACTGAGGAGTACTCATGAATGCTCATGCATATTAGCTCAAATTAAGACAATTTTAAAGGTATGTCAAAAACAATGAAAATGATAAAAAAAATTTAATAAAAGTTCAGTGCAGATCTGTCAATCTGGCAGTCAAGTTCTTAGAATATTTTTTTCCTAGAATAGGTGAGCTCTCTCACAAGCAGGTGGTTTATTCTGATGAGATTGTACATCCAACCACTCTACAAAGAATGTGAGCACAGCCATATTTCATTTTCTGTATAGCCCATAAAATCTGTATGTCCATTATTTTAGTGTACAATATGAAAATACATTCATTAATATCTGGGATTCACTCAGCAGCTACTCTGACCAATGACCCAGAGGGTATTAGCAAATTAATAGTTTTATAATCCGAGCAGGGTTTCTATCCCTTGCAATAAATAAGGACTAAGGCAAATAATGGAATGAGAAAAATTAATTAAATAATGAGGAGAACACCATCCTTGTTGTTAACTCAGTGAGGCAAAAAAGGATGACACAACAGGTAAACTTGACAGATCTGGAGTTTTCTTTAGGAAGTTTCTGAGAGGTGCATTTTCCCAATTTTTTTTTGTTTGTTTATACAGAGAAGGGTTAATTTACTAAGTCATTCCTGAATGCAGTACATAGACTCTCTTCTGCCTCTCCAAGCTACCTAAGGCTCTCAAGATGCTGGGCTCCTCAGGAACTTTCAACCAGAGGTGCTCAGTCCAGAGCAGAAAAAGGTTGAAAGTATCAGGAGAGTGTAAAGGATTATCCACAGTGTCTCAGGAAAACAGTGGGTGAGCAGGGAGAAAGAAGTGTCTCACTGAGATACCCACAGCTGAAGATACTCCTTAAAAAAATGAACCTGACAATCTGCACTCAAAATGAGAGGATGAATTTAAATATACTTTGATCCACCGAAAAGAAAAAACAAAACAAAACAAAACAAAAACCACAACATAGATCATGCAGTAAACCAATAGAAATGTACCAAAAAAAAAAAAAAAAAAAAAAAAGACTTAGAATGGGGAATGGAACCCAATGGACATGAGGACTAGATAGGAGAAAGAATTGTTTTCATGCCAAAGGTGGTGAGACACTGGCTCAAGTTGCCCAGAGAGATGGTAGATGTCCCATCTCTGAAACCATTCCAGGTTAGGTTTGTCTGGGCTCTGAGGAACCTGATCTAGTAGAATATCACAGATCACAGGATTAGAGGATGTTAAGGACCTCTGGAGATCTTCAAGTTCACCCCTCCCTGCCAGAGCAGGACCATGGAATCCAGCACAGCTCACACAGGAACACATCTAGACAGGGCTTGAAAGTCTCCAGAGAAGGAGACTCCACAATCTCTCTGGGGAGCCTGTTCCAGTGCTCTGTGACCCTTACAGTAAAGAAGTTCCTCATATTGAGGGGGAACTTCCTGTGCTGTATTTTACATCCATTGCCCCTTGTCCTGTCACAGGGTGCAAGTGATAATAAGAGGAATATGACCCTGTTCACTGTAGAGGGGATGGGCTGGATGATCTTTACAAGCTCCTTCCAACCAAAAACATTCTATGATTCTATGACTATTCTGACTGATGGGATGTCTCTGAGCAGAACGAACGTGAAGGGCAGCCTACTCCAGGCTCTGGTCCTTGCTTGAAAGCATGTAGAAAGCAAAGATGTTTTTTACATCTCTAGGGGGAAAAGTCTTAGCAACCAAAGGAGTGCTCAGATGTGATTAAACCTATCATCATGTGTTGTCAGAAGCAAGGTTGCCTGGGCAATCCAAATTCTGGCATTTACTAAATTCTGAAGGTTTGACTTTGCAAGCTTAGCATTCTTTCACTCTTTCAGTGTCATTGGAGCCTCGTTGGCACGATATTGAATAGATGTGTGTACATTTGTAGTTAGGATGAAGTTTTAGAGGATACAGTTTCCATGGAGTGTGTAAATAAATCCTATTTTTGGAACTGTGTAAACCAAAAGCCTTCCCCATTCATTTCCTTGACAAATAAGCTTGTGGTTTTAATATGTTTGTTAGAACTGCACGGAGTAGTACTATAAGAAACACCCACATTCTTTCTATTTCTTAAACAATTACATGCCCACAGAATTACTCCTGGAATGCTGCAGAAATCTACCTAAATTAGGCTCTAAATTCATAGAGTATTCCCATGTGCAAATGACATCCCAGAGAGCTAAATTTTGCACAATTTCTTCTTCTTTTTTTTTTTTTTTAAGTTAGAGTTATATTCCTGTCCAACTGCTCCAGCTACATATTGTAAAAGGGGAAACAATTTGCAGAAATGGAGGAATGAAAAAACACTCATAGCATTTTTTTTAAATACTCCTATGATTTAAAGAAAGAGATATGTATTTACTTAAATTAAGCATGCATATTCTCTAAAAAGATAAAATATTCAAAGGAAAATATCCTACAAGAGCTAAATGACATGAGGGATCTACTAAAAAGGCTTGAAATGTAAGTACAAATGGTTCAAGAATCTCCAAATGCCCAATTCTTATCTTCTCACTAATACTTAATATGGTATTTGAACTCCAGAAGCTTGCTCTTAATTCACATAAGAGAATCCCAGCATAGTGAGGATGGGAAGGAATCTCTAGAGATCATCCAGTCCAACACTCCCCCTGCTAAAACAGGGTCACCCATAACAGGTTGCCCAGAATCACAGTGTCCAGGTGGGTTTGGAATCTCTCCAGAGGAGACTCCATAGACTCTCTGGACAGGCTGCTTCAAGGTTCCAGAACCCTCACAGCAGGGTTTTTCCCTCAGATGGTCAGATGGGACCTCCTGTGTTCAAATTTATGCCTAGTGCCTCTTGTCCTGTCCCTGGGCACTGATAAAAGTCTAACTCCATCATCTTGCCACCTTCTTTAGATATTGATAAGATGCCCTCTCTGCTCCTCTCCAGGTGTGTGGGATCTTATTTCATGGTCAATGCTTTTCTGTTTAGTGGTGAAGTCATCATAGGAAACTGGACATACACAGAGGCCAGACAGATATTTTTCAGTGTCTTTTAAAAAAAATAAATTAAAAAAATTCACTTGGAAACCATAAATACCTTTGGCACAGCTAGAAGCTGCACAATTTGGCAATTTTCCTCTTGAATTCAGTCGTTATTTAATCTGTATTTCCACCTATTGTGTTTGTAAGACAGTAATTACTGTCCTCTATTACAGATGCTCATTCTTTCTAGCCTGTTATTCTTCACACAGGAAATGTGAGAATCAATCTTTAAGCCAGTTAAACTGCATTTCTGGTCCAAACAAGAACATTACCTCTGCTGGGATGAGAATAGAGGAGCACCAGCAGTGTGCTCAGGTGGCCAGGAAGGCTGACAGCATCCTGCCATGGATCAAGAATAACATGGCCAGCAGGAATAAGGAAGTGATTGTCCCCTGTACTTAGAACTGCTGAGACCACACCTTGAATCCTGGGTTCGGTTTTGGGCCCTTTGCTCCAGGGAGGACATTGAGGTGTTGAAGCATGCACAGAGAAGAAGGCAACAAAGCTGGTGAAGGGTCTAGAAAACAGGTCTTGTGAGGAGCATCTGAGGGAACTAGGATGTTTTGTGTGGAGAAAAGGAGGCTGAGGGGAGACTTTGTTGCTCTCTACACATCCCAGAAAGGAGGTTTGAGTCAGGTGGGGATCAGATTCTTCTCTCTAGTATCAGGTGATAGAACAAGAGGAAATAGCCTCAAGTTGCACCAGGGAAAGTTTAGGTTGCTTATTAAGAACAGTTTCTTTGCTGCAAAAGTGGTCAGACATTGGAACAGGCTGCCCAGGATGGTGATGGAGTCCCCATTCCTGAAGGTGTTCAAGAAACCTGTGGGCATGGCATTTTGGACATAGTGTAATCGCCACGGTGCTATTAGGTTGATGGTTGGAGCTGATGATCTTAGAAGTCATGGAATCACAGAATTAACCAGGTTGGAAAAGACCTTCAAGATCATCCAGTCCAAACTATCACCCAACACCATCTAATCAACTAAACCATGGCACTAAGTGCCTCATCCAGGCTTATTTTAAACATTTCCAGGGATGGTGACTCCACCACCTCCCTGGGCAGCACATCCCAATGGCCAATCTCTCTTTCTGGGAAGAATTTCTTCCAAATATCCAGCCTAAACCTCCTCTGGTGCAGCCTGAGACTGTGTCCTCTTGTTCTGATGCTGGTTGCCTGGGAGAAGAGCCCAAACCCCACCTGCCTACAACCTCCCTTCAGGCAGCTGTAGACAGCAATGAGGTCTCCCCTGAGCCTCCTCTTCTCCAGGCTAAACACCCCCAGCTCCCTCAGCCTCTCCTCACAGGGCTTTTCCAACCAAAACAGTTCTATGATTCTATTACTGCATCAGTCACTGGAAGAGGAGAGAAGATGAAAGAATAGTGAGAAGGATGGTTTCAGTTGATGTGACAATCAGTCTCTTCCCAGGAGGAAGACCTAATCAACTACATAAGTTTGGGTAAGTGTTATAGACTATACCAGTATGGAGCAGCCACAGTACAAGACGACCACAGTTTAAAACAGGAGGGAACACAGAGTAGGAAGTACTGGTTCTTCTCTCAGCCCCGTCAAGCTATGCATTGACAATTAAGTACTTTTGGACTGGTCCAAGAGCCTGTGAGTGAAAAAAACTACATAGCCTGGTAAACTGGTACTGAAAAAAGCAGTGACATTTCTGTGGCTTGAGCGAAGATTCTTACTTACTGCAAAAAGAAGTGATGTTAATGAATTAGCTTTTTTGTAACACATATTCTAACTTCTTCAACAACCATGAAAGAACACTTAAGTCAACATAACTTCACTTAATGAAACTTTTTTATTTCAAAAGGTATCATATCAGACAAGCACAAAACCTCTCCCAATCACTCATCACAACCACAGAAAGCTTGGGGCAAAAGGACTTTTCACAGTCATCTATTCTTGCAGTGAGCAGAGACATCTTTGACTAGATCAGGTTGCTCAGAGTCCCATAGAAACTGACCTGGAATGGGTTTAGTAGTGGGGCATTTACCACCATCCTGGGTAACTTGTGCCAATGTCTCACAACCCTCAGCATTAAAAAATGTATTACTTTTATCAAGTCTGAATCTCCCTCTTTTAGTCCAAAGCATAACCCCTTGTCCTGTCACAACAGGCCCTGCTCAAAAGTCCTTCCCCAGATTTCTGATTGGCCTCTTTAAATACCAAAAGGCCACAAGAAGGTCTCCCTGGAGTCTTCTCTGCTCCAGGTTGAACAAGATCAGCTCCCTCAATCTGTCCCCACTGCAGAGGGCTTCCAGCAGTCCCATCATTAGTGTGACCTCCTCTGGCCCCCTCCAACAGTCCATGACTCTCCTGTGGTAAGGATTCCAGAGCTGGCTCCAGCACTGCAGGTGGGGTCTCAGCTGAGTGGAGCAAAGAGGAAGAATCATAGCATCATAGAATCATGGAATCATAGAATCAGTCAGGGTTGGAAGGGACCACAAGGATCATCCAGTTCCAACCCCCCTGCCATGGCCAGGGACACCTCACACTACAGCAGGCTGGCCAGAGCCTCACCCAGCCTGGCTGCAAACACCTCCAGGGATGGAGCCTCAACCACCTCCCTGCACAACCCATTCCAGGCTCTCACCATTCTCATGGGGAAGAACTTCTTCCTCACTTCCAGTCTGAATCTCCCCACTTCCAGCTTTATTCCATTCCCCCCAGTCCTGTCATTTCCTGATAGCCTAAAAAGTCCCTCCCCAGCTTTCTTGGAGCCCCCTTCAGATCCTGGAAGGCCACAAGAAGGTCACCTCAGAGCCTTCTTTTCTCCAGACTGAACAGCCCCAACTCTCTCAGTCTGTCCTCATAGGAGAGGTGCTCCAGCCCTCTGCTCATCCTGGTGGCCCTTCTCTGGACACCTTCCAGCACTTCCAGATCCCTCTTGTAATAGAGGCTCCAGAACTGGACACAGTACTCCAGGTGGGGTCTCATCAGAGCTGAGCAGAGAGGGAGAATCACCTCCCTGGCCCTGCTGGCCACACTTCTCCTGATGCAGTCCAGGCTCTGCTTGGCTTTCTGGGCTGCAAGTGCACATTGACAGCTCCTGTTGAGCTTCTCCTCCCCCAGCACCCCCAAGTCCCTCTCCTCAGTGCTGCTTTCTAGCCAGTCCCTGCCCAGCCTGGATTTGTGCTTGGGATTGCCTTGACCCAGATGCAGGACCTTGCACTTGGTCTTGTTGAACCTCATGAGGTTGGCTTGTGCCCATCCTTTTCCTCCACCTGCTGTCCACACTTTGGGGATCACAGAATCACAGAACCAGAGTGGCTTGGGTTAGAAAGGACCATAGAGATCATCTACTCCAACCTGCCTGCCATGGGCAGGAACACCAGTCAACTAGCTTGGATAGCTCAAGGTCTCATCCAACCTGGCCTTGAACACCCCCAGGGAGCAGGGAGCTCAGGGATGCAGCCCAGGACATGCCTGGCTTCTTGCCTTCGTTATGTGCACATTGGTGGCTTGCATCCAGCAGTGTTCATCCTTTTTGAAGACTGAGGCATCACAGAATCTTTTAATATTTGGCCCAGCTGTGTGAGCCTGTGCAGTATGGCCCAGCAACAGAGAACACAGCCAAATGCTGACATTGGTGCATTTATTCTTCTGTTGTTTTATATTTATAGGTTACAACATGCATTTATTTCAATGTATAAAACATTTATTCAGGCTGTAGATGCAGAAGAGCTTTTTATAGGTCATTTGGACCAAGGAAATACCACCCTTTTCTCATGTTTTGTAGCAGTATATCTTTAATATCATTCAGTTCTGGAAAGCTACATTTTGATCTGTTTGAGGATACCAGTAATAATATACTTTTGGAAATAGTTCTCAAGATTACATGAATATCACTATCCATTTTGTCACCTGTCACATCTAAAGATCCACAATACCACAGTAAAATATGCTACAAGCCTGGATTGATGTACTTTGTTTAAGCCTGTTGACATACAATACTTTCTTCTAGCTACTGCTGAATGTGTTAGCTATTTATAGGCATTGAAATTCACCATGAATCTGTGTTTAAGGCAAACCATGTAGAAAGAAAAAAAAAAAAGAAAGTGTGATTGTTTTATGTTTTATGTAAATATATATGTGGTGGCAATGTTAGGTGTACATTCAAGGGAAAATGAAAATTCAAATCAACATTCTAGCACCCCAGTCTGCCCCATTAGCATTTTCAAACCCCTGCCAGCTGCCTTCTCTGCTCTGAAAAGAATTCAGAATGGCGCAGAGATGACCATGTTGTCTACTCAATAGTGGTGACAATGAAGACTCTTGCTGTGTCAAATACAACCCTAAAAATCAGTTTGAAAACATATTCCAGTTTCCAACTGCTTTTCAAAGGGTAGAGTAGATGATAGCAGTTGTAATGAAGATGAACTGAACTGCTAATTATCTAGCCACTGGGGGATGATGTGCAAAAGTAAATCTTACTGTCAGTTGTAGTCATAAGTAGTAGCATTTAAGTGCCAGATTCATGAGACATAGTGATCTATCTCCATTATGTGTCAGGTGCTTTACTTAAGGTGGGTTAAAGAGGATTCCAATTTTTATGTCAGGTGAAGTTGTCTTGTCTGAACCCTATTCACAGCAGCTCTTCCTCTCAGTGTGCCTCTTTTCAGTGCAATATTTTCATTCCTACACAATGATCATATGAGTTAGAGTCAAGCTGAGTGGAGACCTTCTCTTATCCAGAGAAGGGCAACAATGATGATGAAGAGTCTGTAGAGCAGGTTTTGTGTGGAGAGGCTGAGGGACCTGGGGTTGTTTAGTCTAGAAAAGAGGAGGATGAGGGGAGACATCATCGTGCTCTACAACTCCCTGAAAGGAGTTGGAGCCAGATGGGGTTTGGTCTCTTCTCCCTGGTAACAAATAGTAGTGTGAGAGAAAGTGTCCTAAAATTGGACCATGGAGGTTCAGGTGAGATATTAGAATATTGGAAGAAACTTATTCCCTGGAACAGTTGAAATTGATGATCTCAAAGGTCTTTTCCAACCAAAACCATTCTATGATTCTATGATTCTTAACTTTAAATAGGTTAGAGGTCCATTGTCTTGAGTGTTTATTTAGTACCTTTTATTATTTCTGCATAATATGATTATACTTATTAGAACTATTCAGAGATATCACCAAATCTTTGCTGTTATAAAATCTGTGAGGCAAGCAGCCAATTTGGATTTTTGTAGAATCGTGGAATGGTTTGGGTTGGAAAGGACCTTGAAGATCATCTACTTCCAACTCCCTGCCATGGGCAGAGAAGTCTTCCTGTAGAGCAGGAGTAGATTTTGTAGAAAGTTTGTAGACAGTTTTCCTGAGGTTTAGCCTCAGGGAAGAGGTTCTTCACATCTACCAGCTCTTTAAACCTTGGGTGTTTCAATCCCAACACCTTTCTACTACTAAATTAACACATAGCTCAAATGTCTATTAGCCATAGCCAGAAAGTTTATCAATCACTGTGGAGAAAGAAATATAAACTCCTACTGTGGAATGTAGGTGCACATATAACAATCTCCATTTAAGATGGTGAACATATCTACACCTGTTTATTCCTCTACACAAAGTTTTTGACTACCTCTAATGATATTATCCATTTCCAGTCCACATTTACAGAAAGATATTGTCTCTTTGACTAACAAAAGAAAAAAGTCTTTATGGATTTTAGCACTTCCGACTGCTAAAACGGCTCAGGTTGGGAATTCAAGAGATGTCTTGGGGCATGGATGGGAGACATTCAAAAGATACTCTCAAATGCTGCAGAAAATGGTGTTGGTGGCTCATTTTTTTCACTTTCCAGTGTTCCTTTGAACTCAGCACAGAATATATGACCCAAGACAGTGCAGAAAGGCTTAATTACTGTTGGCCTCTAAAATAAAAGTGACATCTAAAAAAAAAAAAAAAAAGTTAAAATAAAATAAAAAGAGAAATGTTCCTGGTGCAAATGTCAGGTAAGAGGAAGAATGGGCAAATTTCAGCAGTAAATGCAGTTATTATCCTACATTCATGAGATTTGTGAATCACTGCAGAACAGCTTCCTCAGAAATTCCTGAAATATAACCCATTGTGTTACTTACAAATGTATAAAGGGAATCCTAAATTAAAAAAGAAAACTGAAAGAGCTGAGAGATGAGCTGAGCACTACATATTTTCCTGTATCTCTTTGTAGGCCAGTTACTAAACTGTTTTTCTAAGCAAATATTCATTGAGCTGGCAAAAGTATTAGAGCTAATCACTGTAGTTTTCCTTTAGCATGGAATTCTTACATGACACCCACACCCAGGATTACATTTTTGTTTTCACACACACAATAATATTTAACTGCTGGATGGAATGAGATTATCACCTCAAATATTTCAGCCCAAACATACAGCAGGAACTCTAATATTTTCCCATCCTTTATGGACAAGCCCAAGAAGAGCTTTGAAGTCCTGTCACTGATGGTGGTGAATAATTTAATAAAGCTGCAATTTCAAATATCTACCTTTTTTCCAGAAACAAAAAAAAAAAAACTTGAACTTATGCTTAATTTTAAGTGCAGGTGTATTGGCTCCTACAGGGCTCTTCAGGTGCCTCAATTATTTGCTGGTCTGAGTCTAATTGCCAAAACATGCTATAATCAAATTAAAGGCTAGGCTGACAGTTCAGGCACAGCCTTGAGCAAGGGGTGATGTTTAATCAGCCCGTCCTCACTATCTGTCGTGGAAATATTTTTATTCAGTCATACACAGACCTTTTAAGTTACAACCCCTGGCACTGGCACAGTTAGTCAAGTGAAAATAACCCTTATACAAGAGACTGCAAATCAATTGTCACAGCCCTAATTCCTCTGTAACATCTGTTTTGTGACATTTGTGGGGGATAAAAGTGTGTCTAGATGCTTCTTTTTCTGCTACTCACTTACACATTTGCTCCCACTTAAAGGAGAGAGGGACATCTTTACTACATTAAGTCAAACCAGTATTTGTTTCCTTCCCTTTATCCCTCCTGAGACTCCAAGGTGAGTGGCTGGAGAGCGGCCAGGCAGAAAGGGACCTGGGGGTACTGGGTGACAGCAGCTGAACAGGAGCCAGCAGTGTGCCCAGGTGGCCAAGAAGGCCAATGGCATCCTGGCCTGTACCAGGAATAGTGTGGCCAGCAGGAGCAGGGAACTCATCCTGCCCTGTGCTCAGCACTGGTTAGACCACACCTTGAGGGCTGTGTCCAGTTCTGGGCTCCTCAGTTTAAGAAGGACATTGAGATACTTGAACGTGTCCAGAGAAGGGCGACAAAGCTGGGAAGGGGTCTGGGGCACAGCCCTGTGAGGAGAGGCTGAGGGAGCTGGGGGTGTTTAGCCTGGAGAAGAGGAGGCTCAGGGCAGACCTTATTGCCATCTACAACTACCTGAAGGGAGGCTATAGCCAAGTGGGGGCTGGTCTCTTCTTCTCAGGCAACCAGTGACAGAACAAGAGGACACAGTCTCAAGCGCACCAGAGGAGGTTTAGGCTGGATGATAGGAAGAAATTCTTCGCAGAGAGAGAGATTGGCCATTGGAATGTGCTGCCCAGGGAGGCAGTGGAGTCACCATTCCTGGAAGGGTTTAAAATAAGCCTGGATGAGGCACTTAGTGCCATGGTTTAGTTGATTAGATGGTGTTGGGTGATAGGTTGGACTAGATGAACTTGAAGATCTTTTCCAACCTGGTTAATTCTGTGATTCTGTGAGGATGCCTTCTGTAATGTTGGCCTGGGAATGGTGGAGCCTTCCTTACAAGACACACACAAATGACCATGGTGAACTAGCTGAAATAGCATAACAAAAGCCTAGCCTTAAGTTTTTACCTCCTTGCAGTGTTGTCGCCTCCTGTGACAATGGCTTCAAACTAGAGAAGAGCAAATTTACATTTGATGTTAGGAACAAGTCCTTTACTGTGACGGTAGTGAAACACTGGAACAGGTTCCCCAGGGAGGTAGTCAAGGCCCCATCACTGGAGATGTTCAAAATGAACCTCAACAGGGCTCTGGGCAGCCTGATCTAGCTGAGGATGTCCCTTCTGACTTCAAAGGAGGTTTTACTGGATGGCCTTTGCAGGTCCCTTCCGAACCAGACCTTTCCATGATTCTGTGACTATCAAAGTCTGAATCCTACTACAACCCGGGTCTGAATATTCATTCTCCCTTAGTCATCTTAATTACAAACATTTATTCACTGGTGCCTATTAACAGTTTTTTTCAGACCCTTCTGCCTCTGTTCAAGACTAGAGAGCTCAATTTCTAAAATCAGAAAGAACTCCAGATTAAAATTAGGAAGAAATTCTCACTGCAAGAAGGTCATTGAGATGTTGGAGCATGTCCAGAGAAGGGCAACAAAGTTGGTGAAGGGTCTGGAGAACACCTCTGGTAAGGAATAACTAAGACAACTCTGTTTTTTTTTAGCCTGAGGAGGCTGAAGCAAGGCCTCATTACTCTCTACGACTCCCTGAAAAGATATTAGAGCCAGGTGGGGGTCAGCCTCTTCTCACAGGTAAAATCCAGTAGGAAATAACCCCCAGTTGTGCCAAGGAAAGTTTATGTCTGACATTAGGAAATATTTCTTCAGTCAAAGAGTGGTTAAGCATTGGAACAGGCTACCCAGGGAAGTGGTGGAGTCACCAGCCCTGGAACTGTTCAAAAAACATGTAGATGTGATGCTGAGGGACAGTGGTGGAATTTGCAGTGTTGGGTTAACAGTTGGATTCAATGATCCTGGAGATCTTTTCCAGTCTTCTATGATTCTATAGATATTTCAAGAAAAGCTCAGTTACAGTTCCCTGTAATACCAGGTGTTCAAGATATTCTTGCTAAGATTCATGGAGTGCAACTAATATAAACCCAGATATTTTATAAAATAAAGTTAAAAGGGAAAAAAAAAAAAAAGAGAGAAGGAAGAAGGAACAAACAAAAATAAAATGCACAAAATTCCAGTGACGTTTACCTCAATACCTAGATCTGTATCTATCTACAATTCAATACTTGTAGGACAGGATGTTTCCCTATTATCCATTCTTTTGAAGAAATGTTTTTGTTGGCTTTTCTGTACTGTTGCTGTCTCCCTTCTGACATGTCTCTGTAGCTTGTGTGAGTTAGCTTCTGAACTAATTTAAACCAAGAAAGACAAATGTATTTTAAAAAATTGTCCCACACTGACAAGCAGACTGATCATTTTGCATTCTGGATTTTTTGTGAGGGGGGGGATAAAATTGCTATATAACATTTTAGATTAAAAAAAAAGAAATATTCAGCATTAAATATTCAACTTTAAAGTTCCTCGAATTTAAAAATAAATCTACAGCCTTTCTTCTAAAAATGCTGCTGTCAAGCACTGCTGATTCTCATTCAGTAAGCACACTGTGTAAGAATGCTGTATTTATCAAGTAAAAGGAGAAAATGCCTTGAAAAATTAGTGACCTCTAGTAGAGCCTGTAAGAAATTGTGTAGTGAGGGAATGGTATCCATGCTTAGATGGTCCCACACTTTCCCATGCTGAGGAGCAGTGATGTTCATAGAATCACAGAATCATAGGGTTGGAAAAGACCTCTAAGGTCACTGACTCCAGCCATCAACCCAGCAGTACCACGACCACTAAACCATGTCCCCAAATGCCATGGCTACCCGTTTCTTGAACACCTCCAAGAAGGGTGACTCCACCGACTACCTGGACAACTTATTCCAATACTTGGCCACTCTTTCAGGAAAGAAATTGTTACTAATCTCCAAACTAAACCTCTCCTTGTACAATTTCAGACCCTTTCTTCTCATTTTATCACCTGACTCTAAAGAGAAGAGACCAACTCCTACCTGCAGCCTATTTTCAGGTAGTTGTAAAGAGCACTGAGGTCTCCCCTCAGCCTCCTCTTCTCCAGACTAAACAACCCCAGTTCCCTCAGATGCTCCTCACCAAACCTGTTCTCCAGACCTTTCACCAGCTTCATTTCCTTTCTCCAGACAGGCTCCACCTGTCAATGACATTCATGAAAGTGTTTGACTTCAGAGGTTGTCACGGGGTGCTCCAAACCCTCTTCCCCCACCTCCATCAGCAGAGGTTTGAATGGGGGAAGACAAAGGCATGAATGCCTTCCCCTGCCCTGGGCACAGGTAATAGGTGCCCATTCTCACTGCCAGGGCAGAGGTCTCTCACAGGTATTTACCAGTGGGGGATATCCACCGGGATTTGGAAACATGATCAGCAGGGCACTTCACATGTTGTCCTGGGCAATTGTCTAGGAATATCTTAAATAGGGTGAGCAGAAAGCTCTCATTTTTGGCTCTCGCTTGTCTTTTCAGGGCTCACTCATTGCGGCTCTCCCAGTTGTGTGCTCATTTTGGACTCTGCTCACTGCTCTGGATTTGTGGTGAAATTGGAGAAACCGACACTCAGACTGGCTTCTCCCGATCCTGCCTGCCCTGGGGTTCCACGAATTGGATTACAAAACCTGCAGCTCTGGAGCATGCCAGGGAGAGAGACCTAGGGACCGTATACAACGTCCTGCTCCAGTCTCATGAGTAAAAGCAGCATTCTCAATTTTCCTGGAGTCCTGGCTGGCCTTTGATTTATAAGTGGGGTGAAGCTGTTTGTGGCTTAGCCTTTTCCATTTTCTGAACCCTCTAAATTGTATTAAAATTGTCCATAAGCATCCTGGTAAAATTCGCAACCGAATAGAACCTGTAAATCAGTTTTAAATCAGTTTTGTGCATAATTTGGTGTGTGTTTTTTTTTTTTTTTTTTAAATAAAGATAACTATATTTTTATAATGAACAGAGGTGTGATGCTGTTAAAACAGCCTTTTGACCAATGAAGTGTGTGAGATAGCTGTATATGTGACTTAGTACTACTAGAAGAAGGATAATCAGTTGACATTCCATCATAGAAACACAATGGAAATATGTTTTGTTTTGTTTTGTTTTTCTCTTGCTCTGATTAATCCTCAAACTCTTTCTGATGCTGAAGTCTTCCCTTAATTTTAATTAGTTCATCAGGCTTGAAGTCCAGATGGAGATCAGTAACAAATGATGTCCCTCAGGGACTGGGACCAGTACTGCTTAATATTTTTATCAGTAACATAAACAGTGGGGTCAAGTGCACTCTCAACAAGTTTGCAGGTGACACCAAGCTGAGTGGTGCTGACAATATGCTAGAGGGATAAGATGTCATCCAAGCTGAACAAGCTGAAGAGGTGGGCCGAGGTGACCCTCATCAGGTTCAACAAGAGCAAGTGGGTTTGGAACTAGATGATCCTTGAGGTCCCTTCCAACCCTAACAATTCTATGATTCTATGATTCTAAGCACAGGGTCCTGCACCTGGGCTAGAACAATCTTCACTATCAATAAAAGCTGGGGAATGAGGTGGTAGAAAGCAGCCCTACAGTAAAGGACTTGGGGTTGTGGGTGGATGAGAAGCTGGACATGAGCAGACAGTGTGCCAATGGTATCCTGGGCTGCAACCAAATAAGCATCGCCAGTAGATCCAGAGAGGTGATTCCACCACTTTGCTCTAGTAAGACCTCATCTGGAGTGCTGTGTCCAGCTCTGGTGCCCTCAACACAAGAAGGCTGTGGTCCTGATGGGGTGGGTCCAGAGGAAAACCACAAAAAATGATCAGGGGGTTGGAGCATCTCTGTACAGGGACAGGCTGAGGGAGCTAGTTTTGTTCAACCTGGAGAAGAGGAGGCTCTGGGGAGACCTAATAGCAGCCTGCCAGTACCAGAAGAAGCCCTACAAGAAGGCTTGAGAGGGACTATTTCCAAAGGTCTGCATTGATAAGACTAGGGGCAGTGATTTTAAATCAGAGAAAAGGAGACATAGGTTGAGTATCAGGAGGAAAAAACACAAAAAGACGGCACAGTCCTCATGCCTCCATGATATATTTTTTTATTATTTTTTTAGGTATTAAATTTATTCAATATTAATCCTCAATGAGTTCCTATAGTAAATGTAGTAGTATTCAAAATCTAGGATAACTTGATGATTATTAATGTTTAAGTAATGATATTGAGAGATGGGATATTTTCTTTGAAGATGGAAGAGTTAGGATTTATGTGTCCTACAGCTGGATAAGTTGAAGTTTATTCCAACTAGCAAGCAAGTCAACAACCTTCAGCCATTGCTCAATCTTGGCACTTTTCAAAAGATCCTGAATGGCCTCATTTCTACAGTTTTAGCTACCAAGCCTTCCTGATACAGACTTCATTTCTAACATCTGATCTGAATGCTGACACACCTCAGCACCTTATGAGATCTAATATCACACCCCTGATCTTCTGGCTATCAAGAAGGAATACTGAGGGTTGTAGCTGATTGTAGCACTTGATATTAGCATCCCTCTGGAAAGAAGGTGGGCTATAAATCATCCTGCAGAGGAGCAAAATCAGCATTTTTTTTTTTCACAAAGAAATAATCAAACCCATGACTTTCTTAATCAAAGGAACTGATAACATCACAGTTATTAAAGACATGATGAGCTATATCTTGTCAATATATTCAACAGTTATGAAACCAGTTAAAGGACATTTCACCTCAAAAGCAGTAGTCACAAGTCCATGCAAGTCAGTAGAAATCAAAAGTTATTAAATAATGTGTGCAGAGTTGCTGACACAAAATAAGTTCATTTCTCCATGTCCCTGCTACTAAAACTGGCAGTAACTGCAGATCTTTTAATATAATGGCTTGAATAAATGCAGAGATTTAACCACTAACAGTGGCTTTCCAGGGCAGTGCCTGGAAAGAGAGGGGTGTTTTGCTCTTGAGGGACATTCAGGCACTATTTGTGAAATGCTGAGCTTAGATGAGACTGATGAGGAACAAGGTGTCTTTGGAGGTACTGCAGTCACCCAGATGTGACTTTCTACATATGAGGAATCAAGTCTAAGCTGATTAACCAGCCTTCTTTAACAGTGAATAAGGAGAGTGGAATAATCTTATGAATCATAGAATTATAGCGTCATAAAATTGTTTAGGTTGGAAAAGACCTCTAAGATCATTGAGTCCAGCTGTCAACCTAACACACCATGGCCACTAAGCCACATCCCAAAGTGCCATATCCACACATTTCTTGAACACTTCCAGTGACTCCACCACCTCCCTGGGCAGCAGGTTCCAATGTCTGATCACTCTTTTAGGAAAGAACTTTTTCCCAATACCCACCTAAACTTCCCCTGGCATAATTTCAGGCCATTTCCTCTTGTTCTGCTGCTCAATAATGGGGAGAAGACACTGACCCTGACAAAGCTCCAACCATCTCTCAGGTAGTTTTATTGAGCAACAAGGTGTCCTCTCAGCCTTCTCTTTTCCAGACTAACCAACTCCACTTCCCTCAGCTGCTCCTCACAAAAGCTGTACTCCAGACCCTTCATCAGCTATGTTGCCCTTTTCTGGTCATGCCTCATCACTTCAAGCCCTTCTTGGAGAGAGGGGAGATTTGTCTTCACAGAAATCATGGGTTTAAGGTTGTTCATAGAATCATAGAATAATTTGGGTTGGAAGGGACCTCTGAAGGTCTTCAGGGGACATCCTCAACTAGATCAGGCTGCCCAGAGCCCTGTCAAGCCTCACTTTGAATATTTCCAAGGATTTCCATTTCCAATAATACCCAAGGTAGATTTCTCCAACCACCTCCCTGGGCAACTTCTCCACCACCCTCATGGTATAGAACCTCTTCCTAACATCCAGTCTAAATCTGTTCTTCTCTAGTTTGAAGCCATTGCCCCTGATCATGTCACTACAGGTCTTTGTAAACAGCCTCTCTGCTTCCTTCTTGTAGGCCCCTTTCAGGTACTGGAAGGTTGCTATTCTGTCTCCCCAAAGCCTCATCTTCTCCAGGCTGAGTTCCCTCAGCCTGTCCTCATGCTTCAACCCCCTAATCATTTTTGTTCTCTCCTCTGGATCCACTCCATCACATCCATGTCCTTCCTCTATTGAGGGCTTCAGACCTCAATGCAGTGCTCCAGATGAGGGCTTACCAGTGCAAAGTGGCAGAATCACCTCTCTGGATCTGCTGGCCACACATCTTCTAGTTATTTATGATGAATCCCACATTTTTAATTGTTTATCATGAACCCCCTAAAATGGGCTGATGCTGAGTGGCCTTTGACTGCAGAAGGATAAAGCCAAGTGAGAAATACGGAAAATGTCTGACATCTGGACTCGATGATTTTGAAGGTCTTTTCCCACTAAAACAATTTATGATTCTGTGAAAAGTATTTTCTTGGGTAACATTTCAAAGCTGTTTTCTTCCTCACTGTTCTTCAGGTGTACAAGTTACTCTATGCACACGTGCTCAAAACATTTATTGACCTGCAGGTGGATTACCCATTCCTGGATGTCTTCTTGTGTGGACAACTAAAAGAAGAAATGTGCTCTTCCATAAATTTATGCATAACCTTCCATTGTTATGAAGGCTAATCTGAAAGTCTTCTTCAGGAAAACCTTCTTCACCATGAGCTACAGTGATTCATTCACATTTGCTGCAGCTTGAAATGGCTTCTTTGGGGTGTGGAAGAAGAAACAAGACAAGAAGTGAGATAGAAGTTTGGTATTCCTGGGTATAGTATGGAGGCAAGAATGTAATTTTCAGCAAAATCCTATTTACTTGTCTCTTGAGCAAATGACATGATTAAATATTTACCTTCATAATTGTAGTCAGATGTTGGATATAGAAAGCAGTACACATAAAAAGGTGATTTGGTAAGCCTGCCTCCAAAAATGCTGATGCTGTGGATTTAGGCAATAAATGCATTAAAGCCTCTGCAGATCCTACAACATATTCAGTGCATGAAGTTACTCAGCAAATTTATTTGATGAGTTAAGTGAGAGTATACCTTCTAATTTGTTTTCATCCTTAATTATCCATTTATTCTTTTGATTCATACACGGTAATTTCATACCGTTGATTCCCTCTTGACCTTGTGCTTGTAACTGAATCCTGAGATCTGGCTTGTGTCCCAGGAATATGTAGAAAATTGTTTATATTAGCAGCAAGCTGCCTTGAGCTGCAGCGCTTTGATTTAACGTTATAACTGTACTAAAAGTAGCAGAGCTTTCCCATGTACTCTCTATTCTGCTCAAATCCCTTGTCATTATAACAGATGTTTGGATTATTGTTCTGTAAACTATGTCAGAATTTCAATCTCTAGTATCTGTTTATTATTCTCCAAGGGTGATATTACAAATGTTCTCATGCACAGTTAATACTTATAATACAGCCTGTCTTTTTTTCCCATAAAAGCTCCAAGCAGAAAGTTTTTGTTAATCAGAGTAAATATGACTAATTTTAGAAGCAATTTTTTCTTTTTTTTTTTTTCTTTATCTGTGTGTGTGTTCAAGTGTATTTTGAGAAAGTGTTTGCAATGGGAGGGGATGGGTACCACTCCTTTTCATGGTACATACCAAAGGACTGGGGGATATTGTTTGAGTTATACGTTATAATAAGATGATAGGGGAGGGGAAAAAAAAATAAATTAAAAGTTTTAGATACTCATATAAACAATTAAAATTGAAATACAGTCATTTAATTATTTTGTCCTGGAGCCATAATAGCCCTTCTGTAATTTTACATTAATAATCTAATTGCACATTACGTTATGAAAGGCATGTTTGCTGGAAGGACACATTTAACCTTGCTGCTATAGACTGTGAAATAATAACACTATAAGCTGCTTATTAGAATGAGAGAGCAGACGAGAGTGAGATTTTTGTAAAGATTTTAAAGATTTAGAGGGAAGCAGCTACTCCTCTTCTAAGGAAGATGAACATTTGTACAAATCCTCATTAGCTCCAAAAATAATACCCATTATTATGGAAAAAGGGGGTTTTAATAATGTTTTTGAAGCCTGAAATATTACTTTCCATCTGCATTTTGAATACTTAGAGTAGATCATTCATAAGCCTGGAGCACTGATTCGTGAGGTGGCTTGATCCAGTATGAGGTGCCTGGCAAAAATTATTACATTACATTTTCTCCATTGATTTACATACACATACACAGGATGCACCTGCACACACATGTTACACCAAGACATACATTTGTGGTGTCTCAAACAGACAAATCAGTATAAAAGAAAAGGAGAATTAAATATTTCCTATGTTTGCCAGGAAAGTAGTCTACTAGTCACATTGTTTTTTTCAGTAAAACTAAGCTGAAGACCTCCAGAGTAATTCTGCAGTCATGTAGATAGGGATTCTCTATGAAAATAATTTATTCTACTTGGCACACTTTCTTTTCTGTCTTTTTTTTCCCTTTTTTTTTCCTTTTTTTTTTCCTTTCTCTTTTTTTAATTTCTCCTTTTTTTTAGTTTTATTTTAATCTATTGTGCCCATCATTAAGCATGTGTTGTCATTGCCCCTTTATTACAGGGTACTTTCTAAGGGGGGTGTGAATCTGTGGATACTGATCTCCTCTAAAAATACTATAGGGACCTCTTTTCCTGGGATGAAAACTGTCTCAAACCTAAAGGACACTCTTCATATCTTCCATATAAGAAAAAAAAAAAAAAAAAAACAAAAACAGAACCAACACAAAAAAAACCCCAAAACAGAGATGCAAATTTTAGGGTGGTGAGGCAATTATCCACAAAACTGTGGTGTGTGTGATGTTAACTACTTTTGCTTATTAAAAAAAAAAAATAAAAGAAAAAAAAAAGGATATGGCTACAGCTTACTTCAAAGATTTTGTTGGAATCCCTACACATATTATGTTTGCATTTGGGATGAAAAAAAACAAGGTCAACTTCGGAAATGATGAATGCCTTTTTGCTGAAAGCTGTACCGAACGTCCTTGAGTTTAATCAAAACTATTTGTTTTTAGTCAGCTTTGCTGTTGTCTCTTTTACTCTTGTCCACTGATAGCTTGACATTAATGACATCATAAATCATGTGAAGTGGCGGCTAGGGTTTGGTAGCATTTCAAGTGTTTGTTGAGATGTCCTGGGCTATCTGAGGAGGTGGTGTGAGGAGGAATATCAGGCTGGGCTAAACCTTCAGCCTGCTCCATTTTCCTGTGCTTAAAAACAGGCATTTCTTGTATTAAAAACTTGAGATTTTTACCAAAGGACAGTCTATATATTCTTTCTTAAATGTCCAGCTGTTAGAAAACTGTTCTGTGATTGTTTCAAAAGCTTCCCCCCCTCCAGGTTAGTGAGTTGGAAACCTTGTGAAATAGATGCATATATTGCACAGAGAAACATCTCGCTTGGGTTTGTAAATCCCTTAGTCACTCCTTTTACAGGAAGGCATGGGTGTAAGCATGTGCTCTTCCCATCTCCAGTCAATTAGGAACCAAAGAGTAAGCCTAGTTTGACAAATCTGTCATTTAGAAGTTTTACTGTTTTGTCGTGGTCTTGGTGCCTTTTTTTCCCCCGCTTTAAATAACAAAACACAAAACATGAGCACTTTGAAAATGTTTCCTTTGAAAAATGTTTAGCTGTTATCAGTTATGTGTTTGAGAAAGATTTCCCTGGATCATTGTATGTTTTATAGCTTGTTATCTGCATGGCTGTATTCTTAGAACATGCTTTCCATTATCTTTGTACTGTGCTGAGAGGAGTATGAAGAGCTCATCCTTTGAAGGTTATTTATTCAGCTGGACTCTCTTACATTACAACCTGTAATTTGCAGGGTACTACAGAAAGCATTTGTTCTGTTATCATCCCTAGCCCTCATGAAGTTTATGCACTGCAAAAATGCCACTTTCTTTGTGGAAAGGGGCCTCCAAAATAAGTTGAAGGATGTCTTTACTTCAGCCATGTAGAAGAATGGATGCTTGGAAATAACAGGATGGAGCCAGGCTCTGCTGGGTAATGCCCAATAACAGCACAAGGGACAATGGTGGATTTTTTTTTTTCACTGTGAGGATGACAGAACACCAGAACAGGCTACCCAGAGAGGTTGTAGAGTCTCCCTCTCTGGAGATATTCCAGACCCACCTGGATGCATTCCTGCTCTGGATGATCCTGCACTGGCAGGGAGGTTGGACTGGAATATGCTTCAAGATCCCTTCCAGCCCCTAATATTCTCTGATTCTCTGATTTTCTGATTCTCTGATTCTGTGTGTGAAATAACACCTAGTAGTGTGTACTACAGGGATGGGAGAAAACATGACATACACCACATCATTTGGGTTTAAATTCAGCAGTTCATCATTATTTAGCAAACCTCTTAGAGAATGGGTTTGGGTACTACTAACAAGCTTTCATTTCATTTAGTCTTGATATGAGAAGTCTGTGAGGGGATCTTATCCAATGTCTATAAACACCTGAGGTGTGGGTGTGAAGCTGAAGGTTCCAGTCTCCTCTTGGTGGTGCCCAGTAATAGGACAAGGAACAATGTGTATAAGCTAAAACACAGGAGGTTCCATTTCAACGTGAGGAGACACTTCTTTGTGGTGAGAGTGATGGAGCACTAGAGCAGGTTGCCCAGGTTGTGGAGTCTCCTTCTCTGGAGATTTTCAAAACTCACCTGGATGTACTCCTGTGCTACCTACCCTAGGTGATCCTACTTTGGCAGGGGATTTGGGATCCATGATCTGTTCTCTGGAGGTTCCTTCCAACTCCTAACATTCTGTGTTTCTCTGATTCTGTGATTCATCTGGTGTCTTGAATGTCACACAGTGAATGGCACACAGTGGTGGTAAAGAGGGCAGGATATCAACACAAAATATCCAAGTTCTACCTGTGTGGATGTTTTAGGCTTTGGAACAGGCTGTCCAGGATGGTGGCAAGGTCACTATTCCTGAAGGTATTTAAAAATAGTCAGATGAGGTGTCGAGGGATGTGGTTTAGTGGTAGTAACTTGTCAACAATGGTGGGATTGTGAGCTCTGTGCAAGTGGTTGAATTTTATGATCTTGAATGTCTCTTCCAGCCTTAACAGTTCTATGATTCTGCTAATTAAAAGATGGATATTCATCCTCTTCCTCCTGATAATGTATGAAAAAAATCAAACTGGAGAAAATGTACACAGCACACAATTTTGGAGAAAGTAGTCAGTATCTGCATCAGCAAATATGTGACTTTCTTGATGACCAGGGAACATCACTAAACATTGATGAGACTTCTCACTCTGTGAAAGGAGAAGGACCTCTCTTCATATGCCCATGTGGTTTTAAGGGCTTTTCATTTATTTACCCACATTATTTACCCAATGTTTGAAGTCACCTGTGGGTTTCAGCTGAGAGAACATCTTCCTATTACCCATTGATGCTCCTCTCCTCTTCCGGAGAGCCAGGCAAGGGATATTAAACACTTCTCCCTCTACACCAGCACGAGCTGCACTGCAGATCCTGTGCATACAGTGAATGATGGTAATTATAGTGAAGGGTCTAGGGTATTATTTATTTCTCAGTAGCAGACAGCACCTGACAGTCTTTGTATATCAAGTTGTTATTAAAATCCTATGTCTGGGTGTTAAGCTGACTTATTTTATAACTAATCTTCTTTTACAACTAATCATGAACTATGTGTAAAGTTTGGTAAGTAAATTCATCTAATTTGACAGGAGAGATATTAAAATGAAATAATTTATGTCATAAAATAAACCATAGCAACTTGTTTTTGTGATTGCCAAATGCAGTTTCATTACTGCATTGGTGTAAACATCTTTTGAGTAATTTCAATCTTGTATTAAGACTGGATTTGCATGATAACACATCATTTTATTACTTACAGAATGCATTTTCTAAGGATTTTGTGTATAAATCTCTTCTGAATTATCATGCCACACTGAGGATAGGGACACACAGAAATCTTTCCTGATGACTCCCATCCAGGGAGCATGTCACCCACCCTTTTGCTCTGTGCTGTGGTGCCAGAAATGGATAGAGCTCAAGCTGAGCTAGAAGAGAGAGCTGCTCCAGTTTCCTTCTGTGACCCTTGCTCATTTTCCAGTTTGTGCTTTGGGAAAATTTTGCTTTCCTGTTGTATGACTGTTAATGCAGGACATCCATGATGTCACCTAGTAGAAAAGATGTAAGCAGAATTTCATGAGCACAAAAAGCATTGTCCTCACCTACTTTTAGGGTTGGATTTTATCTAATTGGGTAAACAAAGAGCAAGACATAAAATGTGAGAGAAAAACCCTTTTTTGGGGAAAAAACAGACTATTTGGAGATAATTATGCAAAAATAGGTGTTCAAATGTCAAAATAACAATGGAAATTAAAGCTGTCTAGAGCTTCAGCACTTGCAGGGCCCTAATCTGTTGAGGAAAGAAGAAAGTTTTGAGGTGGCACCTTCCTCCTTGGATGTCTTCTGGTCTTCATTTAGAGTGCTTTCAAATGACATCTTTTCACCTCCACATCCTGATATTGAACAACCAACAATCAGTCCCACTCTGCAGATCATAGAAAATCCTCATAATACAGAGTATGAATTCCAAAGGCAATACTTGCCTAAGACCAGTTTTCTCAAGCAGGTATGTCAGGTCCAAAAAGCAGTGAAGCTGCCCCTTGTACCCATTGGTCTATCTGTAATTTCTTTCCATGGTTTATCACTTACTAATTTCCCATCCTCTCCCTGTGCACCACAGGTTCACTTGGAAGAAACTGGAAACTAGCACAAGTTGTGGAAAGGAGACCAGAAATCACCAAACTGGCAAACAGCAGTTTTTTTTTAGGGTGGTTGTCATTGAGTCACAGAATCATTAATGTTGGAAAAGACCTCAAAGGTCATCTAGTCCAACCATCAAACCAAGGCCAGTGTAGCCATTACACCAAGTCCCAAAGTGCCCTGTCTGCATGTTTTTTGAACACCCCCAGGGATGGCGACTCTACCATGTCCCTGTGCAGCCTGTTCCAATGCCTGACCACTCTTGCAGCGAAAAAAAATTTCCTAATATCCAACCTGCACCTCCCTGGTACAATTTTAGGCCATTTCCTCTCATGTTATCGCTTGATATTAGGGAGAAGATACCAACCACCACTTGGCTCCAAACTCCTTTGAGAGAGTTGTGTAGACTAATGAGGTCTCCCCTCATCCTTCTCTTCTCCAGACTAAACAATCACAGTTCTCTCAGCTGCTCCTCATAAATGCATTTCCAGCATAACAACAAAGCTTCACATGACTTCTTTTTTCTTTTTTTTCATCACTAAGACTATTTGTTTGTCCATAAATAAGAGCATTTGAGGCTGGGAAAAGAACTAGATCCCCTTAACCAAGCAGCATTTGAAACAATACTTAAAGCAACTGGAATAAAACACACACTTATGAAACAGCATTTAAAACTATGTGTTTTGAACTACAATGGCCATTATAGCCCCTATTTAGCACAAGAGCACTGACCAGTGTAAAGAAATCACAGGAGGTATAAGATGTATGCCCTCTACAGTAGTATTTTACCATAAAAGCATGGACCCCTGCTGGCATATGTAATTTAATGTGCAGCATGCCTCTCCTAATTCAATCAGGTCTCTACATCCCTGCTTTTATATTCCAATTGGATTCCATGTGCTAAAGCCATCAAGATTTTCAGGATGAAATGAAAGCTTGTATTAATCCAGCAATTTCCATTTAAAACACAGCATCGATTTGATTAATAAGGTTTGATGCTGAATAATTATACGGCAAATATGTAGGATATAGAAGAACCACAGATGTGACCACCAGCAAAAGCCTTGTGGGAGAAGGGGGTCAAAGGGAAGCAATGGCCATGACTGAGGTGATGAATTCTTGCCTTTCCTCTTATGCAATTAACAAGCAATGCTTCTATTAATTTGCCACCCCCAGAGTCTTCACTGGTCAGATGTGTCAGGGTCAAGGGGCATAGGGGCAGAGCAGGGGTCAGCATCACAGCAGCCCTGAAAAGAAATGGGAAAATGAAAGAAATCCAAATTAAATGGTAGAGTGTACTTTTAGCAGTGTAGCTGGGTGGGGGGAGAGGCATCTCTTTAATGTTAAGGCGCCTGTTTTAGAATAATAAAATGTTCCACGCACATTTAATTCAAAGTAATCAATCTGAGGTGCAGCACTTGAGCATCCAATAAAAGAAAATCAATGTGGTCTCTACAAGAGAAGACAAACAATGCCAGCTTTTACTAAAGGGATTATAGGTTAACATTTATTCAGTGTATTGTAATCTGATGTCAAGTGGTATAAAATCAAGCCAACAATCCATTACCACCCGTTATAGGCTAGGTGCTGATCTCATGCAAATTGACTTTTCATAGAACTTATTAAATCATTTCTGTGTTCTAGCTATGGAACATTTTTATACAGCTGCTGAACTTCAATAAATTCTATTTCATACTTGTACTGAAGAATATCAAAAAGACAAATATTTGTCATTTCAAAGCACAGTTTAAATTTTTCCATGGTTTCCTTGTGCTTCCCATCATTAATTAATCAAATGGAATGTAGTTTGTCTTAGGTTAGTAACAGGGAAAAAAAAAAAAAAAAGAAGAAAAAAAGGCATTAATTTGAGATCTGACATAAAGTAGCAGCTCTCAGACTCTCCAGTTTGGTCCTGCTTACCTCCCACAAGTGTTATTAATTTTTAAGTATTAAGTATAATAAATTGACAAAAACCCCCACTGTTTTTAAAAGATGCCTATGCTGGTTAGAGATAATCACAGTAATTTGTAATAAAATGCTTTACAGGGAAGAGGGATTCCATGTAAATGTCAGCCCTCAAAAGAGACCTTTGACAATGAAAGACCCAGTCCTGAGCAAAATCAGTTGGAATTTGCCACTGATGTTCATCATGGGGAAACAGGGCTCTTGTGTCTGCCTTAATAAGACAGTGAACGGAGTAAACCCTTTTAAAATTATACATCATAAAAAAAGGATTTGTATCCAATACATGCATTTTCTAGGTGGTAATTCATAGTACCATAGAATCATTAAGGTTAAAAAAGACCTCCAATATCATCATACCCAGCCTTCAACCCAGCACCACCATGGCCATTAAAAACCGTGTCCCAAAGTGCCACCTGAACACCTCCTGGGACAGTGACTCTACCACCTCCCTGGTCAGCCTGTTCCAATGCCTGACAATGTTCATAGGAATACAAAGAGGTTTGGGCACATGGCTCAAATCCCCCATTTGTGCTGCTGCTTGGTGGTTGTAGTAAGGTCTACTTGTCTGTTACCATCTGGGACAAGGACAATCACAGTTCTCTTTTCAAGCCCCAGAAAAAGTCAGCAATCTTAGTTTGACATAATACAAACTATCTATAGGAACTGTGCCAGTTGACATTACTTTTGAAACAGCCTGGTTCCTTGTAAGGGTTGGGTCACTTTTATGTGTGTGTGGAAAAACATTACCACATGTTTGAAAACATTGCTGATAGTCTGCAGATTGTGTTGCACTGCGGTTCACTGCTACTTCAAAACACTTCAGAGTCACATGGAGGTAGGAAGGGAAATTGGACGTGACACTGTTTTTGTTCTCAAAGCTAAGGTTGGTTTTGCCACTCTTGACACAACAGAACATTTTAGCCAGGAAGATTTTTTTATTATTATTCTTTTTCCACTTTTTTTTTTTTTTTTTATCCTTTTTAACCTTGTGGTTTAAAACGAAATTGAAGTGCTAAAATTCTCAGTGTCACAATGTCACTCCTTTAGCACACCAAACAGTGCAAACTTTGGAGGATAAGAGAGAAAAATTATTCTGTGGATTTGGTAAAGATGGAAAATTAAAGCATCATTACTCCTTCCTTTGGCCTGTTAATGATTGGATCATTTTACAAACCAGTGTACAAATTTCAGCCTAATTTTACCCTAAGAGAGGAAAACTTTTGTTTGCTTAGTTGGTTGGGTTTTGGCTTTTCAGGGTTTTTGTTTGTTTGTTTGTTTGTGGGTTTGTTTGGGTTTTTTTTGTTGTTGTTTTTTGTTTTTTGTTGCATCAGCATTTCAGTTTTCTGCATGAGCAAATGTAGACAACTACTGAAGGGAGAAACCTGCTTGTAGGGACTGATGCTGAAAGGCTGCTTGAGCCTCAGAAATCATCTAAAATTCTTTTCCAGGCAGATTTAGGCCACAATAATTAGGGAAAGTTAGTTAGGATTTCCTTCTAGGCTTCTGCCACCAAGATGGGACAAATCACAACCCTGAGCCACTTTCTTTGCCCAAATATGTTTGAACCTTGGACTTCACCAGGCACTCCTATGTGTCTCAAGACACTCAGATCTAAACCTCCCAGGGCAGGTTTAGGTTTGGGTATTAGGAAAAATGTCTTTCATGAAAGAGTGGTCAGGCATTGGAACAGGCTGCCCAAGGAGGTGGTGGAGTCACCATCCCTGGAGGCATTCAAGAAACATGTCTACATGGCTTTTTGGGATGTGGTTTAATGACCATAGTGGTCTTAGGCCAATGGTTGGACTCAATGACCTTAAAGATCTTTTGCAACTGAAAAAAATCTATGATTCTATGTTTTCTTTTATTGTCTTCTTTTCACAGGCATCATTCTGCTTTCCCTACTTGTGCTTGCCTAGCTCAAGGGCATTTTCTGTGGCATCTGAAGCACCAATGCCAGGGAGAAAGCTGTCCTGCAGAACCCTCACACCCTTCAACACATTTTCATAGTATCCCCAGCTTTGCCATAGAAGCTGGCCAGAACTGAAAAGGCTGGTGATTAAAATTAAAATGTCAGGGTAAAGCAAATAGGTAGTTTTCATCCTCCATACCCACCAAGAACCAAGATTCTGAGGCTTTTTTCACTTTCTGAATGTAAAATCATGACTTTGGACATGAAAAGTGCATTTTAAAATGTACGAAAATGATAAGGTGGTCAGACACATGAGGCTGATATCAGGACGAAAGACTCTCCAGAAGGAAAATATTCTGGGTTTTTTGTTTTCTGAATTTCTTAGGCTAGGCTTTCAAACCAAAAAAAAAAAAAATAAAAATAAATAAAAAAAAAAAAAAAATTGGCTTGAGGAAGAACATGACAGACTATGACTCTGAAAGACATACTACTTTTGAGTTTTTGATCTGAAGGCCGCAAAAAGTCTCACTTTGGTTGAAGTGGGTTTTTAAGATAGATACAAATACTTAAAAGTGATTGAATGCCAAGGACTGAGCAGTGCTTATTACACCTGCTGTCGTGAGACTTCAATTCATTATTGTAACAGAACAAAACAACGCAGCAGCTGCTCAGGACATGGTTGTAGTATTGACTGGGTTTCTCAAAAGTCTTCTCTTAGGATGCAGAGTGCAGTCAAACATGCACAAACATCATTCAGTTCCCCTGATTCTGTCATGTGCTCCCTGTACCTCAAACTAAAGCAGCCTCAAGATATGGCAAAATGCCTCTTTAGTTGAAGGCAGACAGGGCTCTAAGCCTGACTCGAGGGTGTTATGCAGATGTGGTGACCTTTCTTCCAGAGACCAGACTTTACACTCAAATTGCCATTAAAGCTCTGTGTTCCCTTGAGGCCCACAGGCAACTTGTGTGTTTTCTCCATTAGGGTTAAAAGTCAGAGTGGCACCATGCCCATGTTGCATGCTAAACGGAGCAGAGCATAAATAAACTGCAGACCAGCCCTCAGTCCAAGGGAAATTGCATCTCTTTTCTGTAATATTTTCATAACACAGGCTGTTTACTGTGGTGATAAATGCACTAACCAGGCTAATGGGAGAAATGCTGCACTTCCCTCACTCATTAAATTCAGTGCTGGCAAAAGCAGCCTCTACCTGAAACAAAAGCTCTTTAAAGTGCTTAATTGGAGATGAAATACAATATCTCTTCCTTTAGGATAGGCTAAACAGAACATTTCCATGAACATCTTAGAGGTGGATGCCAACTAGTCAACTTTGTTCACTACAAGCAGCATCTCTGCCATCTCTCCATGTGAGTTACTGGAGGTCCTGGGCCAGGATAAGGGCTTAGGTCCTTGTGAATACATAGCAGAGGGGTCTGTAGACAATGGAGATACAATTATATTTCTGTTAAACCTTAGCTGGAGTGATGTTATTAGCTTCAATTAAAAAAAAAAAATCATCAGGGAATTTTTCCATTATGGACCTTCTAGTCATTTCACCCTAACGCTTCCTCAGCACAAGGGTCAGGGCAGGGTTGACCACCAAACGAGTGACAAACACTCTTTGTAAACCCCTCTGCCTCTCCACAGGGAAGAGTAAGAGAAGAACAGAGAGATGCTGATGACTTGGGTGGAGAAATTAAATCAGCTGGTGTGGAAAGAACAGCCCAATGAAATAGAGACAAAGAGATACAAACTAATACCCAGCTCGACCCCTGATGGCAGTGATTGCACCATTGGTGCTGGGGACAAGCACTGGGCAAGTCCCAGACTGAACTCACCATCAGATGCAAAACAAATTCAGGATCTGGATTCTGGAATTGGATTCAGGAGCATACATATCAGGATGGAAGGCAGAAGGGATAAGGGACCCCGGCCAGGGAAGAAGGTTGGTCCTGCAGATGCCACCCATGGGATGGAATCCCTTTTTGATAAGTTGAGGGTCACCTGTTCTGGCTGCTCCTCCCCACAGGTTTCACCTCTGCCTTCCTGCCTTTCAAGGTGGGGCGCAATCTCTGGCAGTGCCCTTCGTGTGCCCGGGCGCAAGTCCAAGCCAGTGCCTTTCTTCAGCCCAGCCTTTGACAGGAACTCTCCCCATCAGTATTGCCCCTGCTAGAAGAAGCCCCTGGTCATACAAACCTGTCCTGAACTTCAGAAAATGCTTCACTGAGCAGAGACTGAGCTTAGAAAGTGACAGTACTGAGTTGATTCTGGTCTAGATCATGGCCATGATCTGCCAGCAGTGGATATAGAAAGTACAGCAGCTCTGGGGAGAAAGGGTGCTTGTAAAGATTCATTCCTCTTGCAAAACTTGGTCAGAGTCAACTTCCAAAGGGCTCCCATGCATTTCACAAACCTGATATGGCAAGAAATAAGCTTTGTGCAACAGACATATCTGAGAGCTTTGCCTTGCTCTGCAAGGACTGAACATCATCATTCTTTAAAAGGAACAGACAATTTGGTCTGTTTCAAAAGCAACATCTGAGTAAAGAAAGAGAAAGCTTGAACATTATGTTTGTAAAACTATATTCCTATTGCTGCAACTGGGAATGACCAAAGATTTTACTTCTGAAAAAATTATTAGAGGAGGGCCTAGAAAGTTTCCTCTAAAGTAGAAAGAACACATTATTAGTTATGAAGGCCTGATGACATATCAGGCAAAAGTTTCATCTCTCAGTTCAGTGGGGATTTCTGAAAACTCTCATGATGAGGCATGTTTCTTGAGGTTTTGGATGGAATGTTTAATCAGAATGTTGAGAGAAATCAGATGTCTTTACCCACAAGTTTGTAAACATGTTTACGAGCTGCTCAGAAATCACTTCCTATTGTAAAGCCAATTTGCTGTACAGGCAGTATAGGAAATTGGAAATAAGGCTGCCAGAAGCAGGAGATTCACAGTGGTTTATCTTTTTAAAAATAATATAACCTTTAAAGGAAGGCAACAATTTTCAGTGGATTAGATAGATCTTTCCTTTCTGCCACCCCCAAATTGTTAACTCTCCTTTTGGTTACGTAGAGTGTCAGGTGACAATTCCAAGCTATTAAGGCATCTGTTGGAAACATTAAATACAATAAATACTCTGAGCCCCATCCCAAATCAACAGCAACAGGAATTTGTGGCATGCATCTCAGGTCTTCCACATGATTGCTGAACACCACATTAAACACAAGCTTTAAAAGAAAAAGTAAAATAGCTGCCTTAAATGCCTCCACAGCTGCTGGTTAACAGAACTGGGTGGGCAAGGACTTCAATGAGAAGCTATACCTGTGAGAGAGATATCCTGCATGTACTCACAGCTGGAAGTTGAGTTAATTAAAGTATGAATTATATCTACTCTAACCCCTTCATAAGCCTGTATTACAAGCTGCTATTTGATACAAGGCTGCTAGATCTTGTCTCTAAGCTAAAGGAATCTCCATTTTAATATTGCCTGTAACACTTGAAATGTTTAGGTCTTTAAGGAAGTGTTTGGTTTAAAAAAAAAAAAAAAAGAAGGAAAGAAAGAACGAAATCAGTGCCAGATACTTGCTTTATTTGCTGTGTTTCTACCCAGAAGACCACTAAAGGACAGTGCAGAAACAAGTAATAGAATTCCATTTCTATTTTAATCAACATAACTCCAAGATGGGTCTGGTTTTAAAACAGGACTGAAAAGAAAGTAGAATCATAGGATTGTAGATCACGGAACCATAGAATGGTAACTGTTGAAAGGGACCTCTGAAGATCATAAGTCCAACACCCCTGATAAAGCAGGATCACCTAGGGCAGGCTACAGAGGAATGAATCCAGACAGGTCTTGAAAGTCTCCAGAGAAGGAGACTCCACAACCTCTCTGGACAGCCTGATCCAGGACTCCATCACCCTTACAGTAAAGAAGTTTTTCCTCATGTCGAGGTGGAACCTCCTGTGGTTCCACTTTGTATCCACTGACCCTTGTCCCATCACAGGACACCATTGAAAAAGCACCTCCTCCTTGACAGGCACGCTTAGATATTTGTAAACATAACACCTCCTCTCAGTCTTCTCTATCCCTGGCTAAACAGCCCCATCTGCCTTTGAAACAACACACATAGTCATAAATAACTTCATTATATATTTGTTGGATGTATTGGCTTCCATTCATAACCAGGTAGAAAATCACTTCAGGTTTAAGTTACCAGCTCTTTTGATCTTGGTCATCCTCTTTCCTCAAGAGGGTTTGTACCCTGCAGACTACCTCCTTCACTAGACAAAACCTAGCACACACTGTATTTTGAAAACTGTTGTGAAAAATGAGTATTTTCCATATGTGTCACCATTTATTCAGCCCTACTCTGAATCACTGATGACATGATAGCCTCTGAGAAAATACCTTCAGATTAACCAGAGCAGAAGTGTTTCCCAGAGGTGCACACATGCAGAGATCTTTTGTCCTTTCCTTCCTAAACTCGAGTCTACTGTTTCCAAGTCCAACACAATTACACAAGAAGCTTCTGTAGTCATTCCAAGAACGTATTTTCTCTCTTTATTTTTTTTCTCTTTTGTTGTTGTTGTTGTTGGTTGTTTATGTGCTTATTTTGTTTGTTCTTTGTTTGGTTTGGTTGTTTTGTTTTAATTTGGTTTGGTTTTGTTGTTTTTTAATTTGATTTAGTTTGTGTGGGGTTTTTTGGGGGGAGGCGTTGGGGGGATTGTTTTGTTTTGTTTTAATTTTGTTCAGTTTGGCTGAGGTTTTTTATTTTTTTTGGGGGGTTGGTGTTTACTTTTATTTGGGGGGGGGGTTGCTTTCTTTTCTTTTGCTTTGTTTTGTTTGGTTTGGCTTGCTTTGCTTTGCTTTGTTTTGTTTTGTTTCATTATATATCTCTGTGACGTCTTCTCCTGTTGTTCTTCAAGCCATTGCCATGACAACTTCATTTACTTACCACAAAAGGATCATGGTAGGATTTACTAGCAAATAAGAACTATTAATAGTGGGTTTCCTGTCATATTAAAAAGTCGGTAGGCTATGACTTAATATTGACAGGGGATATCGAACTTCATGTTTACTTTCCTATGTCCAAGCTTCCTTCCTTGTTCCAAGAAGTCCAAAATCTTCAGCTGTAGCAGTGGGTTCTTTAAAAGAATATTCACTCCCTTTCCACAAGAAACTCCCATCTTTAAAAGAAAAGGAAGTTTCTGGGTATTATTTATCTGCCTGAAAATAAATCCTAGAAGTCTCCTTTGGAAAATAATACCACTTATCGATTATTAATTATAGAATTAATTATAGGGAAAAATGTATTGCCCATCCTAGAGTGGCATTAGGAAAATATTTATCTGATAAATAGTAGAATAGATCTAAAGGACCTATTCTGGTGCTATTAGGTAGGTATGGTGTATATTGATTTGTCCATTCTTTTACGATGCACTACATTTAGCAGACCAAGCAGCTCTGAAGAGGTCATTCTGGTCTATTAGACTAATAGAGAGTGGCATGAACCAAGGTCTTCCCAGATGCAGGAAGCTATCCACATTTCCATGTCCTTTGACTTAATGTGTACTTTTGGGTAATTAGTCAGATTTGACACAATATCTTGCAGTTCCAGCAAAGGCCAGAAATCTTATGGCCAAACACTGGATGAAATCAACTGGACTGGGAGAAAGTAATGTTGTTATCACCAGCTTTGTGGAGGCAAAGGCTGTTAGTCAATGTAGGATGAGCAGTTTTTCAAAGACAGATTCATTATGAATTAGAACTGAACCTCAGCATTAAAAGGACCAGAAAAAAATATCTAAACTTGGTGGATGAACAAATAAAAGAGAACAAAACACAACTGGGTGTTACAGATTATATTTCTACACCAAATCTTGTTGCAGCAACCACTCATCAATTTTATCATCACTGAATCACAGGATCACAGGATGTTTGGGGTTGGAAGGGACCTCAGGAGACTATCGAGTCCAATCCCCCTGCCAGAGCAGGACCATAGAATCTCGAACAGGTCACACAGAAATTCATCCAGATGGGTCTTGAAAGTCGCCAGAGAAGACGACTCCACAACCTCTCTGGGCAACCTGTCCAGTACTCTGGGATCCTCCCAGTGAAGAAGTTCCTCCTCATGTTGAGGTGGAACCTCCTGTGCTGTAATTTATATCCGTTGCCCCTTCTCCTATCACAAGGTGCAACTGAGGAGAGTCTGTCCCTATCCCTTCCCTCCTGACCCCAGCCCTCAGATATTTATAAACATTTCTTAAATCCCCTCTCAGCCTTCTCCTTTCCAGACTAAATAGCCCCAGGGCTCTCAGCCTCTCCTCACCAGGCAGTGCTCCAGTCCCTTCAGCATCCTGGTAGCTCTCCATTGGACTCTCTCCAGCAGATCCTTCTCCTTCTTGAACTGGGAAGCCCAAAACTGGACACAAGATCATCAAGTTCAACCATCAACTGAACACCACCATGCCCATGAAACCATGTCCCAAAGTGCAATGTCTACATGTGTCTTTAACACCTCCAGGGATGGTGATTCCACCACCTCTCTGGGCAGCCTGTTCCAATGCCTGACCACTTTTTCTTTTACCCTGGACAGCTGTTTCATGAGCTAAAAGTGAGGCAGGTAACAAGAATGATACTGACAGTCCTTCTGTTCTCCCCTCAGTGTCTTAGCAGGAGCATCTGCCTGATGCGATGTTCCACATATCATACAACCACTGCTCCTAGATCGCCTCATCCCCACTAGCCCTGATCACCTCATCCCCACTAGCCCTGATCAGACACATTTCCATGTGATCCTGTAGGTTTCTTTGGGAGTCCTGTAATTCACTGAGTAAAATATCAGAACTATAAGATAGGAAAAGAATAAACTAGAGGTGATGGCAACACACATTTTATTTCAATTAATAGGATTAAATACTTTACAGTTACTCATCCTGAGTGTTGAAACCTATCATGTAAATTTCTTTTCAGTTTCATATTGATCCACCACATGAAAATTAATGTTATTATATCCATATAAAAAGCTGTAGTAAAAATCACTACCAAGATGCTCCAGACATCTCAGAACACTTAATATTGAAAATGAAAGGGGGTACCAAAGGAGTACAAATCTTAATGAAGCAGAATGATCATATTCTGCTTTGTAATCGGGTGGTAGCTTTTGAAAGGGTACAAAAGCTTCCTTCCGTATCTTGTATAACATGAAAACAGCCAGCCTGATTTTAATACATTAATACTATAAAATAAACACAAGACACTGTGTACCAGGTTTCCAGAGTATGTCATTATAGACAGATGTCTTAAAAGCTTGTGAGTGCAAGGAGCTTACATGTTGCAGAAGTACCAGTCCACCCTAGATATGCCCTTAGAGGTAGCATCAAAGAAAAGATGAAAGTACAGATGAAGAAGAGAATTCTGCATGCTTGCTAACTTTTTTCCCCTCATCAAATGAAGATTTAAACAACATATTACAGCAGTATTGTAATTAAGTATTATAATTACTGTAAGCAGTAATATGCACCCCTGTAGGTGAAACAACAACCTTTAACTCACCTGAAAAGGACTCAGAAAACAGCCTTGACATTGCTTATACCTGCCTGTACATGTCTGTTCCTGCCATGGAGCCTTTTAGGACTAGCAGGTTGATTTTGGCGTCCTTAAATCCATAAGAAATACTAGTTTTATTATACCTTTTACAAACATTAGGCTTCAGCTATCAGAGCTTTGAAAGCTTATTTATAACAGCCCCACCTACAGCCACTAACCCTCGTTCCTTACCTAGGACATAATTAAACTTCTCCAGATCCCCATTAACCTGTTCCTTTGATCTCTGCAGTGATGATATGCAAAGCCCATCCTATAAGGCCTCATCTCTTGCTATTGGTTGGGATTTTTGATAACTGTATGCAGAGTTCTGAGGAAGCAAAATCTATTGAAGATTTTCTCAAGCTATGGACAAATCCAGCTCAAAAGACCAATTTAAAAAAATCCACGTATCGAGTGAAGTGTCTTCATTAGGGTCTAAGGCCTAAAAGAAAATACCAGTCCAGGGAAATGCTGAAGGTCTGTGACTGACCTTTCTTTGGTTTTAATCACTGAAACTCCCGACAGCTTAATAAGTTGAAGGTGCTGGATCACAGTCTAACTTAATAAGGCCCACAGCAGAGCCTTGGCCACCTTTGATTGCTCCCATAAGTCTTAGCACATCTGGTACTCTGTCCTTGGGTGAGAAATGTTTTCCATAACTTTCCTCATGTTCACTACCCTGCATATAAATTGTTTTTATTAAACCAAGAATGATACAGCACTGTATATTTGTGTGAGCTTTTGCAGTTTTCAGCCATCATCCTACTGAGAGAGATGATTGTTTTCTCCAAAACAGAATTAAACACGGTTTATCACAAGAATCTCCTTACCTTTTTTTTTCTTTTTCTTTTTTTTTTTCTTTTTTTTTTTTATCCTCCCAACACCACTTGTTTTACTGAGCATCACATGGGTCAATCTAACCTTCAGCTGTGACACAAGATTAAAGAACTGGAGGCTGCAACAAGTTGGGTAGGAATCATCTGCAATCTGATGCGTTTGTTCTTTTTTCAAGAAACACAGAGCAGAAGGGCAAGCACAGATTTGGCCAAGAAGCTGGCTTTTAAGAAAACTGAAAGCCAAAACCCTCCCTTGACTTGGAAAGGTGTTTGTTTTTTGTGTGCATAGTTGGGCTGTAATGTAAATTAATGTAGTGTGTGGAGTTATATACAGAAATTGTGGCAAAAATGGGAAAAATGTCATCATTTCATGATAGCTACTGCATACAATCATTTGGCTATGCCACAAACACACATGTGTCATACACACATGTATATACACACAAATATACACACACACAAATTGTCTACACACAGATGCAAACGGAATAATGATGTTCACAACCACTCAGAAACCACTTTTCCTAGACATCTTTTTTCCTGCCCAATCGAATTTCATACAACCTTTCAATATTTTGTATTTTTCTATTTGTTTCTTTTTTATTTTGTTCAGAGTCTTCTCTCATCACAGCAGTGGGAAATGTGAGCAACTTCATTCAGGGCTGAAAATAATAATTTGACTGATGTCCAGAGTCAAGAAGAGAGCCACAATGACGATCCAAGGGCTAGAGCACCTCTGCAATGAGGATAGGCAGAAGGAGCCAGGGTGGTTCAGCCTGGAGAAGATTGCAGGAGGACCTTAGCACTGCCTTCTAATACCTTAAGGGATCCTACAGGAAGGCTGGAGAGGGACTTTCAATAGAGGTGTCTAGAGACAGGACAAAGGGGAAAGGTTTGAAGCTGAGGGAGAGGAGGGTTAGACTGGAACTGAGGAAGAAGTTCTTCAGTATGAGGGTGGTGAGACTCTGGAATAGGTTGCCAAGGAGGTTGTGGATACCTCCTCCCTGGGACTGCTGAAGGCCAGGTTTAATGAGGCCTTGACCAGCCAAGTCTAGTTGAGCCTCTGCTTGTGGTGGGTAGGTTGGAGTAGGAGATCTATAAGGATCCTTTCAACCTAAGCCATTCCACTATTCTGTGTCGGCGACCCATGCTGTCTCTCATCCTTCCCCTGCAAGTACAGAGTTTGCTTTTCACAGTGCAAAGCAGAGTTTGCTTTCATACAGTTTAGGATGTTGCTGTTCTTTAATACACAATGTGATATTTATCTTGGAAAATCAAGGTGATGAGAGACAGGGAACTACTGGAGAGAGTCCAGTGGAGGCTATGAAGACACTAAAGGGACTGAAGCATCTCTGTGAGGAGGTTGCTCAGGGAGGTCATAGATGCCCCTTCTCTGGAGGTGTTCAAGGCCAGGTTGCATGTGATCTTAGAATCATGGAACCATAGAATCAGTCAGGGTTGGAAGGGACCACAAGGATCATCCAGTTCCAACCTCCCTGCTATGGCCAGGGACACCTCACACTACAGCAGGCTGGCCAGAGCCTCATCCAGCCTGGCTGCAAACACCTCCAGGGATGGGGCCTCAACCACCTCCCTGCACAACCCATTCCAGGCTCTCACCACTCTCATGGGGAAGAACTTCTTCCTCACATCCAGTCTGAATCTCCCCACTTCCAGCTTTATTCCATTCCCCCTAGTCCTGTCACTTCCTGATAGCCTAAAAAGTCCCTCCCCAGCTTTCTTGGAGCCCCCTTCAGATCCTGGAAGGCCACAAGAAGGTCACCTCAGAGCCTTTTCTTCTCCAGACTGAACAGCCCCAACTCTTTCAGTCTGTCCTCATAGCAGAGCAGCTCCAGCCCTCTGCTTATCCTGGTGGCCCTTCTCTGGACACCTTCCAGCACTTCCAGATCCCTCTTGTAACAGAGGCTCCAGAACTGGATGCAGTACTCCAGGTGGGGTCTCAGCAGAGCTGAGCAGAGAGGGAGAATCACCTCCCTTGACCTGCTGGCCACACTTCTCTTGATGCAGCCCAGGCTCTGCTTGGCTTTCTGGGCTGCAAGTGCTCACTGCTGGCTCCTGTTGAGCTTCTCCTCCCCCAGCACCCCCAAGTCCCTCTCCTCAGGGCTGCTCTCCAGCCAGTCCCTGCCCAGCCTGGATTTGTGCTTGGGATTGCCTCCACCCAGATGCAGGACCCTGCACTTGGTGTTGTTGAACCTCATGAGGTTGGCTTGTGCCCACCTCTCCAACCTGTCCAGGTCCCTCTGGATGGATCCCTTCCCTCCTGCCTATCTGCTGCACCACACAGCTTGGTGTCATCAGCAAACTTGCTGAGGGTGGGCTCTTGAGCAACCTGGTCTTGTGGAAGGTGTCCCTCTCAATGCCAGGGGGGTTGGAACCTGATGATATTTAAGATCCCTTCCAACCCAAACCATTCTATGAGTTTGTGAAAGACTGAGGGACCTGGGACTGTTAAGCCTGGAGAAGAGCAGCCTTAGAGAGGATCTTCTCATTGCTCAGCAAGAGCAAAAGAGGAGGCATCAGACAGAAGGGGCTGGACTTTTTTCAGTGCCAGTCAGCAACAGGGCGAGGACAATGGGCACAAACTGGAACCCAGGAGGTTCTATTTGAACATGAGGATAAACTTCTTTGCTGTGAGGATGTTGGAGCCCTGGAGCAGGCTACCCAGTGTGGTTGTGGAGTCTCCTTCTCTGGAGAGTTTCCAAACCCACCTGTCCATTGTGATCCTGGGCAGCTGCTGTGGGTGACCCTGCTTTAGCAGGAGAGTTGGACTGGATGATCTCCAGAGGTCCTTTACAACCCTAATCATGCTGGAATTCTCTATTTTGTGAGATATATTTTGCCCTAGAAGCCCAAACTGATGGTGTTTGCCAAGGTCCTGAGACTCATTTTGTAGGATGTAGTTCTACAGTTTTGTACCAACCCTTTGAGAAAGTTTTAGACTGGTTGACAATCAAGTAAATATAACTCAGCAGTGTGGTAAAGGGGCCAAGAAAGCCAATGGATTTGCTGGCTTGGATTAAAAACACTGTGGTCAGCAGGAAAAGAGAGGTGATCATCTGCCTGTATTCAGCACTCCTGAGGCCACATCTTGAGTACTGTGTTCAATTCTGGGCCCCTCACTACAGGAAGAACATTGAGGGGGTTGGAGCATGTCCAGAGAAGGACAATGAGGCTGGTGAAGGGCCTGGAGCACCTGGGCTATGAGGAGCAGGTGAGGGAACTGGAGTTGTTCAGTCTGGAGAAGAGGAGGGTGAGGGGAGACCTCACTGCTCTCTACAACTACTTGAAGGGAGGTTGGAGTGAGGGGGGGGTGGGCAGCCTCTTCTCCTTGGGGTCAAGCAAGAGGACTAGAGGAAATGGTTACAAGCTGCACCAAGGAAGGTTTAGGCTGGATGTTAAGAAATATTTCTTCACAGAGAGGGTTATCAAACACTGTAATGCCTGTCCAGGGCAGTGGTAGAGTCACCATCTCTGGAGGTGTTTAAGCAGCCAGTGGACCTTGGGCTTAGGGACATGACTTAGTGTTGACCCTTTCAGTGCTGAGCCAAGGGTTGGACTGGATGATCTTTGAGGTCTCTTCCAACTGGATGTTTTCTGTGATTCTGTGATTAGTCTTCCCTTATGTCTTTCAATTATTCTCAGAATAATATATTTTACAAATGATGATGTATTCACAAACAACTGATGTAAAACTAGGGGAATATGTAATTCAGAGGATTTGCTTCACTTCTGTTTTTAACTGACTGCCTTGTTGTCTTATTAGAGTCCATGAGTGCTGTTTTAAGCTAACCCCTTCCTGCAGATTGTTTGAAGAGACAAACAACAGTGACTTGTAATTAAATTTTGCTGTTTGTCACTAAACACTTGTCAGTAGCCACATCCTTCTGAGAGAGTACTTCTCACTCCTTGTCAAAATCCCATAAGGTGATGAGGCCACTGTAACCATAATAAAAGTGTCATGTCCCTGTGTGGATCTCCAAAGGTCCATCCCAACCCCTTCCATTCTATGATTCATGAATGTCCAGAGTCTGCTCAATTGTTGTTGCCCATGTAGGAGTGGCCATAAAGGATGTCCAAGGGGGGATAAAGAAGGGAGCAAGTACATGTGTTATTTCCCTCAGTATTCTCCCAGCCTGCTCTTACTTTTAACTTATTATAAACTTCCTGACTTGGAAAGGATTTTTATGCAAATATTATGTAAATTCTACATGACACTCAATTGATTCCTCTCCTATGAAATTTCTCCCTCCTACTTGAGCTCACCTAAACTTAGAGCCTCCATGGTGATCTCTGGCAAGAAGAGACCTTTTCAATACCACAGCTTCTTTTGTTTGTTCTGAATTTTGCTTCTTTTTGCAAAGACATGCCTCTATTTGCATGTTAGAAAAAAAAATGGTGAATAGTCAGCTTCTCCATGCACAAAGCCTGGAGAACTTTGCTAAGTCTATCCCAACCCACACTCCCCCTTTTCCAGACTTCTGCATAGTCATACTTCATATGGAAGCTATTCTGCATTATTGATCATCCATTTGGCCTTATAAGCACATTTTGTAATTCCACTGCATCCTTTGGAGAGAAAGATACCAGAACTGCAAGCAGTACTGAAGAGACAAGCAGGCTAATACTCTCTGTTGTGAATTTTTTTTTCTCTCTCCCTTACCATTTCCTTTCCTTTGATGCCACTAAACTCAAAGCTTACGTTTTCATTTGCATCTCAGCAATGCATCCCAGTGCATCCCAACGCATCCCAAAGCTAACTGTCTATAGGAATGTTGAAGTCAGAGCCCACCAGTTCATGTGTAAACATTTTTCTCCATTGCACTGGATAATTTCATGTCATCATTTATTTCCATGAGCTCAGCTTTTCCCTTGTGCAATAGTAATTACATGCTTCTGTTTTTGCACTATCATAGAAACACAGGAACATTCAAACTAGAGGGAGCTTTGGCAAGTCATTTGTAACATCCTCTGCTCAAAATAGGGTCAACAGTGAACTCAGGCTAGGTCTCCCAGGGTTTTGTTCAATCAAGTCTTGAAAACTTCCAGTGATGGATGTACCACAGCCTCTCTGAGAAACCAAGCACAGACCTCAAGGCTTGCTTAGACCTGTAGTGAAATTCTTCTTCCTATACATGGTGTTAGTCCCTTATTTTTATTTATGACCATCGTGCTTTACTCTCCCAAAGTCAAGAAAATCTCTCTATCCTTTTGGAAGCCTCATAGACTCATCAGCCTGTACTCCTTTGGAACAAAGTTTCTTCTCTTCCTGAAGGTAGTTGCCCCCTTTGAAAGTCCCCCCTTTCTGTCCCCTTTGAAAGTCTTCCTCTATCTCCATTACCCTTCAAAGACTTCATAGCCTGTCCTCACAATACCATCAGCTCTCTCTACACCCTTGAACATACACCAGCTGGTCCCACAGACCTATGTGAGCTGAGATTCTCAGGAGATTCCTGAATTGAGAAATCTGAGCACTTCTATCTGATCTTCTCTTCTTGAACATTGTCTCTAGACACAATGGGAAGGAAGGTCAATATCAAGGCAAAAAAGACCCTGAGCACCTCAGATGTATCTGTGACATTGTGACTAAATTATTTTCCCTGTTTAGCAGCCTGTGTTTCCTGCTAAGGTGTCAGTAAGGGTTTTTCTTCTTGCCTTTGACATCCCATGTTAATTTCATGTCTAGTTAAGCATTGTCTTTCTCTTGCTGTCATGTCCTTCTATGTCCTTCTATGTCCAGGGAGCTCAGCTGTGAGTTCCCTGTTTCACCAAGTTTGTATCCTAACAAACCTGTTCCTTTTCATGAGTTTTGGAATACATAATTTTTCTGCTTGGAAGAGGTGTACCTGTTAGTCACAATATCATGGTATCACAGTATATCAGAGGTTGGAAGAGACCTTAAGAGATCATCAGGTCCAACCCCCTGCCAGAGCAGCATCACTTAGGGTAGTCTGCACAGGAATGCATCCACGTAGGTTTTAAAAGTCTCCAGAGAAGGAGACTCCACAACCCCCTTTGGGAGCCTGTTTCAGTGCTTTGTCACCCTCACTGTAAAGAAGTTTCTCCTCATGTTGAGGTGAAATCTTCTATGTTCAAGTCTGAACCTGTTCTTTCTTGTCTTATTACTGTGCACCACTGAAAAGAGCCTGGCCCCCTCCACTTGACACCCACCCCTCAGCTATTGATAGACATTGATCAGATCCCTCTCAGTCTTCTCTTCTCCACACTAAACAGCCCCAGGGCTCTCAGTCTCTCTTCACAGGGGAGATGCTCAAGTCCCCAAATCATCCTCATGGCTCATGGCTCTCTGTTGGATTCTCTCCAGCAGGTCTCTGTCTCTCTTGAACTGGGGAGCACAAAACCGGACACAATATTCCAGGTGTGGACTCAGCAGGGCAGAGTAGAGAGGTGGAAGAACTTCCCTAGGCTACTGCTGGCCACACTTTTCTTGTTGCACCCCAGGATCCCATTGGATCTCTTGGCCACAAGAGCACATTGTTGTCCCATGGATAACTTGTTGCCCACCAGCACTCCAAGGTCTTTCTCTGTGGAGCTGCTCTCCAGCAGGGCAGCCTCTAACCTGTCCTGGTGCCTGGTGTTCTTCCTCCCCAGATGCAGGACCCTGCCCTTGTCCTTATTAAACTCCATGAGGTTTGCCTGCAGCCAGCTCTCAGCCTGTCCAGGTCACGTTGGATGCAGCACAGCCTGAGGGGTGTCAGCCAACCCCCCCAGATTTGTATCATTAGAACTTGCTGAGGGGACTCTCAATGCCCTCAGCCAGGTCATTGATAAAGATATTGAACAAAACTGGACCCAGTACTGATCCCTGGGGGACACCACTGGCCACAGGCCTCCAAGGTGACTCTGTGCCACTGATGACAACCCTCTGAGCTCTGCTGTGGAGCCATTTTGCAATCCACCTCCCTGACAGCCATCTGTGCCACATCTCCTGAGCTCTTCTATGAGGGTGTTATGCGAGGCAGTATCAAAGGCTTTACTGAAGTCAAGATATGACATCCACTGCTCTGCCCTCATCTACCCACTTGGTCATAACTTCATAGAAGGCTATCAGGTTAGTTAGACGAGATCTCCCCTTGGTAAATCCATACTCCTGACAACCTTCTTGTCTTCCATGCGGTTAGAGATGAACTCCAGGATGAGCTGCTCCATCATCTTTCCAGGGATGGAGGTGAGGCCTCCTGAGCTCCTTCACCCTTCAGGGTTTCTTGTCACAGGCAACCACCCACCAGTTTCGTGAGCAAATTAAAGCCTTCTGAGGTCTCTACTCTCCTTCCTTACCTTATCAGTCATTCTTGAGATTACCAACCTATGATCATTACAGTCAAAGCTGTCTTTGATTAACACATCCCAAATCAGCTCTTCCTTGCTTGTGAACAGCAGATTCTGGCAGCAGCACTCTTGATCTGCCCAACATAGCATCTGCATGAAGATTATCTTGGATAAATCCTGCAAGATATGGTGTTGTTTTATCAGCAGATGACTGTCGAAGATTTGGGAAATTCTTCATAAGAGAGGGATGGAGCTCTTCTGCTATGAAAACAAGCTGAGAGGTCTTGGTCTGTTCAACCTGGAGAAGAGAAGGTTACCACTGTTTGAAGAGGGCTACAGGAGAGCTGGAGTGGGACTTTATGAGGAAAGCCTGAGGGAGCTGGGTGTGTTTAGCCAGGAAAAGAGGAGACTGAAAGATCTTCTCAATGCTTACAAATACCTAAAGGTTGAGTGTTAGGAATGTTTGTCCAGATGCTTCTGAGCCCTGTTCAGTGGCAGAAAAAGGGGCAATGAACACAGACCGGAGCACAGGAGGCTCCATGTAAACATAAGGTAAAAATTCTTCACTTTGAGTGTGGCAGAGCACTGGAATAGGCTGCTTAGAGAGATTGTGGGGTTTCCATCCCTGGAGGCATTCACAACCCACTTGAACATGTTCTATGTGATTTACTCCAGATTATCCTGCTCTAGCAGGGGAGCTGGACCAGATCATAGAATTGTAGAATTGTTAGGGTTGGAAGGGACCTCAAGGATCATCCAGTTCCAACCCCCCTGCCATGGCCAGGGACACCTCACACTACATCAGGCTGGCCAGAGCCTCATCCAGCCTGGCTGCAAACACCTCCAGGGATGGGGCCTCAACCACCTCCCTGGACAACTGTGGCAGTTCAGGCTGGGTGCCTCCTGCTGCTTCCACATATGTTACACTTCTGGTGGACACAGGAAATGGCGTATTTCTACCCATAAATTCATCTGCAAAGCCATTCTCTTCCTCTTTCTTCCCTCTCTGCTCCCCTGGGAGATGTCCTCTCTTATTGGGTAATGCCGGGGGAGTATCTCAAAGCCTCTTAGGCCTGTCTAGGCCTAATGCAGGAGGAGAAAGGAGGCGGGGAGGCAGTCTCAGACCTGGCCAGCCTGAGGCTCGCCTAGCAGTGGGGGGGAAGAAAGAGCCCTGGGGGTTTAGGTAGACCCTCAGGTGGGACAAGGGAAGGATTGGGAATCCTTTGGGTGTTATCTGAGGGGCTCTGTATGCTTTGGGATACTCTTTGCCACTATGCTTTGTAGTTTTCTGTAGCTTCACCAACTGCTTCTCCATTTAAACTTTTCCATCACTCTTCAATGTGTTTGTCTGAGTGTCATTCTTCTGTCCCTCTCGGGGCAAGAGAGCATCTGTCTGGCCTCAAACCAGCACAACAACCCATTCCAGACTCTCACCACTCTCATAGTAAAGAAGTTCTTCCTAACATCCAATCTGAATCTACCCACTTCTGGTTTTGTTCCATTTCCCCTAGTCCTGTCACTCTCTGGCGTCCTAAAAAGTCCCTCCCCAGCTTTCTTGTAGGTCTCCTTTAGGTATTGAAGGACACAATAAGGTCTCCTGGGAGCCTTCTCTTCTCCAGACTGAACAGCTCCAACTCTCTCACTCTCTTGTCATAGCAGAGATGCTCCAGCCCTCTGATCATCCTGGTGGCCCTTCTCTGGACATATTCCAGTACCTTCAGATCCTTCTTGTAATAGGCGCTCCAGAACTGGATGCAGTACTCCAGGTGGGGTCTCACCAGAGGGGATCTGAGGGGGAGAATCACCTCCCTTGACCTGCTAGCCACACTTCTCTTGATGGAACCCAGGATCTGATTGGCTTTACAGGCTGCAAGTGCACATTGGTGGCCTCATTCTGATTTTCTCTTCAACCAGCACCCCCAAGTCCCTTTCTTCAGGGCTATTCTCAAGCCAGTCCCTGCCCAGCCTATATCGATGCTTGGGATTGCCTTGACCCAGATGTAGGACCTTGCACTTGCTCTTGTTGAACCTCATGAGGTTGTCATGGACCCAGGTCTGCAGCCTGTCCAGGTCCCTCTGGATGGATCCCTTCCCTCCAGCCTGTCCAGGTCTCTCTGGATGGATCCCTTCCCTCCAGCTGTCTGCTGCACCACACAGCTTGGTGTCATCAGCAAACTTGCTGAGGGTGCACTCAATGCCACTGCCCATGGCACCAACAAAGATGTTGAACAAGACTGGTCCCAGGACTGATCCCTGAGGGACTCTGCTTGTCACTGGCCTCCACTGGGACATGGAGCCACTGACAGCCACTCTTTGGGTGTGGCCATCAAGCCAGTTCTTTATCCATCTTGTGGTCCCCCCATCAAACCCATGTGTCACCAGTTTGGAGACCAGGCTGTGGTGTGGGACAGCGTGGAAGGCTTTGCTCAGGTCCAGGTCAATGCCATCAGTTGCTCTCCCCTCATCTATTAATGTTGTGACCTTGTCATAGAAGGCCACCAGGTTTGTCAGGCAGGATTTGCCCTTGGTGAACTCGTGCTGATTGTACTCAATCACCTCTTCATTATTCTTTCTGAGCAGTGCCTCCAGGAGGATCTGCTCCATGATCTTACCGGGCATAGAAGTGAGTGATGATTTTTCAGAGATCCCTTCCAACCCCCAGCATTCTGTGATTCTCTGACTTTTCACAAAGGCAGATAGTGACAGGATGAAGTGTAATTGGCTCAGACTGGAAGCTCAATTCAGACTAGACATTAGAAAGAATTTTTTTTCCATGAGGGTGGTGAGGCACAGCAACAGGTTACCCAGAGAAGTCATAGAGGCTCCAATCCTGAAAGTGTTCAAAGCCAGAATGAATGGGACCTTGAGCAACCTGATGCAGTAGGAGTTCTCTGTGCCCATGGCAGGGAGCTTGGAACTAGACGATCATTAAGGTCTCTTCCAACATTCTATGATTCTGTGAGATTTTGCAGTGATTTACAGACTCAGAACACTGATTTCTTCCTCAGCCTTGAGCTTCTGTAAAGCTTCTTCCAAATTTTAGACAGCTTTGTGTATTAAATTGTGACATTGAAGCTCACTGAGGCCAGCTAGGGCATTTTCAGCCCCATTAGGAGATATGTGGCCTCTTGCTCCTCCTGGGAGACTCCTTCACTCTTTCCTGTTCCTCTTACACAAGAGCTTGTGAAGCCGTCCTTTAATAACCCCTTTACACCCCCCATCTGCAATGCGTCAACCAGGAGGATTCTCCAAATGCTGCTTTAGGTCTCTCTAGCTCATCTGTGTGGCAGAATGAGGTCAGAGCAAGAAGGGTCTCACAGGAGAACTTTCCTCTGCTGAGAACAAGTTTTTGATCCCCATTCCAGTTTCCTATTAACTTAACTACCACCCAGCTGAAATGGTTAACTGGTCAGCCTAAGGTCAACCAGTTGTGCTCTGTAATTATTTCCAAAGGGGACCCTTTTTCTCTCATTGAACATTGCAATCTTCTCTTTTTATAGCACGTTGTAGTTAGGGGGAAGGATAACGGGCAGTTTTCATCAGACTCCAGGAAAAGTATTCCACCAGTTTCAAGGTTTCAAAGCTCTTTTTTGCTGGATCCAGGCATCAGACAATTACTGGTACACCTCGCTTTGGCTGACCCAGCAGCTCTTGCCAGAAAAAAAAGAAGAAAATAAAATCACTGCCTTTTGTGTCATTGGGCATTATGCTGAAAGTTATAAACCTTCTATGAGAGCTTTTTCTCACCAGTTCAGTGTTACTAATAACTTCAGTGTTAGAATTTTCAATGCAGGTTTTGTATTTCCCTGTCCTAGTAAAAATGAGGAAGGTAAAAAACCCAATGGATACAATGCCTGATAATATTTTTTATAATCATTACATTACAGAGCAATTATAATTCTTTCACTGATTTCTTTTCTGTTCTTTTTGATTTCTTTTCTGTTCTTTTTACTGATGCCTGTAACCATCAGAAAATTTACAGCTCCTCCACTCTGAAGTTTCTTAAATCTGCAATAAAGATAAGAGCATTAGTGTAAGTAAATATTTCTTGAGAATTTTATGGGTGAAACCTATGTAATTCTGTAAGAAATTTTTAAGTGATGGCATAAAATAATAGAATAGAATCATACAATGGCCTGAGGGGGAAGGGGCCTTAAAGATCACCTAGTTCCCACCCCCCTGACATGGGCAGGGACACCTTCCACTAGACCAGGTTTCTCAAGGCCTCATCCAGCTCAGTCTTAAACATTTTCAGGTATGAGACAGGTAACCTGAGGGATGAGGTAGGTAACTTCTCCAGGTAACCTGTTTCAGGGTATCACCACCCTCATGGAGAAGAACTTCTTCATAATGTCTAATCTAAATCTACCCTGCTGTAATTTCAGACCATTGCCCTTGTTCTGTTCATCACACACCCTTATAAAAAGTCCCTTCAAGGCTCTCCTGTAGCATCCCTCAGGTACTGAAAGACCAAAAGAAGCCCTCCCTGGAGCCTTCTCTTCCCCAAGCTTAACAGACCAAATTTCCTCAGCTGGTCCTTTTAAGAAGTGCTCAAGTTCTCTGATCATCTTTGTGGGTACCTCTGGACCTGGCACATACGTGAAATGTTATTTATAATCAGGCAATGGACTAGGACTGGCTCCTTATGTTTGTTGGAGAGTCATTTAGTTTCTTTGGTCCAATTTATCCCAGCCTAACTTCAGGAATATAATAGAGGAACCTAATTAAGATTGTAATTGCTTTAGGTTCTCCTGGATCATCAGTGGAAAGAGAGGGACCTCTGAGAGGCAATTCAGATTTAAAATATAGGTTTATTTGCCCTTTGATGGGGCTGTCTTCCTCCAGTGACTATCTGGGAAGATGAGGACAACTGCAATTCCAATCTAATGCTTCTGTTACATACCTAAAATTAGCCAAGATCAGTCTCGGTTTCCATGCCTCAATTTCCTTTTGCAAAACAAATTTCAATCTTTCTTCTTCTGTGCATGTAACGTAGCACCAGGCATCATGATGACATAATTTTAGTGATCATTATAATGGGAACTGCTGTCAGCAACAGAGTCACCTAACATAAAGTTGTCTTTCCTCAAAAAATAATTGAGGCACTCAGATTTGAACAAGCCTTAAGAAATTTATTAATTTTTTTTTATTATTGAGTGTGCCTAGTAGGGAAGCAAACCTGTCCATGGATTTGAGGAAAGCTCCTCCTGTGAAGCACCTTAGAATTATCAAAATCAGATGACTCTCAGCTGAATTTTTGAAGAACCCTGAAGATTATACCAAATGTTTCTCCAACCTCTTCCATTGCAATACCTACCCAGGCTACAAAATCCTCCCCACCAAAAAAATGTCACTTGTTTTTTCATGACTGTAGCTCTACTGCTATTGCTCAGAGATACAATGCTACCACCAATGCACACAATGCTCCTGTTAATAACTTGCCACATCCCTCTGTTAATGCTTCCTACCTGTGCTTTGGTGGGCCCTGTTACAATGATGGTCTTCAAATTTCTGGAGTCACCAGTTCAAGAGAGACACAGAAGAAAGAGTCCATCAGAAGCTACAAAGATGCTGAAGGGCCTGGAAAATCTCTGTGAGGAGGAAAGGCTGAGAGACCTGGGGTTGTTCAGCTTGGAGAAGAGCAGCTTGAGAGGAGATGTTCCCAGTGCTCAGCAAGAGTTAAAGGGACTCAGAAAAAGGGAAGGGGACAGGGCCAGACTCTTGTCAGTGGTGCCCAGTCATATGAAAAGGGACAATGGACACAAACAGGAACCCAGGAGGTTCCATTTGAACGTGAGGAGAAACTTCTTCGGTGTGAGTGTGCTGGAGCCTTGGAGCAGGCTGCCCAGGGAGGTTGTGGAGTCTCCTCTGGAGAGATTCCAACCCCACCTGGCCATTGTGATCCTGGGCAAGCTGCTGTGGGTGCTGTGGGTCCCTTCCAAGCCCCAGCACACTGTAAATCTGTGATTCTATGACTGTTTATGATGGCATGAAAATACAACTCTAAACGAGCAAGGAAATGCTCAAGCTAATTCCTCCTACCTCCTGCACTACTTAGTTCAACAAAACTCTCCCTCTCTCCTTTTGCTCTCTATTAGCAGCTGCAAGATTAATACATTTTTTAAGTCAGTGGAGTTAGGTTGGAGGATCTCCCCCATGCAGCTGCAGATATGAGACAGGTTTTAGCAGCTGAAGTACAAAGGAGGGGAAAAAGCTGTTTAAAAAAAAATGTATCACCTGGCTTCCTGCCATAGGAGAACTTTCCTCCTTTTGTTGGAGGGTTCAAGACTCTCTTCTTTTTGTTCTTTTGGGTTTAATAAAACCTTTTGTACCCTTTCCACTCCCTTTTCCCCCCGGGTGGTCTACATGGCTGCTGATTGAGGTCAGCTGCAAGAGATGTAACATCCCAAGTACAGTGCAGCAGCCTTAATCCTGAATTTAGAGTCACAGGCAGTTACAGGCTGGAGATATTTACTGTTTTCCTGGCTGGCTGACCTCAGCCAACAGTTGTTCTGGTCACCCAGTGTGAGCCCACCTACTGAAGGCATTAAAGAAATGCTCTGCACATACTTTCTGAGCAGAAACACTTCTGCTTGTGTAAAGAAGGGGGGACATTGGTAGCCAGGGTGCTGCTGTTTGGCAGGGGAAGATCACCAGCCTCTTGCAAGACTCAAGGTGGATCTTTGGTCTCCCAGACAGACAGAGGCTCCAAGGTCTGGAGAGCTTCTACAAGCAGCAGTGCAGGGGTTAGGGAATAGTGTTGCGCAGGGCCCTGAGGCACCTGAAGGGACGAGAGAGGATATTGCAACTCTGAAGCAGCAGATTTATTTAAATTTTTGTTCCCTTCAAAGAAATAACTTTGTCCTTGAGCACAGGTATAGGCATCCAGCATGCTGCAGATACACCTCTCCTGTTTCCATTTGTTTAACTCATAAAATGGGGGAAGAGATGAGCTATTTGCAAATCTAATCAACTGCTTACAAATCTGATTTTCTTTCTTATTAAGAGCCCAATTAGGGAACAAAAGAAACCCATTTCAGGTTTTTGTTGGTCCTTGGGACCAGAGAAACCACAATGTGTCTTACTCAGGGTGCTTGGTGGACAGAGATTAGACAATGGATGGCTCAGCAGTGCAGTTTGGCTTCTTCTCAATCCCCTCTCTCAGTTGTCAACAAGAAACCCAAACCTTGCAACCATTTTAAGTCTGATGAGAACTAAGTACAGAGCTATGTGTCAGCTGCCTAATAGTGACACCAAAGTCTGAGCATCCTGGGAATGTGTGGAGATAAGTGGAAAATCAATATACTCCACACCCATCTAATCATAGCCATGAAATACGTAATTTATAACAGAAATACAGAGGAAATAGTAAGTTGAGCTATTTTGCAGATGTGACAAGTGTTTACCAAGCTGGATCTCACCTGGGTCAATTAACTGGGAATATCCCTGTGCTGGAAATGTTTATTTTCATAGAATCATAGAATGATTTGGACTGGAAGGGATCTTTAAAGGTCATCTAGTTTCTTTCAGCCACAGCTAAGGTCCAGAAATTTCAGCTTCATCTCACCCAACATCAGAGAGACCAAAAAAATGGGCAGTTCAAGCAGGGAGAAACATCACTTGGTGTCCTTGGACTGTCACCAGGTTTTGCCAACCCTGCAGTCTAAATCTTGAACTAAGAAGTTGTGAAAGTTTTCTGGGGGTACTGGAGAGAGAAAAAGGAGTCAAAGCAGTTCCCCATCATATGTCTGACTGTGGGAAGAGGAAGGCAAAACTTTCCTCTATTAGTTGCCCTACTGCAGAAACATGACTGGGTAGACATCATTACTCTCCCAGAGAGAGCTTCCCCCTTCAGAAAGCTCTGCTGTGCTTATGATGAGCTCTCACACCTTCAGAGTATATGTGTACATTTCACAGGTTGCTTGTTCTTCAAGACTAGATGCAAAAACAAGCTTAGAAGAGAGACAGATATGGTCCAGCTGCCAGCCTGGAGGTGCTTTCCAGAAGAAAGGGCCTTCTACTTCCACATCACGGGTTATCAACTGGTTTACAACATGCAGACCTCTTGAAACACTTTCTGTTCCCCTAGGCAGTGTCTACCTCAGCTAACTGGAATATTCCAGGCTTTGAGCAGAGTGGCTAAAACTGCCTGGCAGAAAATAACCTGGGGCTGTTGGTTGACAGCCAGCTGCACAGGAGACAGCAAGAAGGCCAACAGCATCCTGGAAGTATTGCAATCAGCAAGACCAGGGCAGTGATTTCAATCACCCTCGTATTTGGCACTGGTGAGGCCACACTTCAAATAGTGGACTCAGTTTTGGGGTGCTCACTACAATAAGGACATTGAGGGGCTGGAACATGTCCAGAGAAGGGCAATAAAGCTGGTGAAGGGCCTGGAGAACAGAGCTGGTGAGAGCTGTCCTGATACCTTCCCAAATGACTCAGCAAGCTCACTGACACGCTTGTGGCAAGCATGCAGTGAGAAGAAAAACTGTCCTGCTGTCAGAGGAGAGGAGTCTCAGCACTGCAGTTATAAAAACAGCGAATATTTCCTGTTCAGTGTGTCCCCTCTACTGGAAAAGCCAGGAGAAGTGTGGTCCTCAGGGATCAGCATTTTCAGAGCTGTAGTCCTGGCTCTGAAAATTACTCCTCTTGCGGCCTTTAAATAAATTACCTCTCCTCTGCACCTTGGTGTCAAATTTAAGGTTGGGTTTTGGGTTTTTGGATTTTTTTTCAAATGCTCTAGTAATACCTACTAGACACAGACACCAGTTTGGAAGCTGGAAAGTGCTCTTCACCCAACATTTTTTATTTTTGTATTTCTCCACTTACCTGCTTCTCTGCACAGTTTCCCTGAGTACTTAATTCTATGCAATGTTACAGGAAAACGTAAGGAGGAAGATCAATAGAAGACTGAATCTCCACACCATCTGTAGACAAAGACATTTGGGGTGGAGGTCAGCATAGTGAAAGGATGCCACTGACTTATGTTATTGGTTATCAATGTATTGGTGGCATCTAAAAGCCTCAGTTGAATGTGAAGTCAACATTCCACTTGACACTACCTATAAAACACACACAAAAAAACAACAAACAGGAAAAAAAAACAATGACAACAACCACTAAAAGAAAATCAAACAAAAATGTAAAAAACTAAACAAACGACAAAAAAAAAAAAAAACCCAAACAGATAAAAAAAAATCAACAACTACAACAAAACTCCAAACTCAGTAGCAGAGTTACAAAGATCTTTCAGTGTAAGCACACATTGGAAAGCACTGCAATATAAACACTTTCTGGAAACCTCCCTTTCTTAGGCTTGTCAATGTTTTCTTCTCTGGAGAGGTTCCAAATCCACCTGGACATTGCAATCCTGGGCAACCTGCTGTGGGTCACCCTGCTTTAGCAGGAAGGTTGGACTGAGGCGATCCTCAGAGGTGTCTTCTAACCCTTGCCATGTTGGGATTCTGGGATTTCTAGACAAAGGAGTATCAGAGACTTTACCCTGTGAATCTGCATTAATATTTGGTCTCTTCCAAGTGCTTGCTAATCATAAAAACAGATACCTTCTGTGCAGACCTCAGCAGTGAGACACAGCCAGCCTCTTGTCAAGATGTTGCAGAAGAGTTTGGTCCACGTATGCCATAGTATAAGGAGTGTCAGAGGACAATCTGAGTACTGAACTTGTTCTTGTTCTGTTTTCTAAGGGGCTCTATGAAACCCAGATTTTAATCTTGATGTTTTGAGTGCAAACATGTGGCATATTTATACTTGCCCGTTCAGTGGAGTGCTTTGTAAGATGTAATTTTTTGGACTTTTTTTTTACTGCTGGCACTGGATTTTGCTGCAGAGGCCCTGGTAATTCTGAAACAATTTGGCAGCTGTTTCATAATCTATATTAATTAGCAATGTAATAGTAAATAAGTAAATAAACAGATAATAATGTTTGGAGACATTTCACAATTCATTTTGAGCAGGCTTCCTGTGAGTTCCTGCTTCAGATGAAGGAACAGGCAGTGGTCATCTTCTGCACAGACATCTGCAAAACCCAGATATGTGTTTTTTTAGGGTATTAGTTAACGTAATTGTTCATAACTCTGATAGGAAGATATTTTCTCTAATTCTTTGCTGTCTGATATTGTCTTGTTCATTTCCCACTGAAAATTGTCTTATAAGGTTTTATTTTATTTTCAGGTAATAAGATCATTCTGAACTTTTCTATGTAAGGAAACTTTAGATGAGAAAGATACCAGTCAACATGCAGAGGGAAAGCAAACTGAGGAACCATGAAGACACATATACTCAGACAGTGATGTTTAAGAAATTGAGTACTTTCAGTGAGGTGTTCCCTATCCTGGAGTTCTCATCTGTCTTTTGAAGTGGGATTTTTTTTCCTCTTTTTTTCCTCTGTTCTTTCCCTAGATCACAGAATCACAGAATTATTGAGATAACCCTTCTGAATTTGTACTTTAAGCAACCTTCACTTGCTCTCTCACCATTTAACACTTTGTTTGCATGCACCCCTTCTGCAAAAGAATGCTTTGCAGTGTCCCACTGATGCTTCCTTTACCTCAGTGGCTTCCTTCAGCTGAGATTATTTCCTGCCCCTGTATAAGAGCATATAAGAGCTTCTTTTCTGTTAGAAGCAGGCAAACATGAGCATCTGCCTTATGATGTCATATAAATGAGAAGCTGGTTCAAAACCAGCAGTTCATGACACCTAAAAGTTTGGGGAAACCAAGTCTTCCCCTCTGTAGGTGTGCCTATGATGAAATTTCCTGCTGTTATGCGATATCATCTAAGAGCTCAATATCTTCTGTGAAGCTTTAGTGTTCATATCTCTGCTACTCTAAGACAGTACTTTGTTCTGTGTACATGAGTTGTGCAACCTGATCCAAGGCTGACCTTCTTGTGAGGTGGAAACTACTTTTGGTAGTAGTAGCAGTAGTAGTAGAAGTAGTAATGTATTCCTTCATGACCAGTTAGATACTGCCACTGCAAAAACAGGACTGAAATGGAATGTCAGCTGTGGCTTGAAACAAAGATCAACAAGTCCTGTAATTCATGCACTACTTTAGTTTTATTACTGAGTGGAATAAACTCTTGGAGAGTAATGTCTGGTCACAGGCAGCACAGTAGGCTGGGGAAAACCCAGAAGATATGTAATAGAATATGAATTAAAAAAAAAAAAAAAAAAAAGAAGGAAGGAGAAAGTTCTTCTCCATTTCATTACAGGCCAGGCAAGCACTTACATGGAATTACAATAAGCAAGTTGTTCTGAGTCTCTTGGGAGACCAACAACCCAGGTCTTATTTATTAAGCACATAGTGTTTGAGGTGGGAAGAAAACCTCTGCAGATCATCTGGTCCAAACACCCTTGAAGCACAGATACCTAGAGCCAGTTATCCAGGAGCATGACCTATCAGGCTTTGAATATCTCCAATGATGGGAGGTTCTCTCTGGATTAAGTGGTCTAGACTGTGACCACATCCATCCCAAATATAAAAGTGATTTCTTGTTTTCAGATGGAATTTCATATGTTTTAATTTGTGCCCTTGTCATCCTAGATTTTTGGAGAAGGCTTATATTGCTGGAAGCATCTATCCTTTGCTTGCACAGCATTTTAACAAGAGAATACTTTGCAAACAATTAACACAAAATGCTCTTTTTCTTTTTTTTTTTTTTTTTTTTTGGGGGGGGGAGTAGAATTCTGTTAGCAAATATGTGCTGTTAAGTAAAACAAAGAAAAACTATATTTGGTCAGATCAATGTGTGCCAGATGTGTCCATCTCACCAGCATAACTCAAAAACTACTGTCCTTGTACTTCTAGGTAGATGGACAACAGAAAAGGGATGTTTATCTTCTATCAGGTGGAACTTCACATTTGAACAGAAGCCTAAACTCTTTGCAGATCACAAACAGAGTTTACATAACTATCACAAGGGAAAATACTCCTCTAATAGAATGTTGGTAGTAGAGTTAAACAAATTGCTGTCAAGTACAAGTAAACCTCATAAATTCTGTTTGAATTGTCACTTAAATATTTCATTATTTTGACCTTCTTGTAAATTTCAAGGGTATTCAGGTCATGAGGCCTGATCCTTCTCTTTTTTTTTTTTTTTTTTCCAGGCTATATTAATCTCAGTTTCTCCCTGATGTGTAGTGTTTTTTGCTGGCATAAAATGCACCTGTTTAAATGGAAGCTCTGCCTCATTCCAATAGGATATTCTGGAGCATGATGGAAAAGGAAAGTAGAAACAGAAGATGATGGGAAAAGGGCAAAAGGGCAGAACAAGCAAGTTAGAGGGTGGCAGAGTAAATTAAAATGTAATTGCAAAGGAAATGCAAAAATAATCAACTTTCAAAATTGAGGCTCTAATGTTATCTTAGGCTTATGGGAGGATATAAATTAATTCATACCTTCTTGTGATTTATGATGTCACTGTTAAACCCTTAAATAGCATTAAATCCATGCAATTCGGAGTTGCATAGCAGCATTTTTTTTCCCTCCTGTGTACTACATGTAACAACCTTGTAGATATTCCTCCATTCCACTTACAGTCAAAAACATGATTTAAAAGTAAAGATTGCATCACAGTGGCCACTTACTGAGCTAGTTAAAAGCAAAGATACACCATCTGAATGGGAATCAGGTGAGGATCAAACACCTCCACAGTGCTCTGCAAGTATTAGCTTTGTCAAGAGACATTATCTAACAGCAAGGTGCATCTGCAGAAAATACAATGTTCCCAACTATTCTGGAGATTTATTTTTAAGTGTTGAAGGACAAAGTATTCAGAGGGTCAGCCAGAAGTCATCATTGACGGGAAATATGTGAGATCACACAGAGATTAAGGAGGAAATACATTCAATTCATCCAAACATTACAATAATAGGATTAGAAAATAATAGGATTATAAATACTAAACCTTTGAGGATAAATTCTACTGTTGAGGAGATCTGTGACTGGATCTCTTGATTGTCTGCAGATCTCCTTACACCAATAGAGAAACAGGAACCATTTGGCTTAATTTGGTGATGTCTCAAATATGTAATCTTTTTTGACTCACTCTGGCATGTTGTAGCCATTTCAAAGCCCTTTCCAGGAGTATTTTTCCATAATTCTAATGATAGCTTAAGTGTGAATTATTAGTGTAAGGAGCTTTGTTCATCATGCCACACACACAAAGAAGAATGGCATAAAAATAATTCTGCTACTTAACTTCTTTTTACAAACGTAGAGCAGGGTCACAATACAAAAATAATTGTTTCAGGATGGATTATCTCAGACAAGGAATGTAATTCTCCCCTGCTTTTCACTCTGTGTTGTCTTAGACAAAGCTGTATTTCACATATGATTCTGTTTCAGGCTGGTTTTGAACGAGTATTTCCAATAGTTACAGTGACAACTGCGCTCAAGATCTTATTTTTGTTGTTTTTATTGTTCAGAAAGGACAAATATGAAATTAAGCCTCTGTCATTTTGCAACAGGATAAGTTCCAGATTTCCCCTTCCACCCAGGCTACAAGGCAAACTGCAAAAGAAGAACATGCTATGGACCACAGTCAGAGGTTTGATACTGAAAATCATATTTGGTTTATCTTCTTTTTCAGTGCCACACTAGTATAAGCTGACTTCTTAGCCATTTGTATTTATTTGGGGATCAATTTTAAACAGAAGTCAAGTGTATTTCATGACAATCCTCTGCTGAATTTGATCTATGCATTCCAATTATGCTGGTTTATTCTGAGCTGAAATCTGCACAAAGTATTAAGAACAAAGATTTAAGATTTGCTTCAGGACATTAGATTAGTTTATGAAGTTGTTCATCCATTTCTTTAGACATACACTGTTTGAGTTCTTGCTGTGTAAAAGCTATTCTTCTAAAATGATGAGAAGTTAAGCTATAGATATATCACAGGAAGATAACTAACATCCCAAAATAAAAAAAAAAAAAAAAAAAAAGTGAACTTGGATCATTCAGGAATTGTCTAAGGGACAGTGTGATGTTGGAAGATCTCATGCTTGTGGGATTGGGATACAACAAGCCCATGAATGTTTCAGTCTCGGGGCAGAGTGGCTGGAAAAGACCTGGGAGTATTGATCAACAGCCATCTGAACATAAGGCACTGTGTGCCCAGGTGACCAAGAAAATCAGCAATATCCTGGCATGGATCAGAAATAACATGGCTAGAAGCACTAGGGCAGTGATCATCCTGGTGAAGCTGCAGCTTGAATCCTGGGTTGAGTTTTGGGCCCCTCACTCCAGCAGGGACATTGAGGTGCTGGAATGTACCAACAGAAGAGCAACAAATCTGGAAAAGGATCTGGAAAACAGGTCTGGTGAGGAGTAGCTGAGAGAACTGGGGGTTGCTTGGTCTGGAGAATATGAGGGGAGACCTTCTAGTTCGCTACAACTTCCCAAGTGGAGATTTGAATGAGGTGGAGGTCAGTCTATTCTCCCATGTGACAAGCAATAGAAGAAAAGGAAATAGCCTCAGATCACACCGGGGGAGGTTTAGGTTGGACATGAAGAAAAATGTATTCCCAAAAAAAAGTTGTCAAGCCCTGGAGCAGACTTCCCAAGGTGGAGGTGAAGTGCCCATCCCTGGAAGGATTTAAAAACTGTATAGATGTGGTACTGAGGAGCATGGTTCAGTGGTGACTTGGTAGTGTTGAGTACATGGTTAGAACTGATGACCATAAAAGTCTTTTCCACTCAAAATGATTCTATTCTATTCTAGTCTAGTCTTTTCCTATTCTATTCTATTCTATTCTATTCTATTCTATTCTATTCTATTCTATTCTATTCTATTCTATTCTATTCTATTCTATTCTATTCTATTCTATTCTATTCTATTCTATTCTATTCTATTCTATTCTATTCTATTCCTTCTTCTTCTTCTTCTTCTTCTTCTATTCTATTCCGCTCTGTTCTATTCTGTTCTACTCAATTTTACTCTATTTTATTCTGTTCTGTCCCATTCTCTTCTGTTCCATTCCCTCATGAAAGCACCAAGACCAGGGGATGGATTCTTTGCATGTGCATGAGTGAACACACCATAGGGATAAATGGAGATGTTAAACTTACATGCACAACTGCAGAGCTATTTCATCCATATTGTAGAGGCACAGTGGGACAGGTCATGCAAGCACAAGACAGCAACAGATGGATACAGATCAAGAAAGTCAAGGTAGAAACAAGGCTTGGAAGTGGCCTTGATGTTTTCTAGGAAGGCAATATAGCAGGTTACGAGCAGTACAAGAAATTTCTGGAATGTGTTGATGATAACTACTGGATTCAATAAGAGATCAACAAACAAGTAAGGCAGATGCATTGCTGGACCTGTAACACACAAGCACGGAAGAACTGATGATTAGGAAAGATGTTGAATTGCTGGAGCATGTCCAGAGAAGGGCAACGAGGCTGGTGAGAGGCCTTGAGCACAAGCCCTATGAGGAGAGGCTGAGGGAGCTGGGACTGTTTAGCCTGGAGAAGAGGAGGCTCAGGGGTGACCTCATTGCTGTCTACAACTACCTGAAGGGAGGTTGTAGCCAGGTGGGGGTTGGTCTCTTCTCCCAGGCAGCCAGCACCAGAACAAGAGGACACAGTCTCAAGCTGTGCCAGGGGAGGTTTAGGCTGGAGGTGAGGAGAAAGTTCTTCACAGAGAGAGTGGTTGGCCATTGGAATGGGCTGCCCGGGGAGGTGGTGGAGTCACCATCCCTGGAGGTGTTCAAGAGGGGACTGGACGTGGCACTTGGTGCCATGGTTTAGTAGTCATGAGGTGTAGGGTGACAAGTTGGACTCGATGATCCTTGAGGTCTCTTCCAGCCTTCTTGATTCTATTCTATTCTAAATAACAACAAAAACAAGAGCAGCCTTGACCATAATGATGATGTGGTTATAATGTTTAACTTCCTAAAAGAAATTGCAAGCCTGGACTTCAAGAGAGCAGTCCTCTTGTCTTACTCAGGAATCTATTTGGCAGCATCCTCTGCCACCTGGAAGGCCTGGTTAATCTTCAAGGATAAGCCTCATCAAAGCTCAAGTCAGGTCTGTTCTAACATGCAGGAAGCTAACAAGCACGGCAGAAGGCCAAGGCCAGTACAGATGACCAGAGGGGTCCTGACTGAAACTGAATGTTAAAAGGAACGTGGAAGAGCAGATGGATGAGCCAGATGTAAAGAACAATTGTCCAAGCACTGAAAGATATAGATAGGGAGGTGGAGATAATTTGACTGAAGATGAAGTTAATGAGTACTGAAAAGGAAATCAAAAGGACTTTTAGTCATTAACAGTAACAAAAAGAAGGACAAAGAAAAAGGAGTAAAAATACTTGGAAAAAGCCAAAGTACTCAGTGGTTTTTTTCTTCATTTCTTTTTGGCAGGTCTGCATCATCCTCTACAGAGACAGTTTAATCTCAGCAGCCTGTGTCCAGTGGCTCTGTAAGCAGTATGCTAACACTCAGATTCATATCAAAGGGTTGTCCTCAAGCTGACATGGTTTTCGTTGTTTGATCTCTTAAAAGAGGAAGCCCATGAGAAAAAAAAATATTAAAAAGTGCAGAACTGGAGATTTGTTAATTTTAATCAGTGTGCACTGGGAACTTGAATCCACCAGGAACTATTCAGAAGTTTGGATGCGAGAGGTATTCATCCTAACTGGAAGGACACCAATCCTGCTGCGTGGGAGACAGGAGACATCATTCTGAGAGGTGTGAGTGATTAAGAAAGAATGTGAATTTTTGTTGTTCTGGTTGGAGTTTCTTTTTACAGTAGTGTGAATAAAATATAACATTTATATTAAGTTCATAGAAAGTTGCATACTCTGCCAGAAAGCTTGAGAAAGTTAGGAGTTTCCTAAACCTGTCAAAAAATATTCATACAAGGAAAAAAAAAAAAAAAAAGTAAATTCATAAAAAATGTGAACCTTTGTAGGCAATGTTTTCATAAAACTGGAAGAAACTAACTTTCAAAAAATATAGAGGAGGCAAGAGATTTTGGCATTAACTGTCAGGAAGAAAGATATTCATCATGCTTGCAGAGTTTTTCTAAATTATCCTCAAGCAAGAAATATCTTTCAATAATTAGAGTTTGAGGACATCTTTTATTCACAATTCAATCTGACTGAAAATTATACAATAGCCTCTTAGGAGAAAAACAATAACTGTATGAAAATGAATTCCCAAAATCAAAGGCTTTAGTTCAGCCTCCTAGGTTCACAAAGAATCTTACCTGCCAAGCACAAAACTGAGGAGATATGAGATTTACCAATGCTTCTTCACCTCATCATAGTATCTATGGCCTGGTGTGTAGGGAGCTTATATATATCCCATGCTGTGTATATCCAAGGAGGAGCTGGACAACAGAGGCACACACAATTTGTAGCTGTGAGTGAAGCTAGGTAGGCAAATAGAATAATAAAAATCAAAGGCTTCATCAGCGTCTTCTCCAGTAATTTTTATTTGGAAGAAATAGGCTGTTATAATTACCCTATATTTTGTTTGGTGGCTGTGTGGTCACAACTTTACAACTAAGGTGACAGTGAAGTCATGTAAACTCAGAATGTGTCATTTAAGCCACCAGTAACATGCAAAGTTCCAAGTAGAGTCAAGGAATCCTGACAACAGGTAAAATGGGAACTCAGTTTCTCAGGGCTAGGGACAAGGATAACAGTAGTACTCCTGCCTGCACTCTTTTAAGATGAAATCCACAAACTTCAAAATGTCGTAATGGAATTATACAAGTGCAGAATGACCTATTGCTTGATTTCTTCACATACCTATCAATATTTGAAGTCAATCTTCCATATGCTAACCTTCTATTTCTGCATCATTCACCACTGTTTTTACAATGTGTTGCAATAAATTCAACATTCCTGAAAATATGTCCCACTTATCCATCTCTGGAGCATTGTGTGAAGGACAATCATGCTGGACTAGATATAAACCAGGATACATACAGCAATCCCTGCTCACCAGCACAATTGAAAACAACTATTGGACTAGAAAAACTAGAAATGGGTAGATTTAGATTGGATATTAGGAAGAAATTCTTCATCATGAGGGTGGTGAGATGCTGGAACGGGTTGCCCAGGGAGGTGGTGGAAGCCTCATCCCTGGAGGTTTTTGCAGCCAGGCTGGATGTGGCTCTGAGCAATCTAATCTAATGTGAGGTGTCCCTGCTCATGGAAGGGGGGTTGGAACTAGATGATCCTTGAGAAGCCTTCCAACCCTAACAATTCTATGATTCTATAAAGGAAAGCTCAATATGATCAGGAAATCTGATGATACAATACTGGGAGGAGTGGCTAACACCCCATCAGGCTGTGCTGCCATTCAGTGAGATCTGGACAGGCTGCAGAGTTGGGCAGAAAAGAATCTCACGAAGTTCAACAGGGGCAAGTGTGGAGTCATGCCCTAGGAGAAGAACAACCCCCAGCACCAGGCCAAGTGAGGGGTTGGCTTACTGGAAATCACCTCTGTGGGAAAGGGAATGGAAGTGCTGGTGGACAAGTCCATCATGAGCCAACAATGTGTCCTTTTGGCCAAGAAGACAGATGTTTTTCTGGGGTACATTAAGTAAATTATGTCCAGAAGGTCAAGAGGGGTTGTGCTCTCCCTCTACTCTGCCTTAGTGAGGCCACATCTGGGCTTCCCAGTTCAAGGGAACTAATGTAGAGTCCAAGGGAGGGCCACAGAGGTGGTGAGGGGACTGGAGCATCTTCCTGACAAGGAAAAGCTGAGAGACCTGGGGCTGTTTAGCCTGGAGAAGAGCAGTAGGATCTTCTCAATGTTGATTACTACTTCACAGGAAGAGTGATCCACCATTGGAATGCATTGCCCAGGAAGGTGGTGGAGTCACTGTCTCTGGAGGTGTTCAAAAAAAGTTTGGATGTGGTGCTTGGAGCCATGTTGTCAGGAGGTGTTAGGTATTAGGTAACAGGTTGGAAGCGATGATCTCCGAGTTCTTTTCCAACCTTGTTAATTCTATGATTCTATGACTCTGTGAAAGAGTGGAGGTCAAGAGGGTGGAGATAGACTTATTTTCTATCTGTAGTGGTGTCTAGTAACAGCACAAGGGGCAACAGGCACAAACTGGAACCCAGAAGGTTCCATCTGAAAGGAGGAGAAAATTCTTTTGTTGTGAAGGTACAGGAAGCCTGGAGCAGGCTGCCTAAAGAGTTCTGGAGTCTTCTACTCTGGAGAGATTCCAAATTTGCCTGGACGCTGTAATACCTGGGCAACCTGCCCTCAGTGATCCTGCCTTGGCAGGGGGATTGGACTGGATGATTTTCAGAGGTCCCTTCCAAACCCCACCATTCTTTGATTCTGTGGTTAGAGCACATGTTATTATTACCCCTGGTCAAGACATTGGGCATTCATGGTGCAATGATCTCCTTTGCATCCAGAAGCAGAAGTGAGTAGACTCCAGTACGCCAGGGACCCAGAGCAGTTAGCATGGGTGGATTGAGTTCTTTCACTGCTTTTTTTATTCTAAGCCATTCTTAAAACCTCCAGGTGGTTGTGAGAGATGTCAGCAGGAAGGCTTTAGTGGAAGGAAAGCAAAAGAAATACATGAATAGGTAAAAAAACCTAGTTGCTCTTTTCCCTAACTCTCCCAGAAGTGAAGTTTAACTTTTTTATCTTGCACTTTGTTGTTCTTAACTCTTGAGCCCTGTGTTAATGTGTACTGAGTAAAAGCAGAAACACAAAAATAGTAGCCTTGGATGGAAGATGATCCTTTACTTCAATCCAAGTCAAAAAGAGGAAAGGGACACACACAAAAGAAAAGGTAAATTAATTTGTTCTACAGGATACCAAATTACTCCCTTTCTGCCCTGCTTTATGTACATGAAATGAAGCCCTGTTTTCCAAACAAAGTTTTGCCAAGTGTATATCTGATGTAGGTCTTTGATTCTTTGAATGGTTCTAAGTAAGTATTTCTTACTTCTCATATGCACCAGAGCCAAGCATTATATCTTCCAAAGCATATTCATCCCTTCAATGCTTTGTCTGCAGTATCGTGTGTGGTCAGACAGATAATGAGTTATTCAAAGAAAGAACAAAGATAAAGTGGATCTTCCAAACAAACACATACTTTAGCTTGTACAATATGCATATTTTGGAGAACATCCATTTTTTTTTATTAATAATGGAGTTATTGTCTGAAGGTACTGAGAATAATTTCTTTTTATTCACATCCTTCTGAAGGGATAAAAACAAACATTTCACATATGAGCTTTCTTTGGGAAAATAATAAGTAAAGAACACTTTGATTCCCTGAGTGGGAGGTTCCAGAAATAGAAGTGTTTTGGAATTTACATGAATCAGATTCCCACTATAAATTAAAGGATTTTTGAATTCACATAGTCAGAAGAATGCTTCTGAAATAGGTCATAAGCTCTTCGAGGCAGGGAGGAGTGGGGACAGAGAGTGGGAGGCAAATAAAAAGTAAGCAATGACCTACAGAAGACTTTCATACTTTCAAATTGAAGAGAGCACATATTCCACTTTAAACTGTGGATAAAATAAATCTTTGAAACGTTTTTTATAATATAGGCTTTGCTAAACATCTATCCTTCTGAAGCTTTGTTGGAGAGAGCTTGTTTACAAAGTCTGAAGCTGATGAGAAACAGAAGAAAATGAAGAAATGTTATCTAGGTGACTCAGTATGAACAGTCAGCTGCTCTCCAGACATTTGCAGAGGGCTCAGATAAATGGACAGAATGTTTAAAATTGGGCTGCACTTAATGAAAGTGCCTTGTTATAAGTATTAAACACCCAAAGACAACACAAAGCTCTTCAGACAAGTACTGAAGCCTGAATAGCAGCCCAGCATTCAAAAGCTGGGATTGTAAACCATCAGGGAAGCAGATCAGCATTTCATATGACTTACTCAGTGCCCTGGCCAGGGCAGATTTTTATGCATGTGCATTGATGTTAAATTGAAAGGAAAGGAATGTATAGGTAAGTATCTATTTAACTTTGTCATTACCTTTGTTTTGAGTTTAGTTTCCATCTTCCACAGCTTTTTTTCCACATGCAACCCAATAAAAGTAAATATGTTTCCAGATTTATGTGTGTGTATATATATATATATCTCCTTATATATGTATATATACATATATATATACACATATATATATATATATATAAGGACTTATATAAGAACACAGAAATAAACACACTTGTATGCATCTTTATGTGTAATTCTAGAAGGAGGACAAAGGTGGATGACCATAATTCATCCAGGACTGACTGAACACACTGCAGAGAAGTATACATATTGTTGTGATGGTTTACACAGAAGCATCAAGGAGGGCACATGGATTTTTCTTCATCATTTCAAAAAAAAAAAGCCTATCCATCTTTACTTAAACTTTAACACAGAACATAAAATATAGGTAAAAAAAAAGAAAATAAAAGAAAATAAAAGGAAAAAAAATGAAAGGAAAAGGAGCCTTTAAAATGATAAATAGGTAACAAAATATTTGGCCACTTCCTGTGAAATACTACACATTATCTAAAGGGAATTCAAGCCTTTCATTTCTAATAGTGGTGAGGATGCACAGTACTGGTGTGACACTACTGTCTCAGAGATTTCATGAAAGGGGCTGTTTCTCATGCAAAAAGAAAAAGAAAAAGATTGGTTTGTCTTTTAATGTTTCTGAAATAGCAGATTTTGCATGTAGTATTTCAAACAGTCCAAGCAATCAATATATTCTCCACCTCTCTTTTATACTGTCCTTAAAAAAGGAAAAGAAACAAAAAAAAGAAACCAACCAACCATTTTTCCTCATTCTGTTCAGTAGGTGTCCTTCAAAGTTATTTGCTGTATGGGCTTTTACAGTCTCCTTATTTCATCAGAGAACTCCACAGGTTCTTGGTGCAGATGACAGCCAAGATACACAAACATTATTATTTTTATTGCCCATTTGATGGATCTGCATCCCTAATGGCTATCCACTTGCTATTCAAATTGATTACCAAAAAAAAAAGGCAAATTATACCAAATATCAAATCAGGCTCCCAAAGAAAAAACTTACCCTTATTTATTTTTTTTCACCCAAAACATAAACCATTGTGAGTATATGCCAGTATTCAAGTGCTTATCACAGAGAACAATAACTGACCTTCAACATGTCCTCAACTCACTGTTTGCACAATAGTCATATCAGGTGAAAAAAATGCTTCTTTGTATTTTCAGTTTTTATCTTTATCTTTATTCCTTACTTCTGGAACTAAATAGTGACCAAGAGAGCACTGAAAAATTAATTCTTAAAATGTAGCTGATAGAAGTCAGATCCAGGCTCTCCAGTTCAAAAGAGACAAGGAACTACTAGAAGGAGTCCAGCAGATGCTACAATGATGCTGAGGGTCCTGAAGCATCTTTGTGAGGAGGACAGGCTGAAAGCCCTGGGACTGTTGAGCCTGGAGAAGAGTAGCCTGAGAAGGGATCTGAGCAATGCTCAGCAAAAGCTAAAGGATGGTCATGTGGGCAGAGTCCAACAGGATGGCATTCAACAAGTCCAAGTGCTGGTTTCTGCTCTTTGGCCACAACAGCCCCATGCAGCACTACAGGCTGGGGTCAGAGTGGCTGGAGAGCGGCCAGGCAGAAAGGGACCTGGGGGTACTGGTTGACAGCAGCTGAACATGAGCCAGCAGTGTGCCCAGGTGGCCAAGAAGGCCAGTGGCATCCTGGCCTGCATCAGGAATAGTGTGGCCAGCAGGAGCAGGGAACTCATCCTGCCCTGTGCTCAGTGCTGGTTAGGACACACCTTGAGTGCAGTGTCCAGTTCTGGGCTCCTCAGTTTAAGAAGGACATTGAGATACTTGAACGTGTCCAGAGAAGGGCAACGAGACTGGGGAGAGGTCTGGGGCACAGCCCTGTGAGGAGAGGCTGAGGGAGCTGGGACTGTTTAGCCTGGAGAAGAGGAGGCTCAGGGGAGACCTCATTGCTCTCTATAACTACCTGAAGGGAGGTTGTAGCCAGGTGGGGGTTGGTCTCTTCTTCTCAGGCAACCAGGGACAGAAGAAGAGGACACAGTCTCAAGCCCAGGGGAAGTTTAGGCTGGAGGTGAGGAGAAAGTTCTTCACAGAAAGAGTGATCTGCCATTGGAATGTGCTGCCCAGGGAGGCGGTGGAGTCACCATCCCTGGAGGTGTTCAAAAAAAGATTACATGTGGCACTTGGTGCCATGGTTTAGTTAGTCATGAGGTGTTAGTTATTAGGTAATGTTTTCCAACCTGGTTGATACTTTGACTTTGTGATTCTGTGATTCTGTGCTGGGGGGCAAGAGGATGAGGCCAGATCCCTTGCAGAGGTGCCCAGTAATACAACAAGGGACAACAGGCAGAAAATGAAACACAGGAGGTTCCATGCAAAGGTGAGGAGAAACTTCTTTGGTGTAAAAGTGCTGGAGCCCTAGAGCAGGCTACCCAGAGAGGTTGTGGAGTTTCCTTCTCTAGACAGATTCCAAACCAGCATGATGTTGTGATCCTTTTTTAGTAACTGGGTTGAAGTGGGTGATCTCAAGAGGTCCCCACCATGCTGGGATTCTGTGAGAGGAAAACTGAAGGGATGGATCATGCAAGAGGCTGATGAAAAATGACAGGTTTTTTATAGCTAACCTTACTTTCCTAAAGTGTTCTTAAGATATCCCATGCTACCACCTAATATCTGTTTAGTAACCACAGAAAATTAGCTTGATGGTCCTTGGTCTACTCCAGTGAATAATATATTAACATGCAATACTTGCTGGCAGTGAAATTGTAAGTTAATTGCTGGGCTGTGGCAAATAAAAAGGAGAACCTGGATTCCTAGGGCAGTTTTCCAAGAGATCTTCACCAACTCTTACTTAGTACCAGAACTGGAAAAAAATGTCAAAAATACTGGCTTCTTGTTGACGCTTTCACTCCAGTTATCCACATTTTGTGTACTTGCTGCATAGGAGAGTGGTCCTGTCATTTAACATCACAAAACACTTTCACTGTTATTCATTTGTGTAAAAACACACCTCTCTGGAAAAGGTTGGCTTGGTGTTCTCCAATAGTATTTACCTAAAAAGGAACAATTGAGATCATTGTTCAAAATGAGTTCTGAATTTAGCCACTCCATCCAAGACATAGAAGGTCTTAACTGGGTCTGGGACAATGTTAGAACCACCCTGCATAGGAGTAGATCAGGTCCAGGAACACCTAGGGAACCTGAAGGTGCACAAGTCGATGGGACCTGATGGGGTACATCCATAGGTCCTGAAAGAACTGGTGACTGAAGTTGCTAGGCCACTAACCATCATATTTGAGAACTCATGGTGGTCTGTTGAGGTCATCACAGATTGGAAAAAGGAAAACCTAACCCCCCTTTTTAAAAAGGGGTGCAAAGAAAACCCAGGGAACTACAGACCAATCAGCCTCACCTCTGTGCCAGGTAAAACCATGGAACAGATCATGGGATCATAGGATCATAGGATGTTAGGAGTTGGAAGGGACCTTTGAAGATCACCAAGTCAAACTCCCCTGCTAGAGCAGGACCATAGAATCCAGCACAGGTCACACAGGAACACATCCAGAAGGGTCTTGAAAGTCTCCAGAGAAGGAGACTCCACAACCTCTCTGGGCAGCCGGCTCCAGGGCTCTGTGAGCCTCACAGTGAAGAAGTTCCTCCTCATGTTGAGGTGGAACCTTCTGTGCTGTGGTTTATATCCATTGTCCCTTGTTCTACCACAGGATGCAGCTGAGCAGAGCCTGTCCCCTCCCTCTTGACACTCAGCCCTCAGATATTTATAAACATTTATTAAATCCCCTCTCAGTGTTCTCTTCTCCAGACTAAACAGCCACAGACCTCTCAGCTTCTCCTTGCAAGGCAGTGCCTTAATCATCCTGGTAGCTCTCCCTTGGACTCTCTCCAGCAGATCCTTGTCCCTCTTGAACTGGGGAGCCCAAAACTGGACACAATATTCTAGGTGAGGTCTCACCAGGGCAGAGTAGATGGGAAGGAGAACTTCCCTGGATCTGCTGGACACACTCCTTTGAATGCATCCCAGGATCCCATTGGCCTTCTTGACCACATGGGTACATTGCTGACCCATGGATAACTTGTTGTCCGCCAGGATTCCCACAGATCCTTCTGGTAGCTGTACTAAGGCACATGAAAAATAATGAGATGATTGGTGACAACCAACATGCCTTCACTAAGGGCAAATAGTGTCTTTTGGTGACCTTCTGTGACAGAGCTACATAACTGGTTAACATGGGAAAAGCTGACATCCTTGTCTCTAAGATAGAGAGGTACAGATATGATGGATGGACCACTTAGTGGATAAGGAACTGGCTAGAAGGTCAGACTCAAAGAGTTGTGATCAACAGCTCAATGTCCATGTGGAGACCAGTGACAAGTGGAGCTCCTCAGAGGTCTGTTCTGGGTCCAGTGTTGTTCAACATCTTTGTAAGAGACATGGACAATGTCATTGAGTGCAGCCTCAGCATATTTGCCAATCACACCAAGCTGTGTGGTGTGGTGTGGTGGACTCACTTGAAGGAATGGATGCCATCTAAAGAGACCTTGACAAGCTTGAGAATTGGGCCACTGCAAACTGCATGAGGTTTAACAAGTCAAAGTGCAAGGTCTTACACCTGGGTTGGGCCAACTAGGTACAGAGTGGGTTGAGAATATCCCTGAAGAGAAGGACTTAGGGGTGATGACAGATTAGAAGCTCACCATGAACTGGTAGTACGATCATGCAGCCCAGAAAGCAGCCATGTGGAAGAATGTGGCCAGCAGGACAAGAAAGGAGATTCTCCCCCTTCACTCTGCTCTTGTGAGATCCCACCTCAAATTTTGTGTCCCTACCATAAAAGGGACATAGATCTATTGAAACAAGTCCAGAGGAAGGCCACAAAGGTGACCCAGGAGCTGGAACAACACTCCTGTGAGGATAAGTTAATGGAACTGAGATTGCTCAGCCTCGAGAAGAGAAGACTCTGTGACCTTATGACTGCCTTCCAATACATGAAGAGAACTTACAGGAAGGATGGAGAGGAACATTTTACAAGAGTGTCCACCAACAGGACAAGGGAAAATGGATTTAAATTGAAAGATAATAGGTTTAGACTGGATCTTGGGAAGAAATTCTTCACTATGAGGGTGGCAAGACTCTGGAATGGACTGTCCAGAGAGGTTGTGGATGTCCCTTCCTGGAGATGTTCAAGGCCAGGTTGGACAGAGACTTTCAAGCCCTGTCTGGACGTATTCCTGGGTGACCTGTGCTAGATTCTGTGGTCCTGCTCTGGTAGGGGAGTTGAACTTGAAGATCTCTAGAGGTCCCTTCCAACCCTTAGCATCCTGTGATCCTTTCAGAGAATTTTCTTCTAATGTCCGACCTAAACCTCTCCTGGTGCAACTGGAGGTTATTTCGTCTTGTCCTATCATTTGTCACTGGGGAAAAGAGATGAACACCCACCTGGCTCCAACCTCCATTCAGGGAGTAGAATGTCAAATTATCTTGTTGTACTTGAGAAGGATGACTGACACCTTTGAAACCACATAACATAAGAACAAACTGCTTCAGCCAGACAGGACACATTGGGAGTCATTTGCCCAGGATGGGCTCTCTGAAAGCATGTGTTTAACCTGTCTACCATCCAGGACCCTCTGAAGCTCAGTGGTTGTCTCCTAAGAAGTGAGACAGAAGAACTCAGTCTCTTCTTTGTTCAGTTTTTTTTTCCTTGAGGGCAATCATTTGTCCTTCAAAGACTGCCCTCTGTGTGGAAAACAGGACAAAAAATATTCCATTTTCTGTCATGTTTCTTTTTATTCTACCTTTGGGATTAGTTTTATGGACAATTCTCATTTTCTTCTAGGGATACCTGCCTATATGCTTCCACCTCCTTGCTGCAGAGGTCATTTGAAGGTGGAATTTCAGAGCAGTTCAACTTACTCAGAAATACCAAACCAGAGAAAATCTTTATATATGCTTCATTAACAAGTACTAATCTAATCACTTTTAGCTGATGATTTCCTGTTTTCACATACACTTGGTTGGAAGGGACCACTAGAGGTCATCTAGTCCAACTTCCCTGCCATCAGCAGGGACATCTGCAACCAGATCAGGTTGCTCAGAGCCCCATCGAGCCTGACCTATTTTAATAGAGTAGGGTAAAAAAATTTCCTACCTGATAGAAGACAGCATCTAGCAGCTGTGTTGCACAGGTTTCACTGATTAAAATGAAAAATAAATAAATAAAAGCAAACCACAAAACCTCTTGACATGTTTCTTGTTACATCTAAGTAACAGAGGTAATTGTGGATCTTCCTGTCAAGCAGGAATGTAAGCATAAGACTCCATCAGTTTAATAGAGCTGTGTTATTACTTGCAGCAAAGATACTAGATGTTGTAAAAGATATTCAGCATGTGTTTATGTTTTGCTGGAAGCAAAGACTGAAAGAAGAATTGAGGGGTGGTACTCTTACAGCAAAGCCAGCCAGCCTTTAAAAAAATATTTGTAGGTCTTTTAGAAGAAGAAGTTAATTTTACAGGAGACTATTCAAAACCTGTGTTTCTCTTTATCTACTCCTCATTAGACAGCTAAAGAGTAGTCATGTGCCATAATAGTTTTATTGCTTGCTTATCCTCATTTAGGCCTCTAAACACATAGAATCACAGAATAATAGAATTGTTTCAATTGCAAGACCATGAAGTCCATTCTTGACCTAAGACCACCATGACCACTAAGCCACATCCCAAAGTACCACATCTAGTCAACTGTTTAACACCTTCAGTGATGGTGACTCCACCACCTCCCTGGACAGCATCTTCCAATGCCTGACCACTCTTTAAACAAAGAAATTTTCCTAACATCCAGCCTAAACATGCCCTTGTGCAACTTGAGGCCACTCCCTCTCATTCCATCACTTGATGCTATGAAGAAACACAGAACCTCCCAAAATGTCATTTTCACACCAACCTAGCAAACTGAAATCATAAGAGGCTTCAGTTTTTTCAGATGAGGTCTAGAGGGCTACATACTTCCCAGTTCCCTCTGTGTTTGTCTGTGCTCTTTTTCTGGAGCCAGTTCATGCTCATGGAACTTACAGTTCCATCAGGGCCACATTCTCATGATGGTCTCATCCTATGAGGTCTTGAATTGCTTGTGAGATACATGGACTTTTTTCTCCTCCAGTAGGAGTCCATGAAAAAGGGGAAATTCTGCACATCTTGAGAGTCTTTGCATTCTCTAGTCCAAAAGAAGATCTATGCCAATTCTGTGCCTGGAAATAGCTCACTCCATTTGACATCCAGAGGTCCAAGGATCTTTTATTGCTTTAACCTTTGGTTTTCCTGTGGTCATCCCACTTAGACACAAGCATGGGACTGACCTACCAAATGCTGAAAGGCATTCAGGGAATGCAACAGCATGCACTTTAGGAAGTAGGGGATGATATATGATATAATTATTAATAGGACAAATGTATTGTGAGTCTAGCTCCCACTTATTACTTTTGTGCATGGAGGTGGCTGCCCCTTTCTCTTGGGAAGCTGAGTATTTATGGAGAAGAGAGACCAACCTAGTCTTAGAGATATAAGACTGTGTACACACACTCCATATATCCTGGAAAGAGATGTTTCAGAGATTGACTGGGTATTTTTTACAATCCCCAGAGATTAAGTATAACTTGTAAAATACTCTCCTCAGCAGAAGTAAGTTAAAGCTTCTTGTAGCCTGGGAAGCTCTAATCCTGTTCTGAAGGTTATTAGACAGTAAGTCTTGAGGAAATGGAAGTGAAATAGTTTGGCACGGGTGATGAATATACCTCCAGCACTCAGGAAGCTCCTCCAAAACAGGAAATACATCTTGGTTACCAACTATATTCCCAGGGAAAAGGCAAAGGAAAGAAGCCTGCTTATATCCAGAGATTTTTCTCATTCTCTCTGGACAGAAGCCCGGAAGATCTAACAGTTTCCTAACTCTTGGGTTAATATATTTTCAAACTTTTCCTCTATGCCTTATATCAGTTTGCAAGAGTATCAGGGTGTATTTCCCTTCCAGTGGTGAAACAGTTGATTTCTGGAACTGCTAACACACTTCCAGTGCACCAGAAAGCAGTGCAGACAGAAATTAGGAAGTATGAGGCAAGCCTGCTGAAGTGTCCCCACTGGGTCTACAACCTGTGATTTCATTCTTGTTTCCCATACATCACTCCTCCTGGAAAGAAACACCAAACCACATAGCTGAATAAATTCCATAGGTGAAGATATTTCTGCAGGAATCTCTTGTGGCTGCACATTTATCATCAGGGTACTCAGGCAAAAGGGACAGAATTTCAAGAACATCTATTTACAGTATCACAGTCCCATAGTATGTCAGAGGTTGGAAGGGACCTCCAGAGATCATCAGGTCCAACCCCCTGCCAGAGCAGCATCACTGAGTGTAGTCTGCACAGGAATGTATCCAGGTGGGTTTGAAAGCCTTCCACAACTCCCCTGGACAGCCTGTTCCAGGGCTCTGTCACCCTCACTATAAAGAAGTTTCTCCTCATGTTGAGATGAAATCTTCTATGTTCTAGTTTGAACCCATTGTTCCTTGGCTTATCCCTGGGAACCACCCAAAAGAGCCTGGCCCCCTCCCCTTGACACCCACCCCTCAGCTATTGATAGACATTGATCAGATCCCTCTCAGCCTTCTCTTCTCCACACTAAACAGCCCCAGGGCTCTCAGTCTCTCTTCGCAGGGGAGATGCTCAAGTCCCCTAATCATCCTTGTGGCTCTCTGTTGGATTCTCTCCAACAGGTCTCTGTTTCTTTTGAACTGGGGAGCCCCAAACTGGACACAGGATTGCAGGGGTGGTCTGAGCAGGGCAGAGTAGAGAGGCATAAGAACTTCCCTAGCCCTGCTGGACACCTTTCTTGCTGCACCCCAGGATCCCATTGGCTCTCTTGGCCACCAGAGCACATTGTTGTTCCATGCAGAACTTGCTGTCCACCTGCATTCCAAGGTCTTTCTCTGTGGAGATGCTTTCCAGCAGGGCAGCCTCTAACCTGTCCTGATGCCTGTTGTTATTCCTTCCTACATGTAGGACTCTGCACTTGTCCTTATACTCTGGTTATCAAAATTGAAAAATACATGTATGATGACATAAACATACTCAGAAGGATTTGAAAGCAAGCAATGATAGTTGAACATCTTCAGAGTTTGCCTCTCCACTGAATTCCTTGTAAACAGAATAATAACTCTACTCCACCATAAAGCTCTACAGTCTTCATCTCCCTTGTTAGAGTTACAGCAAGAGTTCAGTAGTTCAGCAAGTTTATCAGGACTTACTGCCTAGGAGTTCATTTTGGTTTATAGGCTACAAGTCCACACTACTTTGGAGATTGGTGGCCATATTTGCATCTTCCTGGTAACTGTTCAGAGATCTAGAAAGCTTCTTGAGGTTAGAGAGAGCAGTGATGAACAGGTTTGTGTGTTGTTGCTACCTCAGATATGCAAGCTCTCACAAGAGTTAATCAAAGCCCTGTGCCCTGAAGGGGTTTTAGGAACATTGCTTCATCTCTTCAGAAGTTGAACACACTCTTTTTTGAGGAGAAGACTCCAGGCTCTTCACTCTATGGGAAACAGCAGCAACAACATCAATCCCAGGTCCCCTTGACCCAAAAATCTGGGGAGAAGAAATAACCTTAATCATCTAATTATTCTTTCCTTTTTTTTCCCCATTTTGTCATTATAGTCATCATCTTTTCACATCATCCCATTTTAGCCTAGATCAGAGGGAGGAAATTCAGTCTACAACTGGATGTAGTTAAATTCAGTTCTTCAGCAAAAGGGGAGAGAAAGCCTCTTGCAGAAGGCCATTGAAAATTAAATTAGTTAGCTCAGCTATTGGGAAAGCTTGTCTAATGACTGGAGAGGGAGAAAGGGGATTCTGGGCAGCTAATTTAGGTAACCAAGCTGCATGCTCAAACTGGAAGGGTTAGTAATGTGGCAAAACACTAAATTATTTGGCATCCTGTAAATGCCAAGACTAGAGCAGAAGAGGGAGAGCTTCTTTTTGCTTTCACAGGATTTGTCACAGGGTTATTAATTTTATTTCTTTCCATGTGGTCATTCACAAAGGGTTGAACATTTATGCTTTTGTCATCTATTAATTTCCCATATATTTCTTTCCCCTGTAACCCACAATGGTTTCTATCTTGAGCAGACATTCCATTTTTTTTTCAAGACCAGTTACAAAGAGAAGATAAATCCTGAAAATGGAAGGCTACAGCAACAGCTCTTTCCTTGGAAAATACCATAACATTACTAAAAGGCCAGGAAAAAGTATCACACCTTTTAGTGAGAACTGCAACTCATTAACATTCAAAAATAAGTTTCCTGTGTATGTGTTGGAAATCTCAAACCATTTTCTTCTTTGTTCTCCAGAATATTCTTCTTTATTCTCCATAATAAAGACGACATCTAGGGAATACACCTTACGACTAATAGCCCTCCTGGGTTGTCAGAACCTGATGAAGAGGGTCCAGAGGAGGGCCACAAAAGTGATCAGGGGGCTGGAAGACCTCTGTTATGAGGGCAGGTTCAGGGAGTTGGGGGTGTTCAGCCTGGGGAACGGTGCACACAGACCTAATAGCAGACTTCCAGTACCTGAAGGAGGCTACAAGAAGGCTGGAGAGAGACATTTTGCAAAGACCTGCAGTGACAGGATGAGAGGCAATGTCTTCAAACTAGAGAAAAGTACATCTAGATTGGATGCTAGGAAGCCCCATCCCTGGAGATATTCAAGGTGAGGCTTGACAGGGCTCTGGACAACCTGATCTTGTTGAGGATGTCTCTGCTGACCTTCAGAGGTCCATTCCAATCCAAACCATTCTGTGATACTGTGATTCAATGAGCAATTTGTGCAACATTACAAAGCTGCAGACAGGAAAGCCCTTTCTCCATCCCTTCCACACAATAAAGTCCTCAAAAAGTCTTTGCAAATCATCACACCTATTCAGCAAGATTAGACACTTCCTTTGTAAATAAGGCTGATTTTTTTTTCCTGTAGTTGTTTGTTGTATTTTTAGATATGGGATCCTTCACAGTCAAGTAGCATTTATACATTTATAGAGTTAAGATTTGTACATGCACAGATCAGCAAATGGTGACATTGGAAGAGACACCGAGCAGATCTGCAGAGTTCAGTGGCAGGGCCATGCTCTGTGGAGCACAGCAGCAAAGGGTTTGCACAATTTTTGCTCCTTACCCTGACAACACAGCCTTTCTTTTTTCCAGGGTGCAGATAAATTACAGACACACATACTTTCTTTAAAACCTTATCTACAAACATCCTCTGTTTGTAGGTGTTTATTTTACTGGGTTTATGCAAAGTCTGGAGCTTCTAAGTATCATCTCTGTCAGCTACAGAAATCTCTCCCTTTTAGCTGGGAATGAAAAAAAGGGGGGGGGGGGGGGAAGACAGAAGAAGCTTGCAAATTAACTTCCTTTGGTTTTTGTAGTTATATTTCACTTTCCCTCCATCCTTCCTTCATTTCTCTCTGAAGATTCATAATGTGCAGTAACACCTGCTGGGGTGGTAACAGCAGTTTGAGCTCTCCCATAATGATGCTCTGCTAATTCTGTGTGGAGTGATACAGATCAGCATCTCAGCCCTTCTCACTGCCCACTTTTTGGTCACGTCCTCCCTCTCAGGGATAACCACACTCCAGAGCAGCCCTCATGCCTAGTGGGGCAAGACCTAGACACTTGGTCCTATTTGCAGTTGTTATGGACCCTGACAGACCCATGGAGCTGAGAATAAAATCAATGTCTCTCTAGTACAGATGGTCAACAGGCTTAAGTGAGCTAATGCTTTGAGCACAGGCCAGATCTATTTTAATTACTAAAAACCCTGTCATTCCAGGGTCTCTCTGTCATGAGCTGTCGCTCTGCTCAGGTAGCTCTTTTTAGTACATAAAACATGCAGTTAAATATCTGCCAACTTAAAATGCATTATTTAAATAACCTTAAAATCTTCTCTGCTTTAGCTTTCTCAACCTTTCTCAGGAAAACCTGTGCATCATTTGTATGGATTTATGGAGATGTAAAAGCCTAAAGTAATGTTTCAGCACTAACAAATGTGGGTAGATGTGACTTAAAAACAAGCTGATCGCACATTGGAACAGCAAAGGCTGGAGGATTAAGGCAGTCAGTGAAGATGAAAGTGTAGGCAAATCTGCAGAAAAAAAAAGAAAATAAAAGAAAAGAAAAAAAAAAGCTTGCAAGGAGATCCTAAACAAGTCAAACATGCAAGAAATGTTTGAAAATTGGCCTTTGTGGGTATGTTTATCCTAAACAACCAACAGGTAGAACAACAAGAATCCTGAGCGTAAAAATTGCCTCAGCTGTAAGTACTCCTGGCCTGATTTCCTTACAGGAAAGTCATTTTCTGACCCCTGTTGTCTTACAGCATCATTTGACACTGGTGTGCTCAGAAAAGGGTAGTGGGGGGGTTTGGTGTGTGGTTTTTTTTTTTTTTTTAATGAGTTCAGCTGGGAAGATTTCACAGAGCAATATACTCGTAAGGGTAAAATCCATGTGGAGCTCAAGCTTCCTCAGTCTGAGCACACAGCCCCTCACAAAGCGCTCCTGCGATATTCCCTCGTTAAGATTTTTTCCCTTTTTTTTCTTCTCCTTTTTTTACCCCCTGTTTGAACAATGCCAGAAAAGTGATAACTCAGACTCTGAAAACTTGTGCTGACAGTCAGCTGTCACTCATTGTCCTTTATTCTGACAACCTCAGGCATTCAGCCATGGATTCATGAGTTTTCCCCCCTTTCTCTTTATTTTTAAAGGAGGTGGGGGTTGGGTGAGTATATCAGAGGATTCAGCCCTGAATAGACTTTTGTTTTGCTCTTTCTTTTGCCTCCTGACTGTGTCAAATGCAGTGTGTCTCTCATGCAGTTTCACTCTTTAGAGAGCCTTGACTGGGCTGGCTAGTTAGTATTCAGAAACAAGCCAAAGAGGATAAAATTCTTCTCTCTGGCTTGCTGAGACTGCAAATAAGCAATTAGACTAAAAGCTCAGTATTGGGGGGGTGGGGGGGGGAAAATACTTTTGCAGCCTTTATTGTTGAATGGAACCTGGCAATACACTTTATAACTTTGAGAGCTGCACAAGAGAGAAAAATTCTTGACATTGTTAGGGATATATGCTGGTTAATACACTTGCACTGTATTTTCCTAAAGGCAGCTCAGCACTGTACCCTACTCTGTGAGCAGTAGGATCTGCCATTTAATGTTGTTTACTTACTGTAATGAGAAAGAAGCAGAAAAGGTTAGCAGAGGAAATGGAAAATTCATCTTTTTTTGTTGTAAGTAATTGAGATGTTTCAAAGACAGACAAATATGGTAGAATGCAGATTCCCATCCCCATTCCAACCTGTGCGCTGCACAGCTTCCTTCACTGCCAAACTCTTTTCTGTGAGATCCATATCCAGCCCTCTTGTCAACACTGACATGTCTTTGCCCCTTTTTTTTTCCCTGTCTAGTGTCATCTCTGAGTGTTTCATCTTCCACTCTTCCAGTCAAACATCTTTATGCCATAACCTCCCCTTCACACAAAGCACCTTCCCTTATCTGATAGCACTGCAAAACTATCCTCCTCCAAATTCCCTTCTGAGCCCCACACTTCCTATAATACCTTTGAAAACTCATGGTTTGGGAAAAGATAATCTGAATGCTTGAGGGGTGTAATTGATGATTCTATATTTTTAATAATATAAGGTGTAAAATTACTCTCTGATAATTACAGAGACCACATCACCTCATCTCTATGAATCATTAATCTGTATATGCTTCATACATGTATTTAAATATATGTATGAAAATAACCAGAAATAGAACCTGTCTTCATCTTAAGCTCAGTGCCCCTCCTTTGACATCCTGGGTTAATAAAGAAAACAAAACAAAACAAAACAAAACAAAACAAAATAAAACAAAACCAAAACCCAACACAACAATTCTCCATGAAGAAAAGCATCTGCAGGCTACATCCCATCCATGCAGACATGGATAAATTTCTCCTGCCTCTTCGCTCCTCCAAGCTGCACTCTTGCCTCCAGCTTCTGTGATTGTTGCTTCAGTTTTCTTTTTGAATTATTAAAAAGTTTTTGCTGACTTTCAAGGGTCAAGATGCCTTCAGCACAGTGAGCCCTAGGGACATGGCTTTTACTTCTATCTCGACATGGTCTGTTAGGTCTCATTGCCCTTTGTGACTTCTGGAGTTCAAATCAGGCCCCTTGCTTCTTGTTTTTTCAGGTTTCTTTCCAACAATAGGCTGCATGTTTAGCCCTTGACTGTGTGTTTTTATCCTTCATATGGCCTGTTGTAGGTTGCCAAGAAGAAGAAAGAGTCTTCTTCACACCTTGTCTCTCTACTTGGTCTCAATGATCTTCTGTAGTCTAGATGTTTGGTGTCTGGGCCAACATGATAGTGGGACACTCCTGGGGCTAGGCTGTACCCACAAATGTGTGCTACCCATCAGGATTTGCAAACCAGGGATGTTACTGTGGATAGTTCATCTAGATCAGTACACTGGAGCTCATGATGGACACCACCAGCAGGAGTATAATATATTGGGATACGATGTTAGCATAGCATGTGGGCATACTGCAAGCAGGAGCGTTCACACAGTGAAACCTGAAGAGGAATACGTCACATATCTGCAAGACTACCACCAGTAGCAGAGCCCAGAGGTAGGCTCTTTAATAAGAAAGCCAGACCTAGTTCAGGAGACATCCTAGTGTACACAACAGGGCAGGCACATATGTCCTCTACTGGACTGCTCCATCCATTTTCTCCTCTTCCATACCTCAAACCTGAGACTGCACAAAGAAGATCAATGCCTTCTCAGGAAAGGTTTTGATGCTGAACACTTTGTGAGAGGCTATATGGTCATCCTGACCTGCATCATCTTTGAATTCTTAAATATAATTGTTCCCATTGACTGACCCTGAAGCCATACCCAATCTGAAGATTTCTATAATGCCTGATGTAATTCTCGATGTAAAGCCTGGTTGACATGAAGTCAACGGGAATATGAGTTGTCCTTCAGGGATAAGCTTCTGTGCTAAACCCTGGCATGTCCCCAACACCCACTTTTCCTGAAGGCAGACAAGGTTTGTAAGAAGAAGGAATCTTGTGTATTTGGGAAAATTAAGTTCTGGCGCTCTCTGGTCCTTATTTAGATCTATAGAAGCTCTAGTTCTCAGATGAACACCACCTTACAGTGATTGTTGAGAGATCAGATAGATATGCATCAGCTGGATGACCTAAACATCTAAACAATCAGTGTCAAGATAAGGTCAGACCCTATTCAATGGTGCTCAGTGACAAGACAAGGGGCAAGAGGCAAAAACTGGGACCCAGGAGGTGCCATCTGAACAGAAGGAGCAAATTCTTCCCTCTGAGGATGCTGGAGCCCTGTAGCAGACTGCTCAGAGAGGTTGTGGAGCCTCCTTCTTTGGAGAGATTCCAAACCCACCTGTATGTTGTGATCCTGGACAAGATGCTGTGGGTGATGCTGTTTTAGCAAAGGGGTTGTACTAGATGATCTCCAGAGGTCCTTCCTAACACCCCCCATGCTGGGACTCTCTGAACTTTGAGTTAGAGTAAGGTTAGTATCTATGATGTAGAGATGACATCAGAGAGACTGAAAAGAATCTCATCTTGGACAAGACAAACTAAAATCCTTGACATCACAGAGGGAGGGTTTAATACCTAGTAAAAGATGAATCTATGTTGTCTTGGTCTCCAACAGAGTTGCTAATTTTAGTTCCTTGTCTTATCTTTATAAAGGACAAAGTTTTTAGCCTGAAGAGGAGACCTTATTGTTCTCTAAACCTACCTGAAAGGAGGTTGGGGTAAAGACAGTGTTGGTCTCTTGTCCCAAGCAACTAACAAGAAAACAGGAGGTAATGGCATGAAGTTGCACCAGGACAAGTTTAGATTGGATACTAGGAAGCATTTATTTACTGAAAGAGTGGCATTGGAACAGGCTGCCCAGAGAGGTAGTGGAATCACCATCCTTGGTGGTGTTCAAAAGTTCAAGTAGGTGCAGCATTTCGTGACACAGTCTATTGGCCATGGAGGTGTTGGTGAATAGAATAGAATAGAATAGAATAGAATAGAATAGAATAGAATAGAATAGAATAGAATAGAATAGAATAGAATAGAATAGAATAGAATAGAATAGAATAGAATAGAATAGAATAGAATAGAATAGAATAGAATAGAATAGAATAGAATCAAGAAGGTTGGAAGAGACCTCAAGGATCATCGAGTCCAACCTGTCACCCTACACCTCATGACTATCTAAACCATGGCACCAAGTGCCACGTCCAATCCCCTCTTGAACACCTCCAGGGATGGTGACTCCACCACCTCCCCGGGCAGCCCATTCCAATGGCCAACCACTCTCTCTGTGAAGAACTTTCTCCTCACCTCCAGCCTAAACCTCCCCTGGTGCAGCTTGAGACTGTGTCCTCTTGTTCTGATGCTGGTTGCCTGGGAGAAGAGACCAACCCCCTCCTGGCTACAACCTCCCTTCAGGTAGTTGTAGACAGCAATGAGGTCTCCCCTGAGCCTCCTCTTCTCCAGGCTAAACAGTCCCAGCTCCCTCAGCCTCTCCTCATAGGGCTTGTGCTCAAGGCCTCTCACCAGCCTCGTTGCCTTTCTCTGGACATGCTCCAGCAATTCAACATCTTTCCTAAACTGAGGGGCCCAGAACTGGACACAGTACTCAAGGTGTGGCCTAACCAGTGCTGTGTACAGGGGTACAATGACCTCCCTGCTCCTGCTGGCCAAACTATGCCTGATGCAGGCCAGGATGCCATTGGCTCTCTTGGCCACCTGGGCACACTGCTGGCTCATGTTCAGCTGCTGTCACCCAGTACCCCCAGGTCCCTTTGTGCCTGGCTGCTCTCCAGCCACTCTGACCCCAGCCTGTAGCTCTGCATGGGGTTGTTGTGGCCGAAGTGCAGCACTCGGCACTTGGATTTGTTGAATGCCATCCTGTTGGACTCTGCCCATCTGTCCAGCCTGTCCAGGTCCCTCTGCAGAGCCCTTCTACCTTCTAACAGATCAACATCTGCTCCCAGCTTGGTGTCATCTGCAAATTTACTGATGATGGACTCAATCCTCTCATCCAGATCAAGACTGCAGATAGAAGACTGCACTTAGTGATCTCAGAGATCTTTGCCAACCTTAATGATTCTATGATACTATAAGTTGTAAGCAGGGAAATACATTTCCCTAGACTAAGCAATTTCCTGTAGATTTCCTACAAAATGGCTGTGACTTTGTGTGATATCACAAGTTATCATGTCCTACGAGTCTGATCTTTGCATGTTCTGAGACCTTCACAACCACAGTAAGGTAGCTACAGCAGTTTTTCTGAAGTTGTGTAAATTCCTAATTTCTAGGAAAATCCCCTATTTTCACTTTCTTCAACCATGTTGCAGACTACTGAAACAGAACAACTGTTATTGAAGATCTTGGAAGTGTAAATATATAGGGTTGGAAGCACAAAGAAGCAACCTGAATCCCTCTTGCTATTGATGCTATACAGAAAATGGAATTGACTTAAGTCAGCAGAAGACACTAATCATCAGAGCTGAACTGAAAACAATCTGTCTGCAGAAAGTAAGCTGATAAACACCAACCAAATGCTAAAATGAAGAGCTCCTATGCTGTGATACTTACTTGTGACTCTACATTATATATCACATTTTTATATATGCAGTATTACTTTTTACTATAAAGAATCATTGCAACTTTGGTGGCAGCTGAGGCACTCTGAACTGTCTCCTAGGAGCAAGAAGACATTGCAGTATAACAACTTTAGAAAAAAAAATTGCATTGCAAATCAGAATTTAAGATTGTCAGAAATGGTTGATCCAGGCAAGTCATCTTTCAAGACTATTTTAAGCCAGACAGGACTTTTTAAAAAAAACTCTCTTGAAGCACAGACATATGTTACTCTATTCAGGTGAATACATTTAGTGTTGCTTTCCCTGCTACTAATAAAAACCCACATTTTTAAGGAATCCATCAATTAAATAAAAGGATATGTTTTAAGAAAGATGTGGTGTTTAAATGTTATCTTTATTATGTATAATTTCTTGCTGTCATATGGAATTAAATGCATGCATCTGTATTTATATCTCTCCTTTTGTCTCCCTTGAATACATGTGTGCTCTTCCAAGAATTTAGGATTATTCATCTATTTACAAGTTGGTTCCATAAATCTAGCAAAATGTACAAGAGCATATTCATATTGTTTTAATTTGTGTAAGAATATCTGATTGAGAAAATTGTTCCAGTATCTTGCCTGGTTTTGCAGTGAGATTGGCACAGATGAGGTTCTTCACATATGTGAAATCCAGTTGACTCCAACAATATTCTGCAGCAGATTTATTTACTCACTAAGATTTAGGCCTTAATGATCAATTAAGATAAACAAAAACCAAAACAGAAAGCAGTAGTTGCAGCAATTTTACATTGCTTGTAAGTAATATATCCTAAAATGTGCTTTAAAAAATAGGAACAATAAGATGTTCTGCAGACAGAAATATGGAGGAGGGGAGGTCCAGCCATTGTAGTTTCTGCAGTTTGTGACCTTTCATATTTGATCTCTATTCCTTAAGAAAAAGTAAAAAAAAAAAAAAAAAAGATAAAGAAAAAGAAAAAGAAAGAAAGGAAAAAGAAGAAATCATAATAAATAGTCTCATAAATCAAAAGGGGGAAAGATATGATTTACTTGTCAGAATGGAATCCAAAGCACACAGAGGCACTGGAGGCTTGTGCAAGTCACACCAGCTGTTTAAACAGGGTATGTGGATGTCATTTCTATAGGTGCTAACCTTCAGAAGTAATGTCTATAAGGAAAATAGATGCAACCTCATCTGCAGCTCCCTTTACAAGCCCACTTCATTCATTTGTTTTAATCAGAGGATTTGCAGAGTCTTCACACTGTATTGAAACCCGTATGTAAAGATTAGGATTCTCTTTTTTTACCTGATTAAATGTTGTCCACATATTTTTTTCACCATATAAATAATATTTATTCTGCATATAAAATTATAAAATTCTACATAAAGATGTTTTCCAACACATTGATGATATTTCCTTAAAGATAATCTACTTTTTTTTCTCTTGGTCCTGAAGAAAAGTACAAAATTCATGCAAACAAACTGTGAAAGTAAATTTATTTTATTTGCTGGGTTTGGGGTTTTTGGGGGGAAGGGTTGTTAGTTGGTTTTTGTTCTTTTTTATTCATGAGGACATTCTACAGTAGGCAGAGAAGTATTTCAGCTATTCCAGAGTCATGTAAACTATCCTAAAAATGCACTGGGAAGAAGAAGAAGAGTCTGTAATTCACTATTTTTTTGTAATGAACTGACATGAAAGACTACATTTTAAAGAATTCAGTGGCTTCATTTTCTTTGCTCACTGAATATCAATGGTTCCATACCAGGGATGTTTTGCCTAGTTAGTGAAGAATGAATTCTTTCATAAACAAAGGGTTGAATTTTAGTCAAAGATAAAATTTTGGGGGAGAAAGCTTTTTATTTTTTTTTCCTGGTCTGCCTTTTTGTGATAGTAAACTATAGTGGTTTTCAGCTGTTCTGTTTTAAAATATTTTGGGGGTTTATGAATAGTTCTTGCAGTCTCACTAGACTTTACTATTCTTGTATGTCCTAAGAGAGAGAACTAAAGTAATTAGGAAAAATATCTTATACTCAAGACACTTCATAGTATCTTCAAGTGATAGTGTGTCACCTCTCCTCATATGGATTCATACAAAAAGTCCTGGTTCAGCAAGCACATGATGATAAACCCAAGAAGTAGTCCTATAGACTTTGATGGGTCTACACATGTGCTTAAAGTTATGCCTGTGCTTAAGTGCCTTGCTGAATAGGGACATAAAATGTTGCCACAGAAGTCACTACAAAATATCAAACAGTACAGAATCACAGAGCCAGAGAGTAGTAGGGATCCTCTGGAGATCATCTAGTCCAACTCTCTTGCTAAAGCAAAATCACCCAGAGCAGTTTGCCCAAGATCACAATGCCCAAGTGGGCTGGGAATCTCTTCAGATTAAGCAGAGTCCACAACCTCTCTGGGCAGGCTGCTTCAGGGCTCCAGCACCTTCACACCAAAGAGGTTCATCTCCACCTTCATAAGGAACCTCACTGGTTCCATTTTGTGCCCATTCCCCCTTGTCTGGCCTTTGGGCATTGCTGAGAAGAGTTTGGCCCCATTGTCTTGCTCCCCACACGTCCTTTAACTCTTGCCAAAGATCACTTTTTGAGTTGCTCTTCTCCAGCCTCAACAGCCCCAGGTCTCTCAGTCTTTTCCTTTCACAGAGATGCTCCAAGCCTCTCATCAGCTTCATAATCTCTATGGGACTCTCTCCAGTAGTTCCACTGTCGCTCTTGAACTGAGGAACCCAGAACTGAACCCAGTACTCCAGGTACAGCCTCATTAGGGCAGAGTAGAAGGGGAGAAGAAGGTCCCATGACCTGCTGGCCACATTCTTCTTCATGCCCGGGACACCTCTGGCTTTCTTGGTCGCAAGCACAGATTGTTGGCTCTTGGTGAAGTTGTCCACCAGCACTCCCAGGTCCTTCTCTGCAGGTCAGCCCCTCACCTGTACTGTTACAAGGACTTATTCCTCCCCAGGCACAGGCCCCACACTTACCCTTGTTGAACTTCATGTGGTTTCCCTTTCACAGCTCTCCAGCCCGTCCACGTCTCAAGGGTTAATCTACCCTTATTTCAAAATTTGATTTCTAGAACTGCAAAGGAATCAGGCACTAACTGGAGGGGTGGGTAGAAGCTGTGTGAGCAGTACTGCTCATGCAGCCACTGCTTTGGTGTAAGACCATAACAAACATAATACCTTGCAGTTGCCAGATAATCTATCAACGTGTAATATTTTTTCCCCCTTTTCTTTTCAAAGCAGTGTTGCTTATCATAGCAGGGTACAAGATTCTTTCTTTTTTGCATGGTGTATCCGTGACGTTTTTGCCATTCAGAAGCAATGCTGACACACGCAGGAAATGACAGATAGCATTAGTGTAATAAAAGAGTTAAATCAAAACCAAAGCACAGATGTATTTCTAGTTGTTTTGAAAGCACTGACCTAAGCACCTCTGCAGGATTTTATTAGTAAAGTCTAAAAATATTTGGAGGTGAGCAGTGCTCTCTTGTAATAGCCTAAAAGAGCTGACTTGTCATCAAGTGTGTTTGAGATGCCTTTATCTGGAGCTAGTTTCATGCCTGTTTGTGAAAGAGGAATTTTCTTAGGCTTTTGTCCATGACTGCTGAGAGGTTATTGAATGTTAGGTGTGAGGGCTCAGACCAGCTTGCCATAAGTTGTGCTTGCAAAAAATTGTGTGGAGTTAAGGGGAGAAAAAAAGAGAAGAGGAAAGAAAGGAAAGAATGAGAAATAGCTAGAGAGATGGGAGGGGTGGGCGGGAGGCAGAGCAGGAAAGGCAAAAGTTGCACATGGAAAAGCTTTAAAGCAGCCATTCCATCCTAAACCCGAAGGTCAGAGTGCCACTGGATTAGTGCAGGCTGTATGGTCACTGCCTGCAAGTGTTTATTAAAGTAAAATGAAAAATGGAAAGAGCCATTTGCAGAGTTACATTCAGATTCATGCACAAGTTTTGATCCTGGGGTTGGTTCTAGCATGATTTCTCTTCTGCTGATTAAGTGGTTCTATCTCCCTTTTCTATCTCCCTATCATTTACTTTTGTAGATCAAAAGACATGCAAGGTACCTCACTGACTGAACAGCCTTTGCCCCACAGATCTTGCAGGCAAATGTTCACATCCCCGATCTCTAATTCTTGCCATTTGTCCACATACTCCCAACACAGGGGCCAGAGCTGAGGATGCATCATATATACAAACAAACAAAAAAAAAAAAAAAAAAAAAAAACCCAAACCATAAATAAAGACATTTTTTCACTTGTCTTTCCCTTGCCCCTCAGAGCAGAATAGGAAATTTTCAGCGTCATTATTGCTGAGGAGAAGCTGGCATGCTGCTTTTCTTCTTAACATCTACTACTGCATGCTCTACCACATCTAACCTCAGGGTGAAGTGGATGTTTTTCACATCAAGCAACAAAAACTCCAACCAAATATCCCCATATCATGCTACATTACAATCATTTTCAGACCACATGCAACTAGGCAGAGAACTGTTCAGCTAGGCGCTGCAGTTTCTGTTAATGAGGGCTGTTACGGGATAATTGAAAGCATATGTTGTCCATGCACCACCACCACTGCTGTAGCAGGAGAAAAGGAGAAAAGGAGATGTCCTTTTGCTGTTGATTAGGACTGATCCTCCTAAAGCTGAGCAGGGCTCAGAGGGGTCTTGATTTTTGTCCCTCTTAATTGCTGTTGGAATCCTGTACTCTGATCTGCTTTCGGACATTATTATATGTTCGTGGAATGCACTTGGCTGTATGCAATTAATAATTGTCCTACAGTACATTGCCCTCTTCCACCAGCTACAGCCTGAATTCATTGATATCATCTCCTTAAAAGTTTGAAACCCCCCCAAGTGACAGGAATATTAATGTGCCAACACTGTCATATCTATTTCAGCTCATACATATGCAATGTCTTTGTTTTCAAAGATTTATGTCAGACTTTGCTGAAGTGAGGTATTCTACCATTTTAGATAATAGCATGCCAAAGTGATGTTATCAGGCACATTCAGCACTCACTCAAGCAAACGGGCAGGAGCATCCATTCCTTCATAGCTTAAACACAGAGAAACTGTTATTTATCCTTATTTGATGAAGAAATCTTTCAGGGGGGAAATGGTGTATTTTTAGAAGAAGATTATGGTCATCCTGTGGATTATCTTTTAATTAAGAATGGATGATTTGTGCCCACTCTGCTGTAGCAAACGTCTTGCTGCTAATGAAGTTTAAACAGACTTACTTTATTTAATTACAGCTAATCACTAGGGTAAAATGTGGAATTGTCTTTGATCCACATGTGGAGTGGTAATCCTTGTGGCAGATAGCATCTCTTATTCCCTCAAACTCTTTTCAGTTTCTCCAGGAGATCCCAGCTTAACTAAGGGTTAATTGAGATAGTTGGACTGGTGTGATTGATGTATTTTTGCTCAGGGATGCTATCCTGCTTTTTCCAAGGACTTTCTTTCTCCCTCTCTCGCTCTCCCTCTCCCTGTGCAGTCACCTTCAGGCCGTGTAATGTAGTAGATGCCTGCTTGTTTGACATGAGGGACCTGAGGGGGCCAAGGTCCTCCTGGATCAGTGAGTGAAAGAACAGAAACTGCTGGAGGGAGAGCAGAGGTTAGAGGAGGGCAGCAGAGACCAGTGTAAAGCAGAAGAGGGCACTAGTAAACTGACCTATTTCAGCCACAACTCACACTCCGAGCGGAACAAAACAATTGATTGAATATTGAAGGCAATCATACCGTTTGGCGAGGGGAATAGCAGCGAAGGTATTTTATTTCACCTTACCGTTTCGTTTTACTATTTTGCTTTATTTTAATATTTAATTTCAATATTTTTGGTTTGTTTAATTTATTTATTGTACTTAATTTTATTCACTTAAGGCGTGTTCCTCGTATTTGGGGACATCCCTTAAATGCCTTTGACTGCCAGCATTTTAAAATGTGACAAGTGAAAAGTTGTCTTAAAAAAAAAAAAAAAAAAAGGAAAAAAAATCATATTTGCTGTTTAAACCTTGCAGCTTCACAATTTTCCCTTATGCTCACAACCCTTGCATGACAATTTTCCTTGCTTCCCTCTGAAACTTCTGAGTGAAAACTGTAGAAAGTGCCGCCCGGAGAAACCACACTCAGCAGATAAAAATCACTCACGAAGGGGCAAAGTTTGTACAACTGCTTTCTGAGTGTGTTTTGTACTTCACAGCACATGTTGATTTAAAATTATTGGACTTAACTTTTATCTTCTAAACTCATTTTGACACTTTGTCTTTCTGTTTTGTTTTACTTCCTGACCTACACTGTGAAAATATTGCCTCCGCTGGCTTGGATGTGGTCCGGTTCCATGTTAGCTCTCTATTAAAACAGAATAATGTTGTTTATTTCATTCTTTAGAGCACAGGATGTCTGGTCTCTCCTTTTTGTTTGTTTGTTTGTTTGTTCGAAAGAGTAATTTGAAATGGAAACATTTATCTATCAGCCTGCTCAGAAATATTAACAGCTTTAATTAGCTGTGTTAAAAAGTTGTTTGCTTTTGTTTACAGGAACTGTTAACTTGCACTCCAGCAGAAGACATAGAATATCTCTTTTGTGTAAAATTTAAATAATTAAAATAGAATAGTTTGCAGTTAGTTTCCACGATAATGCGTTAAACATCTGCAGTTTTGTCTCTCCATCGGGATGCAGAGCTGTGCTGAAGTCACATCCTGATAACATCTGCATGTTAGTGATAGCTTGCGTTTCACTCTTTATGGTCTGCTGATGAGAGATTCTTCAGCAGCCCCTCAGTCATCAGAATCACTGTTGAAAATTTTGCTTGTGACATCCTGAGGGTGGTTTGATTTACATTTGCCAAATGTCATAATGCACGTAGATATTTCTCAGTTAAACATCCTGGCCCTTTTTCCCTTTTTTTTCTTTTTCTGTCTTTTGGCTTTTTTGCTTTCTTTTGGTCGTTGTTATTTTGTTTTTCTTTTTTGTTTGTTTGTTTGTTGCTTTTTTTTTTTCTTTTTAAAGGTTTGTTTTTTTCTTAGTTTTGTTGTTGGTTTGGTTTGGGGTTTTACTGTTTGTTTTTTTGTGTGTGTAGTTTCTTGATTGTTGGTTTGTTTTGTTTTGCCTCCCTGGAGTTGATTTTATTTTATTTTATTTTCACATTAAACTGTTTCTCACTTTTACCGAAGACTGTGGATCCAAACTAATTTCTCAGCAGTGACAATTATTGTATTCCAAGTTTCTTCAATGGATTAAGAGGGAAAAAAAAAAAACACAAATCTAACATTAAAATAAAGTTTGTGAGGAAGAACAGCACCTTCATTCCTGCTTGCATGGCAACAACAGCTGCATTCACATGAAAAGGCCAACTTGTTAAACATCATGTAACACTGAATGTACTGAATATTTTAAAGGTCAGGTATTGACAGGCACTGAGCTGCTTATGTTTCCCTAATGACCCCAATTACATCCAAGCTGAGTAAGTAGTCAATAAACAATGACATTAACATATGTAGAAAAAGTGTTTATTTTACATTTCCAAGACAATTGGCGATCTCTGGCTTGTCATCCAAAAGCAGGAGCTAGATCATGGGCTCTTTGATGAATGAGGAGAACAAGGCAGAGGTTGTGGGTCTGAGAGACCTCGGGCCTGTCTGAGAAATTTCAGGTAGGTTGTCTCACACAGAGGCACAAAGTGCCTGTGGTTTTGCATAAGTAAAGAATCTTAAGGAGAAAAGATAAATACTTTGTGCTTATAATGCCCCTCATGCAATGTGCAGCCCATCATACATGTGGCCACAACGTATTCAAAGGGTCTTTAAGGATTCAATTAAGCCTTAAATTGAAGTAAAACGCTGATGATTTGTCTTGCTTGCATACTCTTGGTGCTGCTGTGGAAATTAATCATCCTTCTTACTTTTGAGAGTGCTTTTTCTCACTCTGCAAACAAAAATTTCTGCCTGTGTGTGGAAAAATGTAGCAACTTCACAACCTATTGTTTAAACTGTGCATAGACCTGTCAGACAATAAATGAGGCACATGGAGGCTCCCAAGCAACACAGCAGAAGAGATTTATCAGGAGAAATTGCAAAAGTATTAATAAATAAGAGAAAATGTGGCAGATTCCTTCAGTTTCCTTCCCAAGCTGCAGGCCAAAGCTTTAGTGTAGGTGCATTAGCTTGCCAGCTGCTTCACACTGCAGCAAGTACCAGTGGCTGCTGAAGGAGCAGCTTGACTCCTCTCCCAGATAGAAATGGTGGGACAGCAGCCAGGCAGAAAATGGCACTTACACCAGAAGGATGCAAGTGAGCAAAAGGAGGTAAATGCCCTTTTCTCCTTTTCCATGAATCTTCTGTGCAAATGATGTTTTCATGGTAGCATGTTGCTTCCAGGGGATGTCCAAATGGTGAGGGGCAAGAGAATGGGGACAGACTCTTTCCAGTGGTGCCCAGTGACAGGACAAGGGGCAGAGTACACAGTGGAAAACAGGAGACCCTATCTGACCATGAGGAGAAACTGCTTTGCTGTGAGGGTGCTAGAGCCCTGAAGCAGGCTGCCCAGAAAGGCTGTGGAGAATCTGTCTCTGGAGGGATTCCAAACCCACCTGGACATTTTGATCCTGGGCAACCTGCTGTGCGCAACACTGCTTTAGCAGAGAGGTTGGACTGGATGATGTCCAGAGGTCCTTTCCAACCTCCACCATGCTGGGATTCTGTGAAGGGAAGCAGCTAATTCATTGACTATCACTGCCTTGCAGCACAGTAATTTTTACAGGCTGTAGCTGACATCAGTTGGTCTCAGTGTTGCAGAGATCAGAAGAAGATACAGTTTTTGCACCAGAAGGTTTTCTGTAAAAATAAACTATGGCAGAATGTAAGTATTATCCCCCATTTTGCAGATAGAGAAATGAGCTCAGACAGCCTAAATCTCCCATTCAACAAAGACTTAAGTCTGTGCTTAACTTCCATGGGACTACTCCAGGGTTTTAAATTAAACACCAATTTAAGTGCATTGCTGGATCCCAACCAAAATCACAAAATAAGTCTACAGCATATCCAGGGCTTGAAATGCGAGTCTCTGAGTCCCAGCCCAATGCTTTAACCCACAGGAACATCCTTCTTCGATTTAGATCTTAATCTGATGACTTTTCAATAAGAGAGAAACTTTCAAAACCTGTAGAAATTCAGAGGGATCAATGACATATCTGAAGTTTTTTTCTGAATCTGTAAGAAGTGCATTGTTTCTGGATCTGGAGGGTAAAGCAAGCTAGTATTTTACATTTCATCTCTATCTGCAGGAAATAAACAAGTGAAGGACTGCAGATTACTTCTCATCTTCTGCCAGAGTCTGGAAAACCTTATTTTAAGCCCAAATATTTTTTCATTTTGCTATTTTTTCTTCCCCAACAAGGAGATAGACAGGATAACATGATTTAGTGATGCTTTGTCAAAATCAGTTTATTTGAAGGTGTTCATAAAGTGTTTTGAGATAAGAAAGCAGCAGTTCAGCCTGGTCCACTGAGCAGAATAAAGACCACCATCCTCATTCCACAAACAGTACAGTATTCACAGCTGAGTGGTTTCCGATCAAGAACCTCTTCAATCTACTAGAAACCTTGGCACAGCAGTGAACTGCTGGAGGAGTTTGAGCTTCCTGTCCTAAATTCCAGAAACAGGCTGAAGGGACTGGAATGAGATAGGCTGATGGAACTGGGGTTGTTTAGTCTGGAAAAGAGAAGGCTGAGGGGAGACTTTCTTACTCCTTATAAATCCCTGAAAGTAGTAGTGAGGTGGAGGTTGGTCTCTTCTCCCAAGTAATTAGCGACAGGATGAGAGGAAATGTCTTCAAGTTGTGCCATGGGAGGTTTAGGTTGGATGTTAAGAAAACTTTCTTTCCTGAAAAGGTAGTCAGGCACTGGAACAGGCTGCCCAGGGAGGTGGTGGAGCCACCATCTCTGGCGGTGTTCAAAAAATGTGTGTGTGGTTTGCTGGACATGGCGACATTGGTTTGACAGTTGGACTTGATGATTTTGGAGGTCTTTTTGAACCTTAGTTATTCTGTGGAATGTTCATATTATCTTTTTTTTGTTGGGTTTTGGGGTTTTTTTGAGTCCTGCCTTCTGCAAAGTTATGGGCATAGTTTGTGTAGGGTTGACCATGAGAGCTATCATTCTGCTCTCTTAAATGACCTCATTTCCCTTTTATGGCATTCACAGAATCTCAGAGACTCATATGCCTCAGTGTCATGTTATTCATAGGCAGATTGACTTCTTTTAGTGGAGATAACTAGGGAGTATAGTCATAGGTGGAGTCACCATGCCTGGAGGTGTTCAGAAAGCATGTGGAAATGGCACTTTGGAAGATGGTTTAGTGGCCATGGTGGTGTCCAGTTGATGACTGGACTCAATGATCTATGGTTCTGTCAGTATGACTGAAAGTCAAAGAAGTAAACAGGAAAGGAATTGGTTGCTTCTGATTATTGGCCAGTTTTGAATGAATGGCAAATTGATTCAAGGCCAGAAATAAAGGAGTGGACACAATAGAGCTGAATGTTGAAGCAAGGTCAAAGTAGGAAACCCAGGCTCTTGGGGTGCTTCTGCATAATATGCCATTTCAAGTGCTGCTTTAACAGCAAGCATGAAGCTAGCTCTGAAACAGCTAATGTCCAATGAATCAGTCACCTTTTATTTAGTTTTATTGTAAACTGAGTAATTGTCCCAGTTCAGGGATTGATGCCACGGAGAATAATGAAGCTGGTCATTTCGAAAGTTCACAATTTTCATTACCATAATTGCCTTTCAATTTTGCTGCCAGTGATACATATCCCCACATTATTGTATGAGTGTGCTCTCCCATTGTTGTTTCTAGTGTTCTGGGAACAGATGGCCTTTTACAGCAGATACATTATGAACACCAGAAAGAAGAAATGACTCTCCTAAAGAACATTTAGTCTAATACTAAAATAATTAGAGGAGCAATACAGGGGAGAAGTTTTAGATGGATATTATTCTACATAGACTTCAGGGTATTATCCAAGAGGCAAAGCTTGGAAAGTGGTCAGAAAAACAAAGGAGCGATGTATAGCAGATACAGCTTGATAGCTTGCATTAGGCACAAGTGGCAGCATGAAACAGCAAAAAAAAAAGAAAGAAAAAAAGGATTCATTCTCAGTTTGGAAGAGTGATGTTGCCAGAAGCATGGCAGGAAACTAACTCAGGCAGGAAGGAGTGGTGGTATGAGAGTGGAGACAAGGATCAGACATCTTTGCGCAGAAGAACAGAGAAATGAGAGTTTAAGTAATCAGAGGCATAATTTGAACAATAGGAAAAAAGGAGACTGTTTCATTTATTTAAATTTCTTTTTAGTGCAGTCTACCCTCTCCCGTCCTGCTGAATGGCTTTCTTTTTGACTTCTAACCCGATCCAAGACACTTTTATTCCCTTTTCTGTTTGGACATCCGGAAAATATTCCTTTAACATCACGGTCCTTCACTACCAGACAGTGTTCAAGGGTGAAAATCAACTACCTGATTTCTTTGTTGTTTTTCCCTTCCCTCTGCAAGTGTTTCTTTGTTATAGCTGAGGACATCACAAGTATGAAAAGATCCTATGAAAAGATTCAGGAGTGGTGTTTCTGGCAGACCCAGGAGTGTGTTTCTGGTAGACCCTGAGCCTGAGCAAACCCACTTCCACCAAAACCCAAATTGCTGTTTTGGAGTTAGGATAGGGTTTTCTTCTATGGTGTTCCTGCTAACTTTCTTTGCAGCAGTTGTTTTAATTTCTGGTGTCACTTTGAGTGTCTCTAGCACTCTGTTTCTGTGAAACTTTACCCCATCAGAATCATTTTGGAAAGAGGTGTTGTAGGGGGCTCAGGGTAACAGCTCCAGTTCATGTTTCTGAGCATGATGGTGCAGGGCCTTGTGTGCAGCTGCAATCTGTGAAAAATATATAAGTGGTGGCAAATTTAGCCATCACACTGCCCATATGGCTGCCACAGGAGCACCAGGGTATGAAGGTCATGAGCAAAGTCACGCTCTGCCGTGCCTTTGTTTATAAAACTCCCTGGGCTTACAATACATGACCATGCAACTGCTGAGGTGCTGCAGCCCGGGGTGTCAGGGAAATACCAGTTTCATTAAGACTCTTGAACCCTATCATGTTACACTTCAGAAGTAGTGACCAGTTTATTTAAAACAAAGAAGCTTTGACCTTTCTCCCCTTTCAAAACCAAAAACATATGAAGCTAAAGTGACTCATTTCCGGCTTTAAACAAGCTCTAAGAAACACTTTTTTTCCCCCCAAGTACAGTTTGTGCACTTTCCCTTCTTTTCTTTTCCATCTCTCCCCTCCCCTTCCTTGCCTTTTGCATAAATATCTCATTCCCTTCTTGTCAAGGTCAATGTATTTATTACCTATATTCACTGTGTAGTTCTTTTTTTACTTCTAGGTTTCTTTCTTTTTTCCTTCCTTTCTTTCTTTTTATCTGTGTTGTTTATAACCATGACCCTTGATCCTCCAAGTCTTAAAACAGCTTGGCTTTCAGCAGCTAAATCTGACAAGGTCAGCATTTTTCTGTTTATTCTGCAAATACTATTTACCCTCTGGGGTTTTTAAAAGCAATTCTATAAAACATCACTTGGAAAAAAGTTTGTAGCACTAAAAGACTTCCATAAAAACTACCGCCCAGCAAAGAGTAACTTTTAATTCTGATTGCAGGACCCAGGACAATTAAACTGGATTTTTGCTCATCCTGCAGAAGGTGCCTACACAGATGCAATTTCCAGGAATATTGTTAAGAGTTTAGCTCCACAAACACTAGAAACCTACTAGTAGTTAGCATAATCTTTTTCAGCAGTGTCAGATATAATGAAATCAGGCATAATGTATGATCAATTAGTTCCTAGAATAGCCTCACTGTTACCTACCTGTTATGGAGATGTATTTATTTCTTTTTCATTGGAAATAAATGTGTGTCAAAACAGCAAGCAATCCTGTAAATCCTTGGAAAGCTGGAAAATGACAGAATCTGTGGTACAAAAGTAAGGTGTCCTTGGGCTAATACCCAGACTCTTTGCAAGGGTTGTTAAATGTATACCCAATTTAAACAAGCCAGTTTAAACAACCTGACTCTCTCAGAATATTTTCAAGAAGAAGGTGATGGCTCCAACACAGTGTCCCCAAGGCCATGAAAAAAATGACTCTGCTCTTACTGCCTGCTGGGAATTGCAGAAAATTGCAGATTTTCCCTCTGCAGTTTTTAATTTGGGGTTTTTTTTGTTGTTGTTTTTCCCTTTTCCTCGCCTTTTTCCTTTCCTCTTCTTTCCAGCTCTCCATTCACTGAAAACCAATGGGACCGGAGTTCTGCAGATAAGCAGAAAGCGTGGATGCAAAGAATGGCAGAAAAACATCTGCAGCAAAACTGGAGGATTTCTGTGAGTGACTGAAAAATGCTGCTGTTTGAGAACTCGTTTTACAGGCTGCCTGCATGCAGAGAGACCTGCCAGCAGCAGCCAGGCCACCAGGAAGTAAGAAATATCTTCTCAGAGTTGGAAAAAGAGATGTATAGATGGACAGAAACAGTGCAGAGAAAACGTCTTCCCAACGCCTCTGGGTATAGGTAAGGTGTAAACTTCAAAATCTATGGCCTCTGGAGGAAATAGTTTCAGAAATATTTTTTTACAGTGAGCTTGGGAGTTTTACCCATCCTGGTACTACTCAGTTCCTCCACTGTGAATGTTTCTCTGGAGACTGAGATATCCTCCACTGTGAGAGCACAGTGCTCATCTATCTTTCATTCGCCCCTCTGTGCTTTCTTACAGGGAGGTGAGATCAGTAAGAGTAAACATTTTAAGAACTGCCCTGAATTTTCCATGCTTGTTCTCAGCCTGAAGGTACATTCTCCTGGAAAGTTTGGTAAGATTCTCTTTGGATGATTTTGCATTAGGCCATGCACATAATAAAATGGTTTTTGTATTTTAAGATGTTTTTCAGGATACTTTATTTTGTGGCTTAGATAATGTCAAAAACTGGCTTGTTTTAGGTCAGATTGCTTTCTGGAAGGAAAGTATGCTTTGGTCAGTTTGAAAAATAAGTAGAGGAGAGAGAAAGGAAGCTGAAACCAAGTAAAAGTTGCATAGGAAATATTTAGAACATATCATTGTCCTTGCTGAGGGACTGAATTTCAGCTTGTACAGAACTCCTGTGTGATTATTTAAAACATGCTGAAAGGAAGGAGGAGATCAGGGTTGTGTTTCAGAGATACCCTTCTGCCAGTGACTTGCTGTGAGTCCTTGATAAATCACTGCTGTTATCTGGCTCATATCCCAAGCCTGCAAAATGGCACTAGAGTGCTCACCTCCTTTACCAGGGCACTGTGAGAAACCATTACATTGTCTTCACAAAATACTTCCATACTCCATTTTGAAGCCCACATCATGATTCATGGTAAAAAAAAAAAAAAAAAGGAAGATAGATACATGCCTAGCTGGAAATCAAATTATTGCACAATTAAAGAAATTCTCCCTCGTAACAAGGGTTAACCCAAACTGGCTTTGAGCACAATTTGAGTAAATGTCTTAGTCTGACATACTGCACACCAGCAAAATGTAGTGTCACCGTAATAAGGTCACCTGAACATGCCTGCACAGAACCTTTATTCTGGTGAAGAAAAAGTTCCAGATTCATGGAATAAATTATAATTGCTGTAAAAGCCATGAATTTGACTTTAAGAGAAACCAAGCTTTCTGCATGAAAATTTTACATTGGGAGGGTTTCAGTAACAAGACTTTAATTATTACTTCTTCATGATCTCTCTTGAAATGAACACATTCCCCTGTTTTAACATTTTATACAAAAACATGGTCTAGACATGTACATGTACCAGTAGAATGAAATCATCAATAATCACTATCTAAAATGAATTACATTCCAAAAGCACAGGGTAATGATTTATCTTTTTTTCATGGGACCGATCTCTATCAGATTGATTTATGTAGCAGCCAATCATGTTTCAGTAAACTCCAGCATGCACATGCATCTTTAAGTGATGATAAGCTGTGACTGTCAATTTATTTGTACACCAGAAGCCAAAAAAAGGGGGAAAGGGAAAAAAAAAAGAACCAACCTGCAATAGCAGCAGTATGCTTTCCCAATGGAAAAACCACACAGAAAAGCTAACTTCTGTTTGAGACATTGGACAAATTAATGTAATGAAAAACAAAAAGACATATCCTGAGGAGGCAGGGCTAAAAAATATGTACTTTCCTATGATGGATGATAAACAAGCTTATTTTTTTACTTGTATGTTTACACTATTTCTTTGATAGAATGCATCTCCTTTTTTTTTTTTTTTTTTTTTTTTTTTTTTTTTTTGTGGTACATTTACATTATTTGCTTTGATAGTAGATGCTTTTGTTGGTGGTTGGAGTGACTGGCAGCTTCAAGCTGTTCTGTCCACTATGCAAAACTCTATGTTTAGAAGACACTGTTTCACAAATAAATCAAGTGTGTAGATGTGTGTCTGTGTGTGTATACAAGAGAGAGAACAGGAGAAAGAGAGAATTTAATCATGTATTTACCTGCATCTCCTCTGACTGTGCATTGGTTTGTTTCTGTTTCTCTGTCCTTCTCCAAAGGAGGAATACAGTGTTGGTTTACAGAAGGACTATCTGTAGGATCCTGTTCATTTCACAGGATGCAAAGGATAAGATGAAGTCTCTGGGAACAAAAACCAAAACCAAACAAACAAAAAATAATTTAAAAAAACAGACTAGAGTACATCCAAAGTTCATAATTTGTTTTTGCATAAAAAGAAAACAAAAGATACATATGGGGGAGCAAAGGGGGGTGGGGAGGAAGAAATGTTTTCTCCATTGTATTCTTTGTTTTTCTTTGCTTTATCCTTTGGAGTGGTTCTTGGGGCATATTTTTCAGATTTTATTTTGGGTCCTAATTAAATTAATTGTTTTATCTCCCTCTTATTTCAGACCAGAGGATGTGGAGCTTTTGGAGTGTTTATTTTTCTTTCGTGTTTTACTGGCAAAGGGAAGTAAATTCTATTTTATTGATTTGGAAAAGTTTGGAAGTAAAAGAAACAGTGTTTGCAGCACATGAGCAACTGCTGCCCAAGACTGGAAAGATTTGATGCAAACAAACAACTTGGAAAAGTAACATCTGGTGACACCTTCATCTTACAAATTATCCAATATAGAGATGGATTTATTATTAATTTTATTTCCTGAAATTATAGTGGGGTATTTAATTTCAGCAGTAACGTTATTTTTCTCTGATTAGCAAACCTGAACTGTTTTAGGAATTTTATGAACAGTTTTCTTGGGTTTCATGAGTCAAGAAACACGTTTTAAATGGAAACATTTCTGAAACTTCTGTACAAAAAGGTGTTTTTACTTACATACCAGCAAGGAGTTCTGAGGAGTGAGATATAATGGTAAGATGGAAGGTATGTTATGTTATTCTGTTTTATGCAATGTAATATTAAAAACATTGAATAGGAAAGGTTTAAGATCTTCAAGCAATCAAGTGTTTCAGAAAATGCTGTTTCCCCATCTCAGGCTAAATTGTACAGGATATTAATCATTCAGGCTAATAGCCAGCAGCTTCTTTTTCTTTTTTTTTTTCCTTTTTCTTTTTTTTTCTTTCTTCTTTTTCTAACATCTTAATAAAATCTGTCACATTTTTTTCCAGTCAGTTCTTTTCCTTTAATTTTTCCATAGGAAAAAAATTAAATTAAAAAAAGAGTAGAACAGGATAATGAAATTCACACAAGTACCACTCAGTAAATCGCACGAATAAGACTCAGAACTGGGTATTTTCATTTAAAGCCTTGTCTTGCCCTGGGAAAAATGCACATGGTGCTGTGTGGGTGCTGACAATAATACCATAGCAGATAGGACTGTGTGCTCTCTAGTTATAGAGGGCTGTTTAGTGTATTCCTACTGTACTTGGTTTATCTCATGATGAAGGTACATTAAAAAAACATAGAGAGGATAGATGGAGTATGAAATAAATATGCAAACAAAAAATCAGAAATGGAAAAAGTGGATCAGGGTAGATACAGTATCTTTGCCTCAGACTGCTGATGTCTCTCTTTAATAAACCTCAGCTAATAGCATATTATTGATACTGCACATGGAAAAATGCTATAAAACAGAGGCTGGTTCGATGCAATTGTTCACATTCAAAGACTCTAACACATGCTTCTTCAGAAATTTACCTTGGAAAAAGCAACATGCAGCAATGAATACCCTTTTTTTTTCCCAAACATATCAACATGTCTAAGTAATTCTGACAGATTTAGGGTATTTCCCTTCTCATCACCCCTCAACCACCTTCCAGACTCAGTAGACAAATGAGGCGAGGTGAAAGCCAATGACATAACAGAACATAGATAGCATGCATAATACATTGCATTAGTGTCCTCTGCATGACATTAGAAAGCTGTAGATGTCTGTTGGACAGAGAAATAAACAACAAACATGGGTTTGGTGGTTTTTTGGTATTTTTTTTCCCCCCTCCATAATGAAACAGCAGAATAAAAACACAAACTGTTCTCACAAACATTATCATCTCACCCACATCTTGCCATCCAGCTAGATAGCTGGAAATATTTTGATGTGTGTGACTTCTGTGGCCTTGATCCAAAGCCTGTTGAAGCCAATTAAGAATCTCCATTGCCTTCAGTGAAATTGGACCCAGCCCATTAAGAGACTTTGCCCCAGGGGAGTAAATGGAAGATTTTTAAGGGCCACCCTCGCATGTCACTTCAGTTTATCACAAAAGAAAAATACTTCTCTTCATTAACGCTGTATAAGTTAGCTTCCCTTTCCAGCAACTCTGCTGTGTGTGTCAAACTCTTTCCCTTAGCTCTCTGCTGATCCTTTCTACCAAAGATGACTGCAGATAGAATGTAATATTACTTCTCATAACAGTCCTTAGGAAGTCAGGGTTTCCAGAAGTCATTCATGTAATTTTTCCCTGCCGCAATACTCTTGTGGGCAGTTTATGAATGACGACAGCTAAATTAAAAGCTATCCTATCTGAATGGGCTAAAAGACTGGCAAAACTCGGGAAACTATAAGCTAAACAGAAGTGACAGTTATAGTCCCCCCTCACATAAAAGAATTGTAAACTATTTCCTGTTGTGTCCCATTTCTCAGCTGGAATGTACTGCAAGGAGCAGGAGTGGATTAAGGAGCTAAAAGGCTTCCTCGTTTTTATCAGGGATGTGCAAACATAACTTTGAGAATGGAATTTTACCAATGATTAATTTGGCCTAATAACTTCTGACTTCTTAATTGAGTATAGTTACCTAAGCAGTAAAAACCCAACATAAACATGTATTCCAAAGACAATGTCTTTGGATGTGATTTAAAAACCTGCTGCCTATATACAGTTCCGCAGATATATCCTTATTTAAGTGTTTCCCATGTTTTATCTGATTGCCTGCAAAGGAGCTCTTCCAGATGAGCTTGCTGTTGATGTGAGTCAGGAATAAAGGCAGCCATTTCCCTCTCACCCATAACAAGCCAGGTTTTGGTTCTCACAGTGGTCTGCATTGACACTATACATGTGTCTGGGTCACAACAACCTCATGAATGCACCAGGCTTGGGACAGAGTGGCTGGAAAGCTGCCCAGCAGAGGAAGACCTGTGGGTGTTGGTTGACAGTGCTTGAAGATGAGCCAGTGTGTGGCCAGGTGGCCAGGAAGGCCAACATTTTCCTGAGCTGGATCAGTAATAGTGAAGTCAGCAGGACTAGGGCAGGGATTGTCCCTTGTACTCAGAACTGGTGAGGCTGCACTTTGAATCCTGTAGTTTGGGTCCCTCACTCCAAGAAGGCCATTCAGATGATGCAGAAGGTCCAGAGGAGGGCAACAAAGCTGGGGAAGGGTCTGGGTGAGGAGCAGCTGAGGAAACCAGGGTTGTTCATTCTGGAGAAATGAGGCTGAGGGGAGACATTCTGGCTCTCTACAACTCCCTCAAAGGAAGCTGAAGCCAGGTGAGGATTGGTCTCTTCTCCCAAGTGACAAGTGAAAGATCAAGAGGAAATGGCCTCAGGTTGCACCAGGTGAGATTTAAGTTGTGTATGAGGAACAACTTCTTCCCCAAAAGTGTTGTTAAGCCTTGGTTCAGGCTGCCCAGGGCAGTAGTGGAGTTCCCATCCATGGAGGGATTTAAGAGACCTGTGGATGTGGCACTTAGGAATGCTTAGTGCTGTATTAAGAGATGGAACAGATGATGCTAAAAGTGTTTTCCAACCTCAGTGGTTCTGTGATTCTGTTCTGACCTAAGTGGTAATGACCAGAAACCTACAGCAATTCCTGATCCATATGATGTAGCAGCTGCAGGCTCCAAAGCATCCAGATAAGCCCCTGGGAGGATTTACAGATTCATGTCAATGTACCTGTGCCCTTCCAAAATGACACACTTTCCAAAACAAGTTTTCAGGAACTTTCAGGAATTTCAATCTTTGGAAATCCTGCAAGGCATCTCTTTTAAAAGACAACCTAATTCTTTTTTCCTCCCTGTTGCAATGTTTGGTGGAGTAGGGAACCATATGTTAATCCATATTAACTCCAGTATACCTCCTCAATCACGTTTAAATCCTCTGGATATGTCCTGAAATGTTGCATGAGGATATCCCAGACCCACCCTGTGTATTGCTGATAGCATTGTGGATGTTGCCTCTCTGACTTAAGAACTTTCAGTAAAAGCATGTAGGAAGAGCAACACCCCTGTTCCAACACAGTGTAAAACTTGTCAAAAAAAAAAAATCTATTTTTTAAATGTATATTTTTAAAATTCTGGGTTCCTTTGAAAAAAAAAAGCCTGTAACTGGGGTACTGAGTCTGACTCTGGGGTCCCCAAGACAAGAAGGAGATGGGTCTAGAGAAGGCAATGAAGATGATCAGAGGGGTCGAGCACTTCCCCTGTGGGAACAGGCTGAGACAGTTGGGGCTATTCAGTCTGGAGAAGAGAAAGCTCAAGGGAGAGCTTAGAGCTGCCTTCCAGTACCTGAAGGGGAATACAGAAGAACTGTATCTCTCTTTTTACAAGGGCTTGTAGTGCTAAGATGAGGGGTAATGTGTTTGAGCTGGAAGAGGGGAGATTTAGGCTGGAGATGAGGAAGAAATTCTTGACAGCGAGCACGGGAAGACACTGGAACAAGTTGCTTAGGGAGGTTGTGGATACTCCATTCCTGGAGGTGTTCAAGGTCAGGTTGGACAGGAGCAGCTTGGTTTAGTGGGAGATATCCCTGCCCATGTCTGGCTGAAACTAGATGAATTTGAAGGTCCCTTCCAACACAAACTGTATTCGAAGAGCTCTGTTTTTAAAACATTTCAGGAAAGAAATATTTTTGACACATCTCCTGCTTTTGAGAGGTTACTGCAGTTGGTGGATTGCAACAGTTAAATAAATTTAGGAAAACAATTACATACAATTGTGACTCTCTTTCAAAGAATAAACATGTCAAGTGTCAAAAAACATTCTGGGCCTACTGTGTTTCAGTTTGAGTCAAAATACCATTTGTTCCTTTTCAATGAATATTTGAGGAAATAAAACGGCGCACCTGTTAAATTAACACGTCTAAATGTGCACCAAAGCTCTTCATTTGTGCAGTAAATAAGTTAAAAACTTGATTCTCATATAATCCACTATTCAACCTGACTGGCTGTTGAACCTCCCTAATCAAATACATCTACATGATATTGTAAGCCACATTACAGTACATTATTAGCTTGTAAAACGAAATTGCTGCAACGTTATGTACTGTATATCTGAAGCGGTAACAAATTTACCAGTGATAGATGTGCTAATGGATAAGTTGTATTGCAATAAATATAAATTCAGAACAGCAATTGGAAAACATTAACATTTTTATATATGAGTTTAGGCATTTATGAGGCTGATCCAGCGAGCAGTAAAAACTGAAGAGGTGTTCTTGCAAGCTGCCATTTCTTTTTTGGTCTGTCGTGAGTAAAAGATAAGTGGTCTTTCTCTGCAGCCAGGCTCTCATACCCAACATAAGAGACTTATGACTGACAGAGTTTTGGTAAGTAGTTATCATTCCTTTCTCTAAGAAAAAGTGCTCTGTACACCTGATCTGCAGGTCAAACCCAGACACCACTTACCAGTGATTTTCCTCAGCCTTGCTATCTGTTTCTTCTTCAGCCCAACACCCCCTCCAGCCTTTCTCTCCCATTTTCCCCTTGAGCTCTTAATGCCACCCATTAACTATCCAACAATTGCTGTTTTAAAAGAAACAAAGCCATTTCAGGAGAAGAGTCAAAAATAAAGTGGAAAAAAAAAAAAAAGGCAGAAAACAGCATCCAGCAGAGAATGATATGAGAAGAACTGGGGATGCTGTACCACTCTCCTGCTGTCCAAGCTGCTTTCATAGAAATTTCTGAGAAAATGGGTCCTTTTTTGACCTGTGGGTCCAAAGGAGGCCACAACAATGATCTGAGGGATGGAAGCCCTCTGCTGTGAGGAAAGGCTGAGAGAGTTGAATTGTTCGTCCTGGAGGAAAGGAGGCTCAGGGAGACCTTCTGGTGGCCTTTCAGATCTTAAAGGGTCTGATCAGAAAGCTGGGGACAGATTTTTCTGTTGTGACAGGACAAGGGGTGATGAATCTGAACCAAAAAAGGGAGGTTTAGATTCGACAGAAGGAAGAGGTTTTTTTTTTTCACTCTGAAAGTGGTAAGACCCTGTCCCATGTTGCCCAGAGAGGTGGTGGATGCCCCGTCCCTGGAACAATTCCAGAACAGGCTGGACAGGGATCTGAGCAACCTACTCTTGTTGAGGATGTCCCTGCTGACTGGAGGGGGGTTGGACTACATGACCTTTAGACTTCCCTTTCAACCCAAACCATTCTGTGGTTATATGATTATATGATTCTTGCATGATTCATGTCAGCTGCACGGGAGTTGGTTGTACTGTGGGCAATTCCCCCACCAAAGCAAAACATCAAGGCAAAAGAAAATAGCCTTAAGTCACACCAATGGAGTTTTAGGTTGGACATGTGCAAAAATTTCTTCCCTAAAAGGGCTGGCAAGTCCTGGAACCAGTCTGCTCAGGGCAGTGGTTGATTCTCTGTTCCTGGAGAGGTTTCAAAGCCATGTAGATAGGGTGTTGAGGGACATGGTTTAGTGGTGACTTGTCAGTGTTGGGTCTACAGTTGAACTCAGTGACCACAAAAGTCTCTTCCAACCACAACAATTCCATGATTCCATGACAAATATGTCCCCACTGAGGTGCAGGACAATAGTATCAACAGCAGGACTTCAGGTAGCTCTCATGATAGCAGACAGAAGAAAGGTGTGGGGTGAAGGTGTGTGTTGCAGAAGGAAAAAGGAATAAGCCAGAAGGCAAGGGAGTTGACTTTGGTCTAAGGACTGTAGGACAGGAAGAAGGTTTTAAACGGTGATATGGAAGTGTGAAGTTGGTTAAAACCCTTCAAAACCTTCATGTGCTCAGATCTCATCTTGTGGGTGGGTTGCTCTCATGGCATTTTGCAGATGCACGTGTTTTATTGCACAGTGATGCTTTACCCATAGATGTCTACCAGGCATTTACAGCCAATATTTTCTCCATGCACTATGCTTTTTGTTTCCAGCTTAGCAAAACAAGGGATGTGTTTCAGATTCAGATGCCACAATGCATTTGTGATATCAGCAGAAGCATGTCAGAACGCGGATGCAATTACAGAGTTACTGGAACTGGCAGAAATACAATAAAGAGTTTGGGTGTTATAATTCAGCTTAATGTGAAGTGCTATTAGTTTGCTTGTCACTGAATACCCTTTTAATTAAGGAGTCTTGATACCAGAAACATGCTGCATTTGGGTAGAGACTAAAGATATATGCCACCATTGCTCTAACCTTGTAATGATGATTATGGTAGACAGTCACCTACCTTGTTAGAAAAAAACAAAAAAAAAGGAAAGCACAGAGGCTGGTGAATCAATCAAAATCTGTAATTTTACTCACCAAAGAGTTGTAATATACTATTTCTGAGTGAATAGACAGATGTTCCTTTCAGTGTGGAAGTGGAAGGATCATGGAGAGATCTGTGAGGAAAGATTTACCTTGAATTTCTTCTAGTCTACCTATATCATCATATGAATTACTCCTGTGGACTGGGTATGAAGAGGACACCCAACTATTCGTAGGTAATATAGTCAGTTCTGCAGTCAAACAAATCAGTGAAAATCACTGCCAGCTAAGATTTTCTCCAATCTGCACTGCTAAAAATTATTCTTGTACAAGGAAGAGTGCAACAATTTAGAGAAATTAAAGAAAAAAAATATTTGACACTGTCTTTGATGAGCAGCTTATAAATCTGCCTTTTGTCTATTTTTAAGACCTATTACTGTAGCATATGTGAGCCTTACAAGTGCTTGTGAATGTATCTTAGCACGCTGGCAAAGTAAGAGCATATCATGACTCTGAGACCTGAGACACATGAGATAAGTCCACATGAGAGGGAGACATGAGTTCCTCCAGGTCTGATAGCACTTGTCCATGTGCCAGCTCACACAATGATAGGGTCCAGCCATGCATTCTTCTCCTTACAGCCCCCATATACACATACATTTAGGTTTCTGCAGGAAACTTAGATGTGCAGAGCAGAAGGGAGCTGTGGTGTGATGATTTGGACTGGAAAACCAGACCAAGCCACAGAAGGCAACCACCTGGTAACCCAGGCACAGTCAGAGCTTTTGAGCCATAGGCCTGAAGCTGTCCTTTATGTTGAATATTAGGGAGCTGTGGAGTATAGTCACACACACACACACACACACACACACAAATAATTAAAAAATGAAATTAATAAGCAAAAATTGCTGGGTGATCTGTCATTGCATTTGCAGGGCTAAGCTAAATAAGTGCAGGCTTTAAAACTACTTTTTTTAGCATCCAAGTGACAGCCCTTCCAAAGACAGTGGTTCAGGGCTTAATGCTGCTCTGATCTGGTTTCACATTGATTAAAATATATGTGCTGTATCCTTCTGTTCTTCCTGTATCCTTCTGCCAAGGGAAAGAAGGATAACTCACTCTCTTAGGAGCAGAGTCTTGCTCCTCAGCTTCCAGTGATGAAAACTATTGAAGTGTCTGAGCTTTTATCTTTTGTCCTAATGTTAAGACACCTGTTTTAGCATATCATCGGGTCCCATTGGCAAACTCCCAAAAATGATACCTCTTTAGTAGTCTCCTGATAGATGGTTTCCTGGCAAGAACTGTAAGCTGTATGGAGCCTTTTATTTTTCAACACTTTCTTGTTAGGGTAATTCTTATTCTTTGAAAATTTTCTGTTTCTTTATTCTTAGGTGCAGCGGTTGGAACTTCTTGTAGCTTCTATACTTCATTTTCCTCGTGTGTTCTGACACCATGCAAAGCTGTAAGACTACTTGCACAGAATATTTGGGGAAAAAAACCAAACCAAATAAAAAACAAAAACAAAAACCCCAAGCAAACAAATAAACAAAACAAAACAAAAAAGGCAAAAAAAAACCACAAAAGCCCACAAAACCAACATCCAAAATCCTTCTCCTAATAAGGTCATAGACACTAGAAACAGACAGTATTTTGCAGGCAAAGAATATCTTGTCACCGGGTCCAATTATGGGAGAAATGAAAATTCAGTCTGATTTTTTAATCAGCCTCTCTCCTAACACACTTTGAAAAGAGTCAGTGGAAGACTAGAGCTTAAATTTGTCATGAAATGCTGCACCGACCAGCCAAAAACACTTTATTTGCAGCAAGTGTCCTCACAATACTCTACCAAAATACAGTTTGAAAAGCAAATCTCCAAAGACTTGGGGTCAGATGACTTATTTTTCTCTTGAAGCCAACCAGCAAACCCGTAAAAGTATTTTCTTTTTGAAAAAAACCCAGCTCTAACTACATCAGAAATAAGAGGTAGGGTTTGGTTTCTTCAAATCTAATTTTCCTCTGACTCATCCTGTCCACATAAGCAATGAGGCACAGAGAAAAAAATACAGATAAAATGCCTCACTTGAGGTGGTTCAATTTTTAATTCATTTTGCATGTAATTTTACACAAAGATTTAACTTAGTTCATCTCTTTCAACTAATTTTCTTCTCACTACTAGAATGTTTCACAGTCAACTTTGAAATATGTCATTATTTTTCCAAGATCTCTCTTTACTAGCTGTGAAGAATTAATTCTTCAAACTATTTAGTAGATAAATATTCTCTGGCTTAGACCAGCCAACTCATTTTCACTGGTGGATTTGAACTCATGGGCCAGATTCATCAATGAGATAATGAGACATCCTCTGTATTTCAATTTTTAACAATTTTTATATCCATATTCATTAAACTTTAAAAGATGATAAATAATGGATGGTTCTAGTGTTGTCTGTTAAATAAATTCCATAGGAAGAGAAAACAAGGGCTTCATAAATGTTGAATTCCACTATTGTTTACATTTGTAATGGGTTTCCTTAAATGGATAAATTAGTTCATTATTGCCAAAACCATTCATTATTTATTAGTATTTGCATCTTAAAGAGAAATAATCGTGTTTTGTTAAGAAATTGAAACATTTGTAGTAGTCATTGCTTCTGATTAGCCCAGTTCTGTCTCTTCAGGTAAAATACAAATACAATAAACTTCATCTTCTGCTCCTGACTGAAAATATTTTTATGTGGCCAGAAAATTCAGTGCCACATTTCCTTTAATCATTGCATGATTTTCACAGGACTCTACATCCTAGGGAAAAGAACAGAATCCCAACTCTTCCTCCTTCCTGGATTTTACACACAAATAAGCTACATTTTTAAGTTCTTTAGGTAGCTTCTTTCCCTACACTCTCTGTTTGCTTGTTGCCTAACACATTTATAACCACAGGATGCTGCTACACAGAGGAAAATAAAGATGTAGCAGAAGTTAAACAAGTAGAAAGGACAGCACTGCTCAGCAATTATGCATTTCAGTTTGCATGCCAGAAATGCATACTCCATTTTTTCCCCTTGCAGACTTTTATGATTGGTCCAGTCTTAACCAGTGAAGGCCTCCACAATGAATTACCATCAACAACGCTGTGGCCAATGTATGACGCCAAGGAGAAGTGGAGTATGAGCTACAGTAATTTGGGTGTTGGAAAGACTTTTTCACAGAGTAACAGAATACCAGCATGTAGGAATTAGAAGAGACCTCTGGACATCATTATCATAGAATCATAGAATCAGTCAGGGTTGGAAAGGACCTGAAGGATCATCCAGTTGTCCACCAACACTCCCAAGTCCTTCTCTGCAGAGCTGCTTTCCAGCAGGTCAACTCTTCACCTGTACTGCTGCAGAGGGTCGCTCTTCCCCAGGCACAGAACCCTATGGTTGACATTGTTGAACTTTGAGAGTTTCACCCTTGACCAACTCTACAGCCTGTCCAGGTCTCACTAGAATGGCAGCACAGCCTGATAAGGTGTCAGTCACACCTCCCAGTTTGTTATTACCATCAAACGTGATGAGGCTCCACTCCATCCCTTCATCCAAGTCATTGATGGACAGGATTGGACCCAGTACTGACCACTGTGGAAGATCTCTAGCCACAGGCCTCCAACTAGTCTCTGTGACACTCATCAGAACTCTCTGAACTCTGTCATTCAGTCAGTTTAGCTGCCTTTTCAGAAGGTGCTTCCCTTTTATCCACATAACCAAGAAAGCAAACAATGTCTTGATGTCGAGGTAGAGATGAATGAATCATAGAATCAGTCAGGGTTGGAAGGGACCACAAGGATCATCCAGTTCCAACCCCCCTGCCATGACCAGGGACACCTCACACTACAGCAGGCTGGCCAGAGCCTCATCCAGCCTGGCATCAAACACCTCCAGGGATGGGGCCCCAATCACCTCCCTGCACAACCCATTCCAGGCTCTCACCACTCTCATGGGGAAGAACTTCTTCCTCACGTCAAGTGGTGTCCCTCTGCACTGGTCTGTACTGGGACCAGTGCCATTTTAACAACTTCATCAATGACATAGACAGAGGGTTCAAGTGCATTCTGATCAGCTTTGTAGGTGACAACAACATGAGTGGTGCTGTGGATATGCCAGAGGGACAGGATTTCATCCAGAAGGACCTGGACAAGCTGGAGAAGCAGGCTCAGGTGAACCTCAAGAGGTTCAATAAGGCCAAGTGCAGGGTCCTCCTGCACCTGGGTTGGGACAATCCCCATTATCAATACAGGTGGAAAAATGATGGGATAGGTGTTACAAATAAAAGGTGAGAAATTAAGAAAAATATTATTTATTTTTCTTAACAAAATAAGAAAAAATATTTATTAATTAGTCTCCACCTCCCACGTAAATACACACAAAAGTTATAAAGGTTATAAAAGGTTTGGCATTCAGCTGAGAAGTTATCTTCATAATAAGAAAGGTTACAAATTGTTTGAGAACAGTATTTGGAAAAAGACAACCCCAAAAGCAGTATGTTACCCCTAGGAACAAAAGGTAAGAAGCTCCCAGAGACTTTAGGAATATATTGATCACTCACAATGTTTTTTGCCAATTGTGGGAATTTCTTTCTTACCTCTTTTTATCAGAAAATCTTACTGAACTGCTGCTGCTGCTTATAATCTATGTGTGTGGAGGACAAAACCCCAAGAGCAGAGCTCTCTGCAGCTCACCTGTTTTAATCCAGCCAGATAATTTTGTGTCACATGTTATCATCAAATGCTAGAGCTGATAAGCATCAGTTATCTGCTTAAACATGCCCAAACCATGCCCAGGCTTGACCTGGCACAAGGTTTGTGCCTGGCAGGATGAGTGGCTTGTGGGAAAGGGCCCAGGTGAATTCACCAATCCACAGGCCTGGGAGGGGGAGGTGTTTCCTCTGGTTCTCTTCATCCCAGCCTCTCTGTTTTCCCCCATCTCATCATCACAGGAAAGGGGAGAGGGGTTTTGGGTTCACTGTCACAATAGCAAGCAGCCCTGCAGAAAAAGAGTTGGGGGTACTGGTGGTTGAGAAGCTGGACATGAGTAAATGATGTGCACTTGCAGCCCAGGCCAATGGCATCCTGGGCTGCATCAAAGGAATTGTCACCAGCAGATTGAGAAAGATGATTCTGCCTCTCTACTCTGTTTTGGTGAGACCTGACCTGGATTACTGTGCTCAGCTGTAGAGCCCCCAACACAAGAAGGACATGGACCTGCTGGAGTGGTTCCAGAGGAGGGCCATGAAAATGATCAGAAGGCTGGGGTGCCTCTCCTAAGAAAATGGGCTGAGAGAGTTGGGGCTGTTCAGCCTGGAGAAAAGGCTCCAAGAAGACCTTATAGCATCCTTTTAGTACCTGCAGGGGGCCTACAGGAAGGCTGAGGAGGGACTTTTGCAAGGGCTTGTACTGATACGACAAAGGATAATAGTTTGAAAATAAAGCAGGGTAGATTTAGGTTGGACATTAGGAAGAAGTTCTTTATTATGAGAATGTTGGAACACTGGAACAGGATGCCCCAAGTTGGTGGAGACCCCTTCCCTTGAGACATTCAATGTCAGGCTTGATGGGGCTCTGAGCAATGTGACCTAGTTGAAGAATTCCTAGCCAACTGCAGAGGACTGGACAAGATGACCTCTAAATGTTCCTTCCCACATTCTGTGATTCTATACACAGTGAAGCACCTTTATCCATGTAAGTGTTCAAGCAAAGCATGCCAGCAGCTATGGCATTGCAGAGGAAGTCCTAGAAACCAAACCAGCAAGAGATCTACAAGATCTCTTCAGAAACAGGTGTGGCCTGAGGCTCAAATGTCTCCAGTCTGTCCCTAGACATCTGTGATGATGAACATGCTGCTAACAGTGCCATATATCACAGCTGTCAGAAGAAGGGTCAGTATCTGCATGTGTGCTGCTCAAGAAGCAAGTCTCCTGTAGGTGAAGTACTTGTTAGCACAAAATCAGAGCCAAAGGATGTGGACTGTAAATGCTATGTTCTGAGAAACCTCTGCCACCTTGGACTTGACACAGGGACTGATCACACATCAGCTTTTAAGATTATTCATAGGTCTGTCATGGATCATCTGAAGCTCTTCCTCTTCCCCTTGTTTCCTTGAGAAAGTCCTTGTGGAACATTAAAATGCAGAAAAATCTGGATCCTGTGCACAGCTTAAAGACACTTGAGTAGGAAATTACTTTGAAGCCTGATGTTAATCTGTAAGGCAAGTGAAGAAATAAATCAGTTTCAAATCTTGGATGAGATCAAATTAACTTAGTTCAAGTATTCTCAAGACTATTCAACAGACTAAGAAAGCAGAAGGAGTCCTATTTAATTAGGCTGAGGAAAGGGGCTCAGACCTTTGTGTTCACTGTGCCTCAAAAAACTTCTCTAATGAAAGATGCCAAAACAAGTTTTATAGAGGAGTTACTGATTCAGGTGATAAGCCTGTCACTGGAGCTAGTGGGATGAAGGCTCCTGGAGACATTTCCATTTGTATCAAGCTGCTGGAGCCCCATGAGTCTGTGAAATGAGTATTTTGTCTATACCAACGGTCAAGCAGACATAGAGCAAGGTGATGAAGTAATGCCTGGTTGTATTTTGAGGGGCACCACATCTTTGGGTGGCAGGTACACAGCCATGTTCATTACTACTTTTCAAAGTAAAAACAAAGTAAAAAAAAAAAAAAAAGAAAAATTCCTTCATGAGATATCTTAACTATTTCAGAGGAGGTCATCCAGATTTTGGTAGATCTTGAACAACTAACCTACCCCAAGAGAATGGTGAAATAGTCCATGACTTAATAGTGTCAAGTCAAGACCTATGATCAAAGTCTGATCAAAACTTTACAAATATTTGAAGAGGTAAGATCCAGTCCGAATGTGAGAAAACACGTTAGAAAAGATGTAATTTTCAACTCAGTTGCTTTTACTTGTGATTCATCTTAAAGAAATTGGTCTTTTGCTCAATGCAGGGTAAAAAAAAAAAAAAAAAGGATAATACATGGCATGGATCTTGATCATAGAATCATGGAATCAGCCAGGTTGGAAGAGACCTCCAAGATCACCCAGTCCTATCCAATCAACCAGACCATGGCACCAAGTGCCTCATCCAGGCTTCTCTTGAACATCTCCAGTGATGGTGACTCCACCACCTCCCTGGGCAGCACATCCCAATGGGCAATCCCCCTCTCTGTGAAGAACTTCCTCCTAACATCCAGCCTAGACCTCCCCTGGCACAACTTGAGACTGTGTCCCCTTATTCTGCTGCTGCTTGCCTGGGAGAAGAGCCCAACCCCCATGTGGCTACAACCTCCCTTCAGGTAGTTGTAGACAGCATGGTTCAGCACTGAGCTACTCACATAGAACAAAATCCTGCTCTGCCTGAAGCACTTGGATTTCACCATTTTATCAGAGGACTCACTGCATCTTCTGAAACTCCTCATAAAACTGTTTTCCTACTGAAGCACATCAACTCCTCTAAGCACATGTGCAGTAAATGGTTTATGTCTTGAGGCACTCTTTCAATGTTTCCTATATCCTGGGGAGATCTTCCCTGAAACAAGTACTCTGTCATGATATCCTGTTTAAAAAAGACTGATGACACATGTGGGATATTATTGGTGTACAGCACTACAGCTCCTACAAAGAATTTCAACCTGGTCCAGCTACTCAAAAGCACATGTCCCTGCTACAGTGTCTGTGAGTCTGCCCTGTCATAAGCCTCTATCCTACTGTCCTGGTTTGAGCTAGAGGACAACTGATTCTGCTCAGTGATGAGACTTCTAAACTCAGTCTCCGCTCAGTGAGGCACTTTCTGAAGTTCAGGGCAGGTTTGCACAGCCAGGGGTTGCTTCTAGCAGGGACAACACTATGGAGAGAATGACTGCCAAGGGCTGGGCTGCAGGAAGGTTCTTGCTTGGACTTGCTCCTGTACAGACCAAGGGCACTGCCACAGTTTCTGCCCCACCTTTGGGGGCAGGAAGTCAGAGGTGACACTTGCTGGCAGAAGTGGACAGGATGCATGACCCTCAGGTGACCAAAAAGGGATTCCACCCTTGAGTGGCATCTTCAGGCTGAGGAATCACCAGGGTCAAGCCTCCTCTTCCCTGGCTGGCGTCCCTGGAGGACTCTGTCCCTTCTACTTCCCATCCTTATCCTTGTGTTGCTGAATCCAGCTCCAGAATCCAGCTCCTGAATCTGGTTCCCATCTGCTGCTGAGTCCAGTCTGGGACGTGCCTGGTGCCTGCCCCCAGCATCAGTGGTGCCAGTGGTGCAGTCATTGCCATCAGGGATTGGGCTCCATATTGGTTTGTCTATCTATGTCCTTTTGCTACTGTTATTGTCATTGAAGTAGTTTTCTTTAGCAACCCATCACTCTCTCTCCTTTATTCACCTTCTCTTGCCTTTTGGGAAGGAGAGGTGTTCATAAAGAGAATCTATCACTCACCTAATGGCTCTCCTAGCCCTAACCCTTGACACCTGTTCAGGAAAAATTAGTTAAAAATGCAGAAAGCTAAAAACCAAAACCAAACCCAAAACTCAACCTGTCAGTGACCCCAAGAACTGTGAACTGTCCTAGCCAGGAGGACAGCCAGCCTGGATAACCAGAGCTAAGCCAGATCAAGACAGCATATATCCTTCCAAGATTTTACACTCTTAATTCCCCACATGGGCTGCTCCAGAGATGCCATATGTTCTCATGCTCTCCCACGAGCAGTGAGAAGACAGTGCAAAACATCACACATGATTTCAGTGGTAAGCTGACATGAGCTGCCTATCACACTCTTGACCTAGATGCTCCCCAGCATTTGCCATGATAATACCAGCTCCTGCCTACTGTATTGTGAGCTGAACCATGAGCAATCACTTTGGTAACAGCTCACCCAAGCCTGGATCCTCATGCCACATTTCATTTTCTTTGCAAATGATTTAATCTGGCTTTTCAGAGAGATGAGATGAGCAGTGAGCCCATGCTGGCTCCCTCCAGAAAAACAGCAAAACATCACTTTTAGATCACTCACCACTGAGAAAGCCTTAAGATCATGCCTTGCTGGTCTGGCTCACTAACTTCAAACTAAAGACAGGCAATACAGAACACAGAATAATGCAGGAAATTACTGTCTAAATAAATCATTACAATAAACCATTAGAAATTTGATGCTCTGAGTCAGGTATACTATTACATGTAATCCTATTTATTTGCAAAACATGTTCCAATGTCTTCTGTCCATACTTCTAGTAAGCATCAAAGGGCATTTCCCCATCCCAGAGCTCCAACATGTGACACCACAGTCAGCTCTGTGCCCAACAAAATGCATCTTTTAGCTTTCTCTCAGGGTCTTGCCCTTAACTAAGTTTACCTGACAACCTTTTTGCTGTAGTAGCTTACAGAGTTTTGAAAGCAACATCTTAGGCTCTCATTTTCAACTGCTTCTATTATTTGTGTCCTACTCAGTGCCTTCACCTATCTTTTGCTGTTGGTTTGGGCACATGCAGGAGCCTAATTTCTCTAGGGACTGAGAAACTTTTAGGGGGATCCACTGACTTAATAATAAAAAAAAATATTATCTAAAGATTCAAAACTCACTTTAGGACAACCATTAATACCAACACTAAAATGGTTCTGTTATACCTCATGGCTTTCATCACATCCTGACCCACCATGGAGTAGAACAACTTCATGAAATTTACTGCTGGTGAAGAATAGTTTTTAAGACAGATATCATGTCAAAATTTCAGTCTAACACTGGGCATCCAGAAGGTAGTGATCCATTTCTTGATGTCCAGGTGGAGATCAGTGACAAACGGTGTCCCTCAGTGATCTGTACCAGTGCTGTTTAATATCTTCACCAATGACATAGGCAGTAGGATTGAGTGCACCCTCAGCAGGTTTGCAGACGACATCAAGCTGAGTGCTGCAGTTCACATACCAGAGGGTCTGGATGTTATCCAGAGGAACCTGGACAATCTAGAGAAGAGGGCATGAGCTTCAATAAGGCCAAGTGCATGGTCCTGCATCTGGGCCAAGACAATCTTCAGTATCAACACAGGCTGGAGGATCAAGGGCTGGAGAGCAGCCCTGTAGAGAAGGACCCGGAGGGTACTCATGAGTGAAAAGCTGGATATGAGCTGGCACTGAGAGATGGCAGCCCAGAGCCAGCCATGTCCTGGGCTGATCCCTAGCAGTGTGAGCAGCAGCTGGAGGGAGGGGATTCTGCCCCTCTGCTCACTCTGCTGAGACCCCACCTACAGTGCTGGGGCCAGCTCTGAAGCTCCCAGCACAGGAGAGACTTGGATCTGTTGGAGCAGGGACAGAGGCCAGAGCAGTGATGAAAGGACTGGAATCCATCTGTTATGAGGCCAGGCTGAGAGAGTGGGGGGTGATCAGCCTGAAGAAGAGAAAGCTCCAGGAAAACCTTCTTGTGTCCTCTCAGTACTTGAGTAGGCCTAGAAGAAAGATAGGGTGGGACTGTTTAGCAGGTCCTGTTGTGATGGGTCCTGTGAGTGATGGCTTGCAAGTAAAAAAGGGAGTTTCAGGCTAGAAATAAGGAAAAAATGTTTCACACAGAGGGTGGTGAGACCACGACCCACATGGGATGCTCTGTCCCTGGAACCATGCCCGGTTAGGTTGTCTAGGGCTCTGAGAAACCTGCTCTAGTTGAAGATGTCCTTGCTGACTGGGGAGGATTGAACCTTTAAAAGTCCCTTCCAAGCCAAAACAATCTGTGATTCTAGCATAGAGCTCTGTAGATTTCATCTTCCTAGGTAACTAAAGGGCATGAACATTTTTGCTTCATAGATCCTTTCCTACTAAAGCACAGGGGTTGAGGAAGCTCACCACACCTGTGAGAGACTCTACAGTAGCCTTTTAGAGGTAGAACTGCTTTCATCACAGGGTTCATGCATTGTTTTGCCTCCCTCTTCATTCACAAGGCCAGTTGTGCCCTTAAGTCTCCACTTTTGTCAATGTCCATGCCTGGAAAACAAAAGTCTGACTGTTGTCCTAGCAAAACACTTCTATCACTAAAACCTTCCCCGTGGGAGCAGCCATTTAGCAAAGTGTCCTCATAGTCTTTCAAACCGCATTTGAGGTCAGTTCCTTTTGTGCTGGCCTTGAGGGCTCACTGCACTGGGTTGTGTTGTTACTGCTGATTCTTGTGAGCTCGTGGTGAATGGAGCTAAAGACATTGGTCAAAATGGACCATGGGATGCTAGCAGCAGGTTATGAGCACTGACATCATATCTGCATAATTAACCCCTCTGTGTACTCTTGCCTTTTGTCTGAGAATGCTGGCAAATATGTGAGCATTGATTAGGAAGACAGAATGAATCAATGGAATTTTCCATAATATTCAAGTGTATTTCTATAATACTCAAGTATATTAAAAATGCAATGACAAATCCTGGATTCTCTAACCAGATTTATGCTCTCGTTTCAGGCTGAACTCTTACTGAACTCTGTTCCAGAGTAAGAATAGAACAGGAATGTGAGAACATCTCTAGGTACACATTTATGAGCTTTGGCCCTAGAATTTAACATAAGAACTGCACAGACTCATCTATTTTCTATTGGTAAATGCTAAAAGATAACAAATGTTTGATCTGATTATTTTGGTTTCTACATTAAGAACTACAAAAATTAATGGGGACATGCTTCCCATTACTGCTGGTGGGAATTGCAGTCCCAAAACCTCTTCTTGAGCTCATAGGGAAGTCAAAGCTCTGCCTTGTTTTGCTAGCAAGTGTAGCATTATTCTGTTGGTATTTAACACAAATATATAAGTCAAAGAGGAGTTAAAGCAATGTGTGAACCTTAAGATGAAGAAAAAAAAAAAGGACAGAAAGAAAAGTGAAAAGGCAACAAAAAATGAAGGAAACTGACAGTTGAACCAAGTCAACTGCTTAGATTAGATAGAGAAAGGAAATTAGAACTAACACAAAATGCTAACAAGCACAGAACAAATAAATGGATAACAGGAAGGGAACTGAACCAACATAAACAGCTGCAAAGGGTATTGTTGGCAGGATTTCAGGCCTAACAGTTTGAAGAGGACAGAAACATTTCATTGTTGAGCAGTATTTTTTAAAAGATGTTTTACCTCAACATAATTATATTTGAAAAATATTTTCAAAATTGCAAGCTTCCTGTAACCATGGGGCTGCTGAACTAGGTTGGGATTTCTTGGGGTCTTCCCTCTCTTTTCCCTCCCCTCCAGAAAGAAGAAGATGTTGTCCTCCAATATCAGACTGTGAGGAGATCCTAATGGTACCAATGTGAGAAGTCATGATCTCTCTTGACTCTTGGACACCTCTCTCCGCAGCTGATGGTTTTCCTACACTTTGTGGCTTTCTCACTCTGCCATTTGAGTCTATCATAGAGGTCATATCCATCAATTAAATACCACATTTGGAGTATTTATTAACATTTCTAGTAAGAAAGACTTTTTTGCTTTGGGTGAGAATGGTTTGTTTCCCTGTCACTGCAGTGTTGATTCCTTTTGCAGACCTCCAGCTATTGATGCTTCTTTCACAATGCAGACCTGCAAACCATCAACACATGTGGAGAGGGCAGAGACCACAAATTGTAGTTTCCAAACAACAAAAATCCTTATGAGCTGTGTCCTCTGGACTCAGCCTGAGGTGAAGTTGCAATCTTCCAGACAAGTTGAGGGCACTGGCTCCTTGTGAGTGAAGACTAAGGACTGCTGAAGTAGCCCACTACAGCTGACTTTAATTATTAATTTAATTAATGATAATCATCATCAATTCAGTACTGGTGTCTACTCTGCTGTATCAGAGTATTCTGATAATATTCTGTTAATGTGCTGTAAAAGATTTTGGCTGAAGCAAGCAGACTTTGGGGCAGACCTGAAGCACACTTGCAACACACAAGTGGAGCAGCAGCCTTCCAGACATGAAATTCACAAATTATTTTTTAAAGATATGTAATTAGTAGCTCAACATGTAAATAAGCCATATGCTTAACATATTTAATCAAAGCTTTTCCTTTTGTTCCTTTTTCAATTTTTTTCTTATTTTTCCCCCCACGGCCCTTTGTTCACAGGGTGAGTGATTTCTGGGAAGACAGCCCTTTCCAGATGCCTTGAGCTAGTTATTCAAACCAGAAATAATTTGAGATCACTATCTTATATTAATACGTATATTAACAATATGGACAAGTTCACCACAGCCAGCAATGTGCACCACTGGCCAAGAAGGCCAATGGTATCCTGGGCTACATTGAGAAGAGTGTTGCCAGCAAGTCAAGAGAGGTTCTATTTGCCCTCTACTCTGCCCTAGTGAGGCCTCTTCTGGAGTGTGGGGTCTAGTCCTGGGCTCCCCAGTTGAAGAAAGACAAGGAATTAAGGGAGAGAGTCCTGCTCCAAAGATGGTGACAGGCTAGGAGCATCTCTGAGGAGGAAACACTGAGAGCCCTGGGGCTGTTGAACTTGGAGAAGAGCAGCTCCAGAGGGGATCTGATCAATGCTCATCAAAAGCTAAAGCACTTGTGGGGGCAAGAGGAAGGGGACAGACTCTTTTCAGTGGCGTCCAGTGACAGGGCAAGGAGCAACAAGCACAAACTGGAGGTTCCACCTGAAGATGGAGAGAAACTTCTTTGGTGTGAGGGTGATGGAGCTCTGGATCTGGCTGCCCAGAGAGATTATGAAGTCTCCTCTGGAGAGATTCCAAATGCACCTGGACATTGTGATCCTGGGCAGCCTGCTGTGGATGACCCTGCTTTAGCAGTAAAGTTAGGCTAGAATGTCCCTTCCAACACCTACCATTCTGTGATTAACTTTGCTAATCAATAGTCTTATTAAAAAGGTTTGATTTCTATTGCTCTTTTTCTTCAATATGCATCTTCCTGTTAATATCACTCCCTCAAATAAATTTTAGAAATCAGCTTCTCCCAGGTTTGATTTTCTTGGTTTTCTCCCACTGCAAATTGTGTTGTATCTTCTTCTTGAACATACTCTTGTTCTGTGTAATGTGTTTCTTTGTCTATTTTGATTGCTTTCAATCCAGGTATGACTGTGTACAATACCTTTAAAAGCCCAAACAGCATAGAAGTCCTCAGTGGGCAACTTCCAAAAGAGCTCAGGCAACTATTTACCTTTAAAGGGCATTTAACTGTTCATGTGTTTAGGTAGCTTAAAAAATCTGGACAGTCTCACCTCCATGAACCTTATTAATTGTTCAGTGTAGAGGAGAATGGTAACCTTGTAGTGTTAGAACAGCTTTGCATTAAAAAAAACACTTCTGATACTCAAAACTTAATATTTACTCTACTTTAATTTTTCCTGTATGCCAGAAGACATATAAGGAAACTTCCCCCACAGCTCTCAAATTATTATCTTCATTTTATTTGTTTGTTTGTTTGCTTGTTTATTTATTCACCAGGGTATATTCACCAGTGTGTATGCTGGGAAACCCCATGACTTCAATTAGGGCTCTTAAGTCGTACCATAAAACAAACAAAAAGTTCAGAATTTTGGGAAACATAACAGAACTTCCTTTTTCCTTTAGACTCTCTAGGAAAGCTCACTGATAATGTTGTAAAGCACCAAGCAGTCACCTCAGCTTACAAGAATAATAAAAATCAAGCAACCTGACATGCATATTAGTAAGTCTGAGATGCTTTGAAATCTGAAGATGACGAGACTCCCTCTGCAATTCCATATTGTAATGAAATGAGCAGAGGAATGAGAATCCAGAATAACTGGATTCTAGTCCAATTTCCACTCCCCATATGTTTGAAATGTCCCTCATGCTTATGCAGCACAACATTTACATGCTTAACTTTTTAGAAACCTCAGCATCCTAGCAAAGCTTTATTCCTGTGTGTTGCTCACATGTATATGTTAAACTTGTTTCTCCCTTAACAAGGATCGTTTGAATCACAACACTTGACACAACACTGAAAGATATTTTGTGTACACAGAGCCAGGCAGTGATGTTAGAAAATAATCTTATTATAGGGCAATACTAGTGGTTTATTTTCATCTGATTGTTATGCTACAAGGGTGATACTGGAAAAAAACAAGTGAATACATGATTGTGGAAATGAAATGTTTTCACAGACTGCTTACTCCTGCAGGCTTCTGTGCTCAGTGGTACATTTTTAGCTATATTTCATAGCCAAAAGTAGTTCATGAGAGTTCAACCAGTTCTTTGGGAAAAGATCACTTTATGTTTAGCAGAGAGTTGTCATTTCTGCCTGTCCACAGTGTACAAAGAACATCACTGCAGTGTTTGGCAAGGCCTGTTAAGAGAAATAGTTTGATCATAGAATCATAGAATCACAGAATGGTTTGGGTTGGAAGGGACCTAACAGATCATTCAGTTCCAGTCTCCCTGTCAGGCACACCTTGCACCAGACCAGATTGCTCAAAGCCTCATCCAACCTGGCTTTGCACACTTCCAGGGATTGGACATCCACAACTTCCCTAGGCAACCTGTTCCAGTGTCTCACCACCCTCACTGTCAGGAATCTCTTCCTAATACACAGTCTAAACCTGCCCTCCTCCAGCTCAAAGCCATTCTTCTTTGTCTTACTACTACAAACCCTTGGTGAGGACACATCTGGAATATTGTGTCCAGTTCGGGAAATCTCAGTTCAGGAAGGACCTCAGGGAACTGCTTGAGAGAGTCCAGAGCAGAGCCACAAAAAATGATGAAGGCAGTGGAACATCTTCCTCATGAGGGAGCCTGAGGGAGCTGAGGGCTCTGTAGCTTGGAGAGGAGGAGCCTGAGAGGTGACCTCATTGCTGTTGCTCAAGATGTGCAGGGGGAGTGCCCAGAGGCTGGAGCCAGGCTCTGCTGGGGGATGCCCAAGGACAGCACAAGGGGCAGTGGTGGAAGCTGAGGCATAGAAGTTCCATGGAAACAGGAGGTAAAATGTTTTCCCTGCGAGGATAAAAGAGCCCTGGAACAGGCTGCCCAGGGGGGTTGTGGAGTCTCCCTCTCTGGAGATATTCAAGACCTGCCTGGATGTATTCCTGTGTGATCTGCTCTAGGTGATCCTGCTCTGGCAGGGGGGTTGGACTGGATGAGCTTTGAAGGTCCCTTCTAGCCCTAACATTCTGTGATTCTGTGAAAATACACAAACCAAAGCCTGGGATTAAAAATTCTTTTGTGTTTGGGTGGCTGGGTTTGGGTTTGTGTTTGGATTTGGGTTTGGGTTTGGGTTTGGTAAGGATGTTGAAATATAAAGGTCTACCAGCAAGGAATCGACTCCCCACTCAGACAGGGTCCTTCTTCACATCATTTCTGCAATTAGTTTGGGCTGTTTCTAGCTGAACAAGAAATCTAAAAGGGCCTTACCAGGTCTGAAAAATTGCTAGATGAGTCAGAGTTATCCTGATGGTACAGCACCAATAGCCACAAAGTCAGATAGAAAGAGTTCAGACTGTGGTAGCATTTTCACAGGGACACAGTCCCCCAACTGGTTCATTTAACACACTCAGTAACAGAATCTGGCACAAAAGGAATGTTGGGGGGGGGGGGGGGGGGGGGGGGAAGACAACAAACCCCAAAACAAACCAAAACAAACTATCCCTCTTTGGTAACTCTGGGCTTTGTTTCAGCCTGTAACTAACTCCAGTTACAGGAAGTATACAGTGAAAGATCAAAGTAAGAGACACTAAGTGAGCCTGTTGAAATGAAGTGTTACAGGCATATGTTCCTCATCTCACAGCTCCGTTGACTGGGTGCTGTAACAGCTGGGATATAAGAGAAATGTTTCAGGCAGATTCAGCAGAAGAGCCTGTACTTCATTTGGCCAGCTCAGAGCTTCCATCTCCCTGAAGGACTGCAGCAGCTTAATAGAAGGATGCTTTTTTTTCCCAGTACGTGGGCTACAAAGAGTTTATTCCTGCTATTTGCTTTCACATAAATCAACACAAACCTCACTGGGCAGAGAGTAGCCATTGTGAACCAAAAGTCACCAGCCTCAGGATGTCCATCCTGCTCATGGCATCAAAACCAGAAATGACTAAAGGGCTGTGGAATACAAGTCTTATGTTGCCCTCCACTCTATCAAATCAGGAATGGGGTCTGTCCTTGGGTCCTGCACCAAGGCCACCTCCTTTTTGCAGCACTGCCCAGATTTTGATCAAGAGCCAGTGATGGTTTGAGCATCCCACAGCATGCACGATGCAGTCAGCACTGCTGCTGGTAAAGTCACAGCAAATTAGGGTGATCTATGCACCAGCTGAATTTGCCAATTAATTCACTTTTAATTCACAATTAATTCACATCAAGAGTGGCACAGTCAAGCAGATAAAGCTGGGAGCCAGGAGAACACAGTCTGCTGCTAATTCAGCCTCTGAACCACCTCATGCCCTTAGGCAAAGGGGGCTTCTCCCTCTGCCCTTCCCATTTTGGGTCTGCCCCATGTATAGAGGGCAAGCATCTTGCAGAGGGAACATCACCAGCCAAGGCTTGCCTACACACAGCATTTGCACAAGCTTCACCAGTTTGATTAAATTATTGCATCTTTCTCCAGGGGGAACTTCATAGCTGCACAAACATCTGTTTTGTAAGGATACACTGTAGTGGATATTAAAGATACTTGTACCACATCTGGTGTAAATCTGTCTGGAAAGTTGTCAATCATCGTGCTACTCAAATGCAGCTAATTGTTATTATCACTGCTGTTGTTGTTATTCCTCTTACTAATAACCTTTGTTAACATTTGGAATTTGAAAAAAATCAAGTACTCACTCACATGTGTATGTCTACCTCCATGCTATAATAACTGCATGTTTGCATTGGTATTTCTGTCTGGACTTTCCTATCTTGGAAATGCACTGCAGTGGCAGGAAGGATTTAAAAGTGCAAATGCATGTACTTGAGGTGGTTAATTTCTGTACAGTATGAAATCCTCAGTGTTAGAAGCCATACTACTGATTGGGGCTTTAATATAAACTTACAGGTGAGCATAAAGAAGGTTAGATAAGACAGAAATTGTAGAAGCAAATACAGTCCAGGTATTTAGAAGATCAGAGGGTAGCTCATGCTGTGTTGTAATATCCTCCTGACTTTTTGCAGATCCTCCAGACTATTATATGACAGCTTAACTTCTCACCAAGTAATATTAATCACTTCTTAATCAAGGTATATTGGTTTTCAGCTTAAGACTGAAGAGAACTATTTAACAATGTAGCTTGCCTTATTTTTTTTAACCAAAAAAAAAGAAAAAAGAAAAAAAAAAAGAAAAGGCTTAATAATTCTCTCACAAGGGTGGGAAGGGTGAATCTTTATTTATCTAAAGAATTAATATGTTTTCTAGAAGCATGGAGTATTTATTTTTACCTCCAAATCCAACCTTGCCTGGCTGCCTGAAATTAAAATCTAATCACAGAGACTCAGCACACTAAGTACTTCCATCGCAAGCAGAGTGCTTCGTAACATGTAAATTTGAGGCAAGTTTTATTTAAATGAAGTCCAAATCCTGGTTTAAAAACAATTCTGTTACCATAGCTAATTGCTGCATGTGACTAGCACTGTTAGTTCTTCTTTATGCCTCTTGGTTCAGCCTCACGCTGTACAGTAAGAGATTTGGCAGTACTGTACCCTCCGTGATGCCAAGAAACCAGCAGCATTTACTTCTTCATCTCTGAAATGAATCTGTATTTAGTAGATATCTTTTTCTTTTTTTCTTTTTTTTCTTTTTTTATTTTTCCTTTTTCTTTTTCTTTTTCTTTTTCTTTTTCTTTTTCTTTTTCTTTTTCTTTTTCTTTTTCTTTTTCTTTTTCTTTTTCTTTTTCTTTTTCTTTTTCTTTTTCTTTTTCTTTTTCTTTTTTTTCTTTTTCTTTTTCCTTTTCTTTTTCTTTTTCTTTTTCTTTTTCTTTTTCTTTTTCTTTTTCTTTTTCTTTTTCTTTTTCTTTTTCTTTTTCTTTTTCTTTTTCTTTTTCTTTTTCTTTTTCTTTTTCTTTTTCTTTTTCTTTTTCTTTTTTTCTTTTCCTTTTTCTTTTTCTCTTTTTCTTTTTCGTTTTCTTTTTTTTTCTTTTTTTGGTTTTTTTTTTTCTTTTTTTTTGGTTTTCTTTTTTCTTTTTTCTTTTTTTCTTTTTCTTTTCTTCTCTTTGGAAGAAATCTGACCATTTTTCAAGTGCCTGAATGTGGTAACAGGGGTTCTATTAAAAATGTTTGGGACCTACAAAACCCACATAACTCAATAAATCACTTATTAAAGATGGGATGATGGCTTCATTTGTACATGGGGATGAAGGAGGTTCTGTGTTTGCTTACAGATATTTGCACTGCTAGCATACAAGGTGTAAACCTTTTCCCTCAGCTCATGTAGACACTACAGAATCCCAGCATGGTGGCAGCTAGAAGGGACATCTGGAGACCATCCAGTCCAACCCCTCCTGCTAAAGCCAAGCTACCCCACAGCAGATTGCTCAGGATCACAATGTCCAGGTGTGTTTGGAATATCTTCAGAGAAGGAGGCTCCACATACTCTCTCCAGCAACCTTCTCCAGGGCTCCTGCACCCTCACAGCAAAGTTTCTCCTCCTGTTCAGGTGGAACCTCCTGGATTCCAGCTTGTACCTGTTGCCCCTTGTCCTGCCACTGGACACCACTGAAAAGAGTCTGGCCCCAGCCTCTTGCTCCCCACAGGCCCTCCAGATGAGCATTGATCATATTCCCTCTGGGGCTGCTTTTCTCCAGGCTCAACAGCCCCAGTGGTCTCAGTCTTTCCACCTCACAGAGATTCTCCAGACCCCTCAGCAGCTTCATAAGCTCTGTTGGATGCCCCTCAGCATCTTCATAACTCTTACCTGTTGTTGCCATATAGCTGAATGGCAGCACAGCCAAATTGTCCCAATTTTATATCATCAGCAAACTTGCTGAGGGTCCACTCTATCCCTCCATGTAGGGATGGATGATGAAGCTGTTGAACAAGACTCAACCCACTCCTGGCCCCCAGGAATAATGTTCTTTTCCTTCAGACACAAAACAGAGAGTTTTTTTACTTCCATGCAGATGCAAAAAGGAAGGTTGCAGTCACTGAGTTATCAAGATACTGTCTTAGCTTCCCAATATAAGCATACCAATTACTTCAACCTTTGAGTGAGCTCTGCTTCTTAAAATCAATGGTATTTTGCATTCCTCGATGTGACTTATTTTTGAATCTTTTAAGCAGGGGCTGACAGCTTTTGCCAAAGTGTAATGAATTGCTTACCCATGAGAACCTGTTTTCTCAACTGATATGAAAAACACAGGGAAAGCTTAATGTGATGCAACAAACCATAGTATTTTTGCAGCCTGCTTTTTTTGAAGAGCCAACTTTTTAAAAATATTTTTTCCATCTAAACATTATTGCAAAGTTTCCATTTTCCATTAACTGTATTTTTGCCTTTATTCTATTATTATTATTATTATTACTATTATTATTATTGTTGTTGTTGTTGTTGCTGTTATACGAAAGGTGTCAAGCAATTTCCAAACCATAATAGCTGCAAATGAACTTAATTTTATACCCATGTAGATTTTTATCTCAAAAGCAACGTGCTAATCAAAGGAACATAGATCAAAAACACAGAGGTATGAAAGAGCTGTCCCTCATGGTAAGGACAAGTGTTTTTCAATTCACCTATGTCCTGAAAGGATGTTTATAGGTGTAGACAACACACACTGTTAACTTAATCTCTGTTTACAAACTGCCAGGTGAAAGGGCAGGATCTGTTTATTCTGTTTCGTGTCTCATGACAACTTGAAGCTTTCTGTTAATGGTATCTATCAGAGATGAGGGCAGGAGGGAAAGTCGAGAAAAGCTCTTAGCAAAGTAGAGCAAAATACTCCAGCAGAGAGCTCTAAAAGTTATCACCCAGGTGCATGACTTTTAGACTTTGGAGCAGCTGAGAAGATTGCCCTTGGAGAAAAAAAAAATATAGTTGTAAATTTTAAAATGAGCCCAAAGCATGCTGGCACAGCAGTTTGGGAGCTTATTCAAGACCACATAGGTACCCATGTGGTGCAGACGTTCAATAAAGCTATTAGCTGTGTACCTTGATATCAATTCTCAACACTTTGATTCAAGGAGAAGCTGGTAATGAGGGACAGAGAGCAACTTTCCAGGTTGATTAGTTTGGTTTCTTTGACTTTATGGGAAAGACCTATTGAGTTTTCTGTTCCAGGACACTGCTTCTTGACAAAGGTAATGGCAAAACATCTATAAACATCCTAAGTGATAGTGGCAGGCGTAATTGTGAAGGCAATTCATAGACCAAAAATGTACTGAAGTAATTCATCAACAATCCTGGAAAAAAAAAATGCCATGCTGTACCCCCATCCTTTCAGATGCTGACCTTCAGAAACCCCCCAAAAGTGTCTCCTTTCACTCAGTGAGATCTGGACATTTTAACACAATACTTAAAAGCTGGAAGTGAGGTAAGTTACGTGTTTGGCATAGCACTTTCAGAGAAAGGGCTGCTTTAAATGCACAGAGAAATTGTGATTAGTTTACCATCCCTCCTTTTCCTCAAAATATCACTAATGAAACAGGATACAATTTCTCAAGGTACATAATTTGTGACCATATTACAGCTGAAACAACATTGTTTTTAGGGCTCCTTGAGGCTGACTTCAGGAAGCAGTTAATTAGACATTTTAAGCTTTAAAAAAAAAAAAAAATCCCCTTAATTCATGAAATTTTTTAAATTGCTGTTTTTCATTAAAAAGCAATTCCACCCACAGCCCTGTGGGCATTGACAGTCACAGATTCAGCCAACCCATGCAGAAGAGAAAGCAGCTGTTGGGAAGCTCATCTCCAGTGCGGGGGGCACAGCCCAGGGTATGTTTCGCCCTGACCGTGAGAAGCTGAGGAGCAGCAGAGAGATCCAGGGTCATCAATGGGTGGTGCCAGCTTGCCCTCTGATTGCCATGTGAAAATTGTTCCCTTTAGCTCAAGCTGATGTGCACTCTGAATACTAATGATGGTCATTTAAGTAGAAACAACGTTGCCTATTTCACTAGGATCATTTCAGCAGAAATTTGGGTTATAAAGGAAAGTGAGGAGGTAACTGCTGAGTTTCCTGAAGACTGAGATGGTCAACCTTCCCCCATTAACTTAGTTGAAAGCTATTCTCAGTTATTGCCTGTGTGTGGGAAAAGCCAGGTACAACTCTTTTTCACCAATTCGTTGTGTTTTGTGAAGGGAAAAAACAAAAAAAAGGTGTAGCACATTTTCCTTGGTCACAGAACCAACAAGACCAGTTTGCCCAGTCAGTTATATGAGTATGAAGGAAGGCACCGCTCTAATACATTTACCTTAATTGTAGGATTTAAAAGCAAAGAATAAACCAGACGTCGTTATTAGCATGTTATTTTTATTATGATATTATTATAATTATGTTAAATATTTGCTAATTATTATAAGGATAAACTCACAATGTAAAATTACCTCTGAATCTCATCATTAAAAATCGCCTTTTCTAGCTTGCTTCTAGCGAACAGAATAAAGGGGAAAGCAGAGGTGTGGGGAGGTTTATATGGCATAAATCAAATTTTGCATGCCACAAAGCATGTAAGATCTTAACTACACTGGAAGACATTACGTGTTGAAGGCTATGTGACACACAGTTGATATGTCATCTAACTCATCTGAGATCAACGGTCTCCTTTGATGCAAGTTTAGAAGTGTGCCTCCTCATGCATTTCTAAACTGTAAAAGATATTAAAGTAAGCTTTAAAAGAAACCCACCCTGTGAGTAACCATCACATTTCTCTCCAGTCTGTGAGGCCTTGATGTCCTCATGTGTTTGAATTGCCAAGGAGTGCTGCAGGTGAACTTTCTGAGACAGCTGTCATTGGATTATTTAAATCAGGATGATTCCAAATATTAAAACAATCCTTTATTGGATTGATGTTCATTAATATTATGCATCACTCACTGATCTTCGTGGTCTTCAGTAGGTCAGGATGAGCTGGTCACAGTAGCTCTTTGATGGAGAAATCCAGAACAAAAGTGGGATGGTTTCTTTCTTCCCATCCTTCCTCACTCAGCAATACTTTAGGTGTTTCCCCCCCCCCGCCCCCTTCCCCCCCCCCCCCCCCCCCCCCCCCCCCCCCCCGTTACTCTTCCCCTTGCTTCCCAAAAAGTGTAGGAGGTTCATCTAATTTGTCCTTGATACCTGCTTTCAGGTTGAGGACTTTCCCAGCTTCACTCATTCTACAGAAATGTTCTGCAGAATTGCTCTTCCTGCCTATTTTCCAGGATTATTTTGGTTTTGCTAAATATCTTAACCACCTTCTCATTCCTCTCTTGAAGATTTTACTTTTTTGCACATGTCTTCCTATTCCCCATCTGGGCAGCTACATAGCAAGTCTTAGTTTGCCCCTTTGCAGTTGTGGCTGTTGCTTATGCGTGTAAGGCAAGCTGTATGGTGAAATTCTCTCAGTGATGTGAACAAAGCTACAATACACCTGGTCAGTAGTTACATTAATTTAATGTGCTCATTTCTGGGTTGCAAGGCAAGAAAAGGGTAATTTTATTGTGATTAATCTGTTTCTGCTTTTTGAGTGCAATAGGGCTCTGCTTGGTCAACGGTGATTGACACAACCCTGATCAAAACAAGATCACAGAATCATAGAGCCATAGAATCAGAATGGTTTGGGTCAAGGGCACCTTCAAAGGTCATCTAGTCCAACCCTCCCTTGAAGTCATCAGGGTCATCTTCAACTAGACCAGATTGCTCACAGACCTGTCCAACTGACCTGGAATGGTTCCAGAGATGGGACATCTGCCACTTCTCTGGGCAACCTGGGACTGGATCTCATTACCCACAGCATAAGAAATGTCTTCCTTCACCCCTTGTCCTGCTCAAAAGTCTGTCCTCAGCTTTATAATTGGCCCTTTAAGGTACAGAAAGGCCATCAGAATGTCTCTCCTAAGCCTTCTTTTCTCCTGGCTGAACAATGCTAAGGTAAGAAAAGGTATCACTCTACCTGCAATGTAGAGTAACACAGGAGGAACTACCTGTATTAACAGGTAATTAGGCCTGTGCTAACAGAGTAAGTTATGCCCTTTCAGATGCCATTTCATACCCTTGGTATATAAACTCCTAACTGCATCCTCATTTTCGTTAGCTTATGGTGTCATTCAGATACTTGAAGCAAGATCAGAGCCCTGCTCTGCTGAGTCCCAGTAGGCATATAAGAAACTGCCTTTGCCTCAAGAAATCAAAATCTAAGTAGATGAGATGATCCCACAGCTCATCAACATTAAAAAAAAAAAAAAAAGAAAAAAAAAAAAAAAGCCACTTTATTTTCCCAGCATTAGCTGAGAAGTTTCCTGTAGAGCTAGAAATTAACTTCATCCTTCCAGGTGTGATGAACCGTAACTTACTCCATACAGGGAAAAATGATAGGTAAATGGTAGATAGATAGATAGATAGATGATAGATAGATAGATAGATAGATAGATAGATAGATAGATAGATAGATAGATAGACAGATAGATGGATAGATAGATGGATAGATAGATAGATAGATAGATAGATAGATAGATAGATAGATAGATAGATAGATAGATAGATAGATAGATAGATAGATAGACAGACAGATGGATAGATAGACAGATGGATAGATAGATGGATAGATAGATAGATAGATAGATAGATAGATAGATAGATAGATAGATAGATAGATAGATGGATGCATAGATGGATGCATAGATGGATGCATAGATAGATGGATAGATAGATAGATAGATAGATAGATAGATAGATAGATAGATAGATAGATAGATAGATAGATAGATAGATTGATGGATAGATAGATAGATAGATTGATGGATAGATAGATAGATGGATGCATAAATGGATGCATAGATGGATGGATGGATGGATAGATAGACAGATAGACAGATAGATGGGTGCATAGATAGATAGATAGAAAAAGATATAGAGAGATAAAGATAGATAGTTTAGATAGTTTAGATAGATAGATTCTGCCTTTTGAGAGCAGGTCTGAGCACATAACTGGATTTAGAAAAGGTCTCTTGCATCCACATTGTACAGATTTTCTCCTTAGAGTAGACCTCTCCATCGCTACCTGCTCTGTGAGTGGCCAGACTCTCACGTGAGCTGCTTCTTTGACCCCATCTGCACACAGAGTAATGCAAACCAGCAGCATTGGATTAGTGGTGAATGTGGCCAATAGGTAGGTAGAGGCTGTACCTGACAGGTGAGCAAGGTGTCCTCTGCTCAGCTACAGGCACCTCTGCAGGGACAACAATCACCCGAATCTGCCCTGAAAGGAGGTTGCAGTGAGGTGGGGGTTGGTCTCTTCTCCCTAGGATCAGGTGACAGAAGGAGAGTGTCAGGAAAGATTTAGGTTGGAGATTAGGAAATTCCCTTTCCTAAAAGAGGCATTGGAAGAGGCTGCCCAGGGAGGTGATGGAGCTACCGTCCCTGGGGGTGTTTTTAAAAACATGTAGATGTGGCACTTTGGAACATAGTTTAATGGCCCTGGTGGTGTTGGGTTGATGATTGAACCTGATGATCCAAGAGATCTTTTCCAGCTGAAATAATTCCATGACTCTATCACAGAATCACTGTAAAACAGGGGATAAATTTATTCTGGAATGAGTTTAACTTAACTGTTCTTTATGTATTTTCACTTCATCCTTAGAGATACATCAGCTATCAGGTACAACTGATGTCCTATCAGCTGGTATTACATCATGCAGTGCTAGGTGAAATAAATTCACACTGCCAAGTGATGCAATTAAGACTCTGGTGGCCAGCCTGTTTTTAAAACCCTCTCTTCAGTCATGAGTTTCTGGGCGGAGGGAGAGGGAAGGAAAGAAAAAAAAAAAAGAGAGGAAAAAAAAGAAAGAATTTATCTTGTCTAGCAAACTGTATGACATATCTCCATGTCAGCGGATGGGAATAATTACTCCAAGTATAATTAATGCAATCTGAAGGGCTTCAATAGTCGTGGAGTTATTATGTAACTGCACAATAATTAAATGATCAAGTAACTACTCAGTAATTTTATGGTGATTTGTGCTATGTACGATATTTGCCTTGCACAAACAAACAATGCTGTCATGAGATTCAGAATGAATGTGAATATCTGCGTGTTGATACCGAGATGCATGCCAGATTTCTTTTTTTTTTCCCCTTCTGATGGCTTTCTCCTGAAACAGACACTACTTCTGAGAATATTTTCTGTAAGCAAGAAGATCAAGAGGCACCTCTATTTTTAATGAAAGTGTATATCTGTATAAACATGAACATTTCCATGGGCAGAGAGGGAAGTATGTCATATTTAAAACTTGGAATATTTAAGACATGAAACAGGAGACACCTTTCAGGAAGACTTGGACAGTCTGTAGGAGTGGGCAAGGAAGAACCTTATGAAGTTCAGCAGGGACACGTGTAAGGTCTTGCACGTGGGAATGCATAGCCTAGGAGTGCAGCTCAGACTGGGATCCACCTGGCTGAAAAGCAGCCCTGTGGAGAGTGACCTGGGGGTCTGTGTGGACAATAAGGTCAAGCTGAGTGAACAGTGTGCTGGAATGGCTAAGGCAAACAAGATCATAGAATCATAGAATCAGTCAGGGTTGGAAGGGACCACAGGAATCATCCAGTTCCAACCCCCCTGCCATGGGCAGGGACACCTCACACTACAGCAGGCTGGCCAGAGCCTCATCCAGCCTGGCTGCAGACACCTCCAGGGATGGGGCCTCAACCACCTCCCTGCACAACCCATTCCAGGCTCTCACCACTCTCATGGAGAAGAACTTCCTCATGTCCAGCCTGAATCTCCCCACTTCCAGCTTTATTCCATGCCCCCCAGTCCTGTCACTCCCTGATACCCTAAAAAGTCCCTCCCCAGCTTTCTTGGAGCCCCCTTCAGATCCTGGAAGGCTACAAGAAGGTCACCTCAGAGCCTTCTCCTCTCCAGACTGAACAGCCCCAACTCTCTCAGTCTGTCCTCATAGCAGAGGATCTCCAGCCTTCTGCTCATCCTGGTGGCCCTTCTCTGGACACCTTCCAGTATGTCCATAGCCCTCTTGTAATAGGGGCTCCAGAACTGGATGCAGTACTCCAGGTGGGGTCTCTCCAGAGCTGAGCAGAGAGGGAGAATCACCTCCCTTGACCTGCTGGCCACACTTCTCCTGATGCAGCCCAGGCTCTGCTTGGCTTTCTGGGCTGCAAGTGCACATTGACAGCTCCTGGTGAGCTTCTCCTCCACCAGCACCCCCAAGTCCCTCTCATCAGGGCTGCTTTCTAGCCAGTCCCTGTCCAGCCTGGATTGGTGCTTAGGATTGCCTTGACCCAGCTGCAGGACCCTGCACTTGGTCTTGTTGAACCTCATGAGGTTGGCTTGTTAGGTTAGGATGTTGTGTTGCATCACCAAGGGCATCACCAACAGAGATAAAGAAGCCATTGTCTCACTCTGCTCAGTGGTCAGGACACACGGAGCACTGACTGCAGTTTTGGTCCATGCTGTACAAAAATGATGTGGACAGTCTGGAAAGTGTCCAGAGCAGGGCCAGAAGAATGATCAGAGGAAAGTCTGAGAGAGCTGGGTTTGATCAGCTTTAAGGGAGACCTTGTTACAGTAGACCAGGACATAAAGGATGGCTACCAGGAGGGCAGAGACAGCCTTTTTACAAGAAGTCACAAGGAAAAGACAAGGGTGATGGGAACAATTTACTCCTGTGGAGATTTGACTGGACTCCAGAAGAAAATGTTTCAGCATAGCAACAGTTAGACATTGGAATCATTTCACAAGGGAAGCAGTGGATTCCTCCACCCTGGACAGTTTAAAGACTCAGCTTGCCAGGGTGCTTGGCCAGCTCATTTTAGCTACATTATCACCTGGAAAGTTTTGACCAGATGGTCCTTGACTTCCCTTCCAACTCTGTGTTCTATGATGCTATGCTTCTGTGATTCCGTGATCATAACAAGGCACATCTGGATCCTAAAACAAGAATCCTGGAGGGGGTTCTTCATAAACCTGTACACAGGGTGGACCACAAGAGCTGATTTGTACTATAGTGTTCATGGTTACAAATCCCATACTGAGACCTGACTTAGAGTCACAAAGTGCATAGATATTTGGGAGCAAACCCTGGAAGCTCAATTATGAACACTGTGGCATGTCAGACAGTGCTGTTAAAAGATCTAACAGTCTGAAAATGAAGGTTTAGAAGTGTCACAATTGGATTTCATCTCTGGAAGACCAGACTGGGGCATTTTATTCTGAACTGATGGTGTCTTTTCTGGTGTGGAGAAGTTTGTTTTCTTTTTTTTTATGCTTTCTCTTTTACATACATATCAGTTTGTATTATCAGTACTAGTGGATACAGTTTGTTACTGAAAAGCTTATCTTTTTTTGTTTCAGTGAAATCACAGATATTATCACCTCACTTTCTGCGTGATCATAATAAAGTGTTTGCCTCTCACTGTATCTGAGTTAACAAAAAGTGTCCTGGGTCATACTCAAGATACCTGTACAACTCCAGACCAGAATGTATTGACTTTAGTTAAATAACTGCACACGTTTTTTTGCTAATTTTTTATACTCAGTGTAGAATAATATCTGTGAGAAGGCTTTTGTGTTCCTCTACATCCAATACTAGGGACATATCTATGCCCCAAAAATCTCTTCATGTTTGTACACCATCACCCAATAGCCTCAGGAGATCAATTTTAACTTTTCTGGCTCTGGTGTTACCTTGTCCAAAGGATCCAGAGAGGAGCCAAACCAACAACTTCCAGGACCCTGACAGACCATTTTCTGGGTTTTTTTTTATTCACAGTTTCCTGCCAGAGAAGGACTACAGATGGGCACAGCATGTGGAGGTCAGGTTTGCTGGTGGATCAGGTGAGAGAAGTGCATCTTGTGCTGCGACAGGAAATGAAGTTATGCCCAGCAGACCATGAATAATTCACATACCACATAAACAGAGACAAAAATGTGTGAAAGGTATCAGAGGAAGGAGGTCCTCTCCTTTCAAGTAGGCTGTAGATAAGACATATTTTCAGAAGCTAATCTGGGCTGTGGTTTATGTCATCTCCACTCTTACTTTTGCAGCTATTTTTCATAAGGTTGTACTCAGCCAGTGCTCACTGCAGGACTTGGTGACCTGAAACTGCTGACAAATATCATTGGTAGGCTTTCTGCCACAGGGAAAGGGAAAGGGAAAGAAGGGAAAGAAGGGAAAGAAGGGAAAGAAGGGAAAGAAGAGAAAGAAGGGAAAGAAGGGAAAGGGAAAGGGAAAGGGAAAGGGAAAGGGAAAGGGAAAGGGAAAGGGAAAGGGAAAGGGAAAGAAGGAAAAGGAAAGGGAAAGAAGGGAAAGGGAAAGAAGGGAAAGAAGGGAAAGGGAAAGGGAAAGGGAAAGGGAAAGGGAAAGGGAAAGGGAAAGGGAAAGGGAAAGGGAAAGGGAAAGGGAAAGGGAAAGGGAAAGGGAAAGGGAAAGGGAAAGGGAAAGAAGGGAAAGAAGGGAAAGAAGGGAAAGAAGGGAAAGAAGGGAAAGAAGGGAAAGGGAAAGAAGGGAAAGAAGGGACAGGGAAAGGGAAAGAAGGGAAAGAAGGGAAAGAAGGGTAAGAAGGGAAAGAAGGGAAAGAAGGGAAAGAAGGGAAAGAAAGGAAATAAGGGAAAGAAGGGAAAAGGAAAGGGAAAGTTGGAACAGAATTTTCAAGCCTGGAATTGCTCAAATCCAGGTTGGATGGGTCTGGAGAAATCTGGTCTCATAGCAGGTACCCCTGCCTATGCCAGGGGGTTTGGAACTGGATCACCTTTAAGGTTGTTTGGTAGTGTTTTGACGAATTTCAGTGTAACATACCCTAATGCACTGGGGATATGTTCTTCCCACTGTGCAGTGGTAGACTTGAGGACAGTTAATGACATCATTAGTGACATTTATCAAATGTTCTCTGTCATAAGAAATATTCATGGATTACATTTTCTTCCATACCAACATAAACTACTGACAATGAAATGTAGAAAGAGGCATTGCTCTCTTCCTAATTGTCTTAATCCTATTTACCTGTTAGCTTCCACATTTCATTCCCATGACTTAGCAAACATCTAACTTTTGCTGACAGTGGTGATGCAGATAAGTCTAATTCTGATGTCAGTGGAAGCTGCACCATGGATATGAATTGAAAATCTCCCAATAACTCCAGCTGTCTGGTAGGATGTCTCATTGGGGGTTCACAGGATTACAAGATCACAGGATGTCAGGGCTTGGAAGTGACCCAAGAGATCATCAAGTCCAACCCCCTTGCCAGAGCAGGACCATACAATCTAGCTCAGGTCACAGAGGAACACTTCCAGACCAGCCTTGAAAGTCTCCAGAGAAGGCCTGAATCCATGACATACATTCTAACCCCTACTCCTTCTGAGCAAGAAAGGTAAACTTTAGGAACCAGCACACTACAATTAATGAGAGGAAAAGGTGATGCACAACCAAACTGCACAACAGAACTGCAGCTGGCATACTCTAAGAGGGATGACACAGAAGACAGTGTGGGCACAGTGCTGTACTGGTCTCAGCAGAATCATAACATGCAATTCCTTCCTGGAGGATTTTAATTTAGGGAGGAAGATTTTCAAATCTTTGCTCTAAGTCAGTTCCTTCTCTAGTTTTTTGGGTTTCCTTAGACTGTTCATGCAAGTGGCAGGAAAGGGGAATTAATGTTTCCATGCCTATGTCAAGCCACAACCAGAAGCACATGGTCTCCAGAGAGACCACATTGTGGACTTTCAGTAGATCAAGGGGGAAATAAGAAAGCTGGGGACAGGCATTTGAGCAGGACCTGTTGTGACAAGACAAGGGGTGATAGTTTGAACTACAAGAGGGAGACTCAGACCAGAAGTTTTTTACAGTGAGGGTAGTGAGACCCCCATCCACATTGCCCAAAGAGGTGAGAGATGGCCCATCCCAGGAACCATTCCCAGTCAGTTTGTTTGGGACGTCTTCATCTGGTTGAAGATGTCATGCTGACTGCATGGAATCTGGATAAGATGACTTCTAAAAATCCCTTCCAACTCAAATATTTCTATGCCCAGGGATGTGGTGGAGTCAACATCCCCGAAGGTGTTGAATATTGCATGTAGGAGGTTCAAGGATAGCACCTTCTCTGGTTTTTCCTGTAGATTAAAAGATGTGGGGAAAGTGATCAGAGGGAAAAAAGAGAAAGGGAGGAAGGAAGGAAGGAAGGAGGGAAGGAAGGAAGGAAGGAAGGAAGGAAGGAAGGAAGGAAGGAAGGAAGGAAGGAAGGAAGGAAGGAAGGAAGGAAGGAAGGAAGGAAGGAAGGAAGGAAGGAAGGAAGGAAGGAAGGAAGGAAGGAAGGAAGGAAGGAAGGAAGGAAGGAAGGAAGGAAGGAAGGGAAGGAGGGAGGGAGGGAGGGAGGAAAAGAGAGAGAAAGAAAAAAGAAAGAAAGAAAAAGTAGAGAAAGAGAAAGAAGGAAAGAGAGAGTAAGAAAGAAAGAAAGAAATAAAGAGAGAGAAAGAAAGAAGAAAAAAAGAAGAAAGAAGAAAGAAAAGAAAGAAAGAAAGAAAGAAAGAAAGAAAGAAAGAAAGAAAAGAAAGAAAGAAAGAAAGAAAGAAAGAAAGAAAGAAAGAAAGAAAGAAAGAAAGAAAGAAAGAAAGAAAGAAAGAAAGAAAGAAAGAAAGAAAGAAAGAAAGAAAAAGAAAGAAAGAAAGAAAGAAAGAAAGAAAGAAAGAAAGAAAGAAAGAAAAGAAAGAAAGAAAGAAAGAAAGAAAGAAAGAAAGAAAGAAAGAAAGAAAGAAAGAAAGAAAGAAAGAAAGAAAGAAAGAAAGAAAGAAAGAAAGAAAGAAAGAAAGAAAGAAAGGAAAAGAGAGAAAGAGAAAGAAAGAAATGGGAAGAAGAGCTGCTTTAGATGGCAGTCACAGAGGCTGACTATATGAAAACATCCTCAGAAGCAACATACTACTAGGTGAAAATGCATGGGATTTGAAGTCATGAGAACAAACATCATCTAATTCAGGACAGACATCCTGTTTTGGAGGAATGTTTCTGATAAAGCCAGGTCTGCTGTCTTCCCAGGTGAAGGAATTAGCACATGTAAATGATTCATTACATCCTGTAGAAGTAGTGCCATACTTTATCTCTGCTCTAAATCTGATCCTTTGTTTCTTTCTTTGATCTTGTACCTGCTGATGGCACAACACCATCCATGCATTCATCCTGATGTACACAAGTAGATTAATGATGCAAAGCCTCACAAATTCCTTTCTGAAGGGGCAACAACAATCCTCTTGAATGTTCCCCAGGGCTCAGGACTGGTTCTAGTCTTGTTCAACATCCTTGTCAGTGACCTAAATGAAGGGACAACATGCTCTCTCAGCAAGTTTGTTGATGACACCAAACTGACACCCCAGTACTGGTGGCCAACAAGTTCACCATGAGCCAGCAATGTGCCCTCATGGCCAAGAACACAAATGGCCTCCTGGGGTACAGGAAGAAGCGGTATGTGGTCTACCAAAAAGCCAGTTGTTTTCATTTGGTGGCAAAATATTTCTGGGTTTCTGAACGGAATTAGACGACGCAAGATGAAATTTAATAACAGAAAGCACAAGTCTAGGCACATAAATAGCAAGATTTGGTGGATATACAGAGAAGCTGAGAGTAGGATGGAGACAAGGAAGAAGAAGACCTCATTGACACAGCCCTGGAAAGTGCTATGTATTTTTTTCTATCCCTGAGACGAGGGAAAATACCTAGAGCAGTCTGTAGTATATTGGTTATGTATCTCTGTAAGAGTGAAGGAGCAGGAAAGGAGGATTAATTTAGTCAGGGAAGTAGAGGGAATGGGAAGGAGGACTGAGACTGAAGGCCAGTTTAGTGGCCCATTTGCCTTTGCAAAGTGGGCATCAAGCAGGGCTGCAGTTCTGTTTCCTATAAAAATCTGCATGTGTAAACAGTAAAGGGAGAAAAAAGCCTTGCTTAAGCCAAAACACTGAAAAAGAAACACATTTATTTCCATTGTGCATGGACACTTTTTACAGCAGAAACCAGAAGCTTCTACCAAAGCAGGAAGTTTCCAGAACAGAAATGCAAGCAGAGAGAGAAAAGACTTGAAACAGCAACACTATTTTAAGCAGAACTTGTTTACTTCTTAGATGCTAAGTGCAAGTGGTGGCAATTTTGGGGTCAGAAGTCCTTATGTCACCCACTGTTCCTATTGCAAAGGTGGTTTGGGGTTGTTTCTACTTCCCAAGATGCCTTTCAGGGTCCTGCCCATTGAGTTGCCATTTTGTTCTGCCTGCACTTTGCCCTCACCTCCCTGCCACAAGTTTCTTCTTGGCTTTGTTTTTGTTTTTTTTTAGTTTTGCCTGGATTCACTTTCCTCTTTTTTTCTTAAAGTTTTGGGCCATGGGGGTACACATTCATCTCACTATACCAACTTTTACACCTTTTTCCTCACAAAATCTGTTCAAATTTTCACACATGACACACGAATCAAACCACGGTTTGGACAATCCTGTTATTAAAACTTACGCAATAAAACTAATTGGTACAATACCGTGAAAATATCATTTCAAGGAAGAACATTCATCTCTCTTTGGGCTGTGTCATGGCTTCCTTATGCAAGTTGTGATTATGTCTTGGGTTTATTCTGGATAGGCACTTTTTCAAGCAGCACAGGACAACGTCCTGTTGGTTGGACTCAATGATCTTAGAGGTCTTTTCCAACCAAAACAATTCTATGATTCTATGAATGTCTGAGTCAACATTACCCTGCATATTAGGGGCAGGAATATTTACCATACAACTATTTCAATTTATGCATTGAGCATTTTCTATCTTTGAGTGTGTGCTGAGGGGCAGCTAAGGAAGAGCAGCAAAACAAAATGGTGCTAATTTGCCAGGTTGTTTCTTCAGGTGCTTTCTCTTAAAAAAAAAAAATTGATTAGTTGCAACATGATGTTCTCTCTTCTGACTGCATTAGTGATGCAGGCTTAAGCAAAAAAAAGGTATGTTGTGTCAGCAAGCAAAACTCAGAAACATTTTATTTGGTAGCAATGTTACTCATACAGTCTGGAGAGGGCTTTTTGCAGCTCGGAGTGTAATTAATAGTGTTTTGTTGTGTGCACGTAGCATTTGAGGAATTCCAGCCCAAGCACCATATTTTATCTTTAAACTGAACCAGAGAGCTGTTTATGCAGGAGCTTTAGCTTCAGAGCAGCAGAGGAAAGCTAATACTTTGCAGAAAGGTGTCTGGAGACCAAAAGATATTTTTCAAGTGTCCGGTGAAACAGGCCCTCTGGACTGCTGGGGAGGCGATGATCAGATTCTCACTACAAGCAGCTAAGTCTTTAAAGTCCAGCAGATAAAAGCAGTGGTCAAGCCTCAGAGACTAGATATTCCCGCATGAAACATAATACAGCATGAAATGGGGAGAAAGGAGATCCTGTGCTTTTAACCAACAGCTCTTTGACAATGAGGCTGAGTGTAAGCAGATGTTGTTGCTGCATAAACAACCAAGTCCTTTGTCCATATAGGCCTTAAGAGCTTAGTTTCTAATGGAGGGGTGGATGGCCTTGATTTACACAGTTCTGCAATAAGGCTGGAAATACATTTTTACAGCCCTAAAGATAACTATCTTCTCAACGCCAGGCATTTTGTGACCACTTTATAACCCTCAAAGATGGCAAATTTACTGCACAACAAAGCAAACATTTAAGGGATTTTGCTAACGAGGTTTTCCACCCTTGTCAGAGGCGGGGTCTTGAGAGCCAGCTTTGGAGTTTAAAGTGAAAGCTGCAGACCTCGAAGCAATTTGTTTGAAGCACTGTGAACTGAAGAGGCCAGTAGGTGAAATTCAGAGAAGTACTTCAGGGTGCCTTTTTTTTTTTTAACCATTCCTTTCTTTGCATCATGAATCTGGATTTTCTGACATGACACACAGGCCATCTGGCCCCATCATGGGCTACCATGGCTTCCACATACTGTTAATGCACATCTGAGGCCGTGCTTCTCCCAGAAAAACCTTTTGAGGTCCAAATTCCAGACTGAAGCAAGGAATAAGGACAGGATTCACCCTCTGGCCACCCATCAAATGGACCTGTTCATGAACTACTCTTCAGCTTTACTCACTGATGTGTCGCTGCTAAGAGATGCAGAGATCATAGAGTCACAAAATCATATTCATAGAATCACAGAATTATAGAGCCATAGAATCATAGAATGGTTTGGGTTGGAAGAGACCTTAAAGATCATCTAGTTCCAAAATTCCTGATGTAGGCAGGGGCACCTCCAACTAGACTAGGTTGCTCCAGGCCCCATCCAACCTGGCTTTGAACACTTCTAAGCTTGGATCCTCCCCAACTTCTCTGTCAACCTGTTCCATTGCCTCACCATCCTCATGATGAATGCACCATCACATGTCCTTTATTCTCAATGATGATGCAAAATCATCCAAAGTGAATGACAGTGCTGGGTTCTGACTGAACAATCCTCTGTGTAGGCAAAGGAAGAGATTTTTCCATTTTATAGGTTGTGCATTTTATACACTGAGCAGATCAGGGCAGGCAAGGCAGGTACACTTTCTCCTGTTGCTCTGGAAGATATGTTGGCTATTATTTGTTCATCACAGCATTGCATATTTAGACTCAAAAAACATAAGTTTGAATAAGAGAGCTGCTTCCTTTTCCTAACAAATGCAGCTTGCTTATAAAAACAAACCACCGAGGCAATAGAAACAGAATGGAGGGAAGTTTCCTGAACAAAACAGCAATATTGTCATGATTAATCTCTCTGAATGTTGTGAATGATTCCAAGACTTTCTTCTCTGCAAGTCTGTGTGATTTGCTGATGATAAATGCACATTTGTGACCAGAACACCAAGTGCAAATCACTGTGAGAAAACAAAACAAAACAAAACAAAACAAAACCAAAAACAAATACACTGATAAAATAACTATGCAAATAGCAAGCAACTGGTAACTGCAGGTAAAATCACAACTTCTGTGATATTTATTACTGTAGATATTAGAAATATACTTGTTCGGTTTAAGCGTTGCACATTTTCTTTTCCAAACATGACAGAAATGTAGAATGCAGATTCCTGATCAGAACACAAATTATTGTGAAAAAAAAAACAACAAAACACATAGATACAATATTATGCAAAAAACAAATAACCAGTGATACAGGTAAAAATCAGTATTCTGTGTATTAGACATGCACTTTATCATTTTAAGTATTGTATGTATTCTTTGTCTTATATGACAGGATGATAAAATATTGACCTAGTAATATTGAAATGGAATTTTTTTTTTTAAGGAGGAAACTGCAAGAAGTTGCTTGAATTGTAAGTTTGTATTATTTATTTCACGTGTCATTACCATTTTAATATGAGATAACAAAGTTTAAATGGAAGTTTGTGATGTTACTAGATGCAAAACGGGCTTTAAATAACTCTTCAGCTTGGATCTCAGTTTTCTCTCCCCACTCTTTACCTTCTATTGCTTTTTTAATTATAGAAACTTTTCAGTACTGGATTAAATAATGCTATAACCTAATGTATTTGCCAATTTAAAAGAAGCTGTGCATAAATCAGATGGCGAGGATGTAAATCCTAGCTCATCTGATCTGTATTTCACCACCATTTTTCATAAAGAAATTAATTCGTTGTTTATTTTAAAATCCTTTTACAAAGTTTTTCAGACAAAACAAGGTCAAACCATATATAGCACCAGATCAAGGAAGAGCAAAGGTCAATGGTTTGTAATGCTGTTTTTTAAAGGTGGTAGGTCAACATGCAAAGCTGGAGGATTTTTTTGGAAATAAAGAAACACATCTTGTGCTGAGGATACTGCAGAAGAGAGGCTCTGTTCTAAAGCATTTATTTTAAAAGACAAATACCTCCCTAACAACAAGCCCTTGATGTCTCTGACACAAGAGACATGCAAAAGTCATTAAGGCTGTCCCAGCGGAGCTCCTACAGTTGCTTCACTTTAGGGTGGGTGTGAGCATGCTTAAAATTAAATTACTTTAAAATAAAGTTAGAGCACTAAGCAATATCCTGCTTTTGACTCAGCAGGGTTTCCCGTGAGAAAAGAAAGTGGGCAAAGAGAGCTTAGAAAGACAGACAAACATATTTACCCCTAGGTGGAAGGTACAAATTAAATTAGCTTGCCACAAAAGGGAGATGTTTTCTCCTTCTGTTCAGATGTCATGGTAGTGAGGAAACATCGTCTGGGGCCAAGAAAAATGGCACAATTGCATTCATCTAAGCTACCATTCATCCTGTTCCAAGGTCTAAACAGAGCACATAAAAGAACAGCACTGCTGAAGCACTTCCTTTCCTTAGTTACCAAATGGGGACTTGCAGAGGAACATGGGAGCAGAGAGTGGGGATATTTCCAGCATGGATTTCACTATTGTGGTGGGAATGACAGAGGATGTCATAGACCTGATGAGGCTGGATGTGAAATGCCATCGCCACAATCTGATTCCCTCTTCACCCCACAGGGAAGCTTTGCATTTCACTCTGTCCCATATACCGAAAGGTGCAACGAAAACTTTTCCTCTCTCCCTCTCTAAAGCTGGAAAACAATAGAGGCACTTCCTGAGAGTCAAGTATATCTTTTATTGTGCCTCATTAATATGCATGTTTTTGGCACTCAGTAGGGTTCAGCTGGTACACTTTCCAGTATCTCATTCTTTATTTATATGAGACTGGGAGGTGTGACCTATGGAGCCAGTTGGCTGTCATGAATTGGAATATTCATTAAGCCTTGTGAATTATGCATTGGACTGCTTATAACACCAAGATCCACAGTTGATCCAGCCAGGACTTTTAACTGCTTCCCATTAGGTGGAATGATCCACAGATTGGTAAAAACATACATGTGTGCTGTACGCAGCAGAAATCGCAGTGCCAGTAATCCAGGGGTGTGCTTGGGGATTTTGTGATTCATGCTTGACAAAGTCAGTCTAATCTTTGGTTTTATATTTGTTTCAAGAGTTTTAGAGTTGAATTTCTGCTCTGCAAGTTTGCAATCTCGCAGTGTTCCTCTAGATTTTGAGCTTTCCTTCCAATCGTGCAGCAGCCTGTACAACAAATTGTTATCTTGTCAGGCTTAGAGGTCTGCATCAGGCAAGAAAACATCTTTATATAGATATCAAGTGCTACTTTTTGTGGGGAATTCAGTCTTAAGAGTGAACTCTCAAGAACACAGATACTCACAAAATGAAAACTCTTTCTTGCCTGCAAGGTCATTTCTTATTTTATTTGATTTGGCTAACCGTTATGTAGAGGCTAGATTCTATTTTCAACCACTGCTTCTGAGTTCTGAGGAGTATTAAGGTTCTATTTATATTAGTGTTTATGAACTAAAGTAGCATACAAAGATTTTATGTTCTAAAGTTGGCAGCCAGCACCACATTTGTGTTTTGAAAAGCACCAATTATTCTTAAACCTTATTGTTTACCTAGAGAAGATTGAAAATTGGGGGGGGGGGGGGGGAAGCTGTTAAATTGGAAAAAAAAAATAATCTGGAAACTGGACATGCCAAGATTAATGAAGGATTTTAAAAGCCTTGGTCACTTTTGATAGTATCAACATGTCTCAGTGCAGAAAATTTGTCTTGTCACCTTATGACCTTTCAGCTCGAGATTTGTAGTTGCAGTACGAACCACGCAAGCCAAAACTCTAAAAAACAAACCCTAAACCCCCCAAAAAAATTTCACTGAGCAGTCTCCATGTGGATTTTCTGTTTGCCACGAGGGGTTATGCACCAGATTTATGGTTATGCACCAGCCTTTCTTCTGAAGTATACCTGCTGAAGCGAGTAGCAGCTCTATGTGGGGCAGTTGGGAGAAGAAGCAATCTTCTTGCCCAATCTGAATTCGCAACATTGTTTGTGATGAGTTCTGTGTCCTGGCCTGAAAGTGGATAGCCTGATCTATGAAAAGGTCATGGGTGAGCCCTGTGTAAAATGGCATTGTTTACAGGTTTTTTTAGTGAAGAGATTAGCTGTCATTTATTTCCACATACCTTATCTGAAGAGCCTTAAAAGTTCCCAGCAAGAGCATGCTCTTTTCTCTTTCTCAGCCTGTCACATACTTGTCAGATTCAATAAAATTCCTTACCTGAATTATGCAGATGAGGGTTTTGTTGTGTCCAGCACCCATCATTGTTCATCTCCACTACAGCCGAAACTTCTAGCAGCCCTCTTGCTTATACTGCCTGATTTCAGCACTCCTTAGGTCAAGACCTTTCAACCTCAGGGCTTGACTTATGCCACAACCATTTGACAAATCGCCCAGGCCTTCACAAAAGCTGGTTGAGCTCCAAAGTGACTGCTCTCTATACACCACTGTTTCACTGTTTTGACATTTCCTTCTCACTTTTCCCCTCAGTAATTAGACAAAGGAAGAAAAAGACATTTGTGTCCAAGGAATGCTTTCATTTAGGGCTGTGATAAATGGCTACCCTTTCCAAGAAGCTACGGTCTCACTGTAGGAGAAAGTTTCTTCACAAGGAAGCTCAGAAGGACAGCTACCAACTTTCTGCCTTGGGGGAAAGAGGGTATGTGGGACACACAACATCTTCCAGTGTAAAACCTGCACAGCACATCCATTGATCTGTTACAGCTTTTTCATCCAGGCAGTGTGCTGAGGTTGAAGAAGTTGTCCAGATTGCATGGTCGTTCATGGTTCACAAGTTGCCATAGGACAATGTAAAAAAGTTTAGTGTAATGGGTGGAAGAACATACAAATCTGGACTAAAAGGTAAAGGGTGAAAGCAAATTAAAGCATGCTTCTTCCATCTCTTAAAGAATTCTGGGGTTTGTGGGATGGACAAAAAAGAAAGGAACTTTTTAACCCAGCTCTGACACTGATTCTATTGTTTCTTTGGTCAATTTGCTTCTTGGCTTTAGTTTCTTCAAATGCGACCTGCAAAATATAAGTATGGCATTTACAGCCTCTGCAAAGTGCTTGGGAATCTCTAAGTGAAAATCTCTGCATGAAGTACAAGGCATTAATAGGAGAGGCAGCAGTTGTAACAACATTTTTCTACTAAGTGTCTCCAATTTAAAGCACTGCTTAATTCAGAAGAGTTTGTTCTCATCAGAAAACATTAGCCCCCCACTGCATATATATATATATTTTAGTGAATTTCTTTTGAAATAACACTAAGTTATTGAACTATCAATGATTTGACATACTAGTGGAGCATGACAAATTTGGAAGCATTTTAAAGGCTTTCAGAGCAAGATCTTTTAATTGTAGAAGTTAGCATGGTTAAAACAAAACTCTCATTTTAACGTCAAATATTTATTAATAGAAAGGACTTATGTCAACCATGTTTTTATAAGCTTCTTTCAGATTATTGTGTTAATGCTTATTGTTCCATTGGGAAGAATGTCTGCCAAACATGTAAAATAATTGAAACTGCATGTGACTCTGTTGTTGGAGCTGCAGTGAGGAATTAGCGTATTACAATTCATGGTATGGTTAATCTGTCTCTTCTGTTCATGGTAATGCATTAATCAGAACATTACCAAATCACATTACCAAATCACTCAAATTGTTTTTATGATCTGATACTACACAAGGATTAATAAACCAACAAAGCTGCCCTCAGAGTTTCTGTGCATGATATATGACCCATTTCTCCAAGGCTTGTAATTAAGAGCAGGACAAACACCAGAATCTTCTGAGTACTTAATTTTGTGTGGCACAGGATTAGCATACTTGTCTCTGTTTGTAATATTGCCATCTCATGACACTACTTGCTCCTCAAGAAGCAAGGGAGATGGAGCATATTACTTGTAATGGGGTAGGTTAGATGCATTTGCAGTGTAATTTCTGTACAGTAGGTGCATGGTGGGGGAAAACAACTGCATCTAGAAAAGTTTGCCTTTAGGAAACTGAAGTCCCTCATGCTGTCCCTTTTCATTTCCATCATATCCATATACAAATCCATAACTGAATATATTGGAAGCAAGCCTGCTATTTTTTTTTTTTAATAAATAAAGGCAGCATGAATTTGGCTTGATTTTTTGGCTCTGAAAACAGAAATGTTTTCTAGAAGTTTCCCATGTTAACATGCTAGACTGGATAGTCTTATATACCTGAAATAACACAGCCCCAGGGCTGGTAGTAGGACACATTCCAGCTCACACTTCCTTCCCAGCTCATGTGAATGCATTCAGTAGGGAGGCAGGATCGAGTGGGAAACCATGGGAACCTGGTTGGGAAACCTTTAACTAGTATAATATTATTGAAACAGTTAACTGGGCTGAACCAACCATTACAAATCTCATGATGGTGGAAAGCAGGGCAGCCACATCTGCACCTTCTTTCTCAGGCAAAGTCATTACATCCTAACCTACTTTCTCTTACCATGCTCAGGCAGATGCAGACTGATACCTCTTTGAGCTGCCACAGGGGTTGTTCGTGGTGTTGTCTTCCTCTAGCTTTTCTGAATCTGCAGGACCTTTTTGTGTGGGACTTAGTGACACTTAGCTTTTGTTTGGACACTAACTGCATTCATCACCAGTTTTAAAGTCTTAAACCTCCCCTTGCTAATATATATTGTGGCTTCCATTGAGAACAAACCATGCACTGGTCCTAAGGAAGTGACAAAAAGCAATAAAATAGATTACTCACCAGAAACCATCCTGCTGAGAAAGGGCTGAGGATTTTGACACCATTAGAGAATTTATATTAGTAAATGTTAACACTTGTGTAATAGACATTGTATCTCTTAGCTCTTCCCACAGCCATAAAAGAATCTGCTGATGATTTTCTTCTGAAACTTTTTCAACTGTGACACAAAAATGTAAAAATTAAAAAAAAAAAAAAGAAAAAAGTTAATATTTTATGGTTGGGTATGTTAACACCTACAAGTCAGCATAAATGAGAGTATCAGAGTTATTATTGCTAAGCCTACCACCAAAAAATACTGTTGGAAGGGAATGCATCAAGCCTCCCAAGGGTAAATATTGCTTGATTCTTATTCATTCATCTTAGCTGGAAATAAAGAGGATTCGTCTAATTTATTATTATATGAAAGCAAGAGATTTAGAGTGGTTTAAGTGCTGACATCATCCTGCTAAAAATTTCCATGACCTCAAGCAAGGGACAATAACTTACTTCATGTGTGTGCGTCAGCCCTTCTACTCTTTTACTGAGCAAAATTAACCAGAAGTTTGAAAAAGAAACATGAGTCTAAAGTATTCATTAGTCCTTCAGCCTCTTCCTCACCACTACCTCCTCCTGCCTCTTCCTAGGATGAGATGAACCACCTTATACCTAGACGTATGATAACTAAACCCATGTTATGCCCAATTAATGTAGCTCACTTGGACTGGTGGGATATAATCTGGACTCATTTATCTGGGCAATGTTTCCAGGTAGGCAACAATTAGCGACAGGCAATTAGAGCCCTGGCAAAAAGAGTACTATGGCTGAAGAGGCAAGAGAAATGAGCTGGCTGTACAATTAAAAGTGGTCACTTCTCTGTATGACAATGAAGTTAGCATACAGGTCTCTTTTTATTGGAAAAAAGTCTTCCATCACTGAGATGAAGCCACGGATTTTTTTTAGGGAGTTTTGCATACATCCACTGCTTTATTAACATGAGGACAAGGATAAACAACAGGGCATAAATGTCCAACAAAAGCTGCAGATAAAACTTTGTGAAAATAAATCCATGAGTCCACACAGTCATGAGTTTCAGACACTCAGGAGAGGAATTGCAGAGGTCATTTTTTTAATCTGAGTTCACAGATGCATTTGCAGCTTGGCTTGTGTTTGTTGAAGCAGTTGTGCACAAGAGAGGTGGACAGGTGGATGTAATGTGGAAGGCTACAAACTCTTTCAGCAGTTTTTGACTAAAAAGTGCAGAGATCTGCTGAGAGGAAAACAAACAAACTAACTAACACACAAATAAATAAATAAAAAGAGCTGTGCAGACTTTGTAAGTAAGAAAAGTGTGAGAGGAGGTTGGAAACCTCTTCAGGACAAGCTCTGGTTGTGTGCTATTTGTGGACATTGTTTGAGAACTCAAAAGTCTGATTTATTTATTTATTTATCAGCTAACTTCACATGAAGGAACCACATAGTTCCACAATGCTTTTTTCTTCCATATACCCTTTTTTTTAAACACAAAACACTAAATTCTCCTGTCTCTTGGCAGACAGCAATTTTAAGGTGAAAGCAAAGAACCAATATGACTGTTTTTACATAGTTGGTGTCCAAAACTTTAAGGACAAGTTAATCAAAATTTGTGTCTGCTAGTGCTTCATGAAGTGTTAAGGTAATAGTGGAGCCCTTATTCATAACTGCTTTAAGACTGATCTTCTTACTCTTTTCATTTAAAAGATATTTTCTTGAGTTTCCCTTTAACTAGATCAGTCCAGTAACTATCCTTTCTGCCTCCTTTGCTCTTTTCTATATTTGTCAAGTGACTTCTCTTTCCAGAATGCCAAGAATTTCCCCAGAGACTAGTCCTTTTTAGTTTTCCTCCTAAATCTTCCCACAGCAAAACAACACAGTCATTTTAAATAATAAACCAATGGTATTGGTTAAAAAAAAAAAAAAAGAAAAAAAAAAGGAAATATGTATTTTAAAATGTTTTTCAGAGACAGAAGACTTAATATAATTGTCACAGTTTCTTTTTTGACTGAGGATTATAGGAAATCATGGAAAAGAGGCTTATATTCCTAAAGTGGGGATGAACCACACTGTGGCCACTACAATTTTGTGCACAGCTAAACATCAAACTCAGTTCTAAAAGTACTTCTTTCTACCCATGCCTCAGTTACCAGCAGAAAGAGTTCCCCGGTACCAAAAACCTACTCCTGTTCTAACCATGCATAGAAGTCCTCCAGCCTTGAAAAACTGGACACATTACACACTTTGCCTTTCTTTGTCTTTCAGACTCCACAGAAGAAATTTTTACACTGAGAATGGTGAAACCCTGGGCCCAGGTAGCCCAGAGAGGTAGTAGATGTCCCATCACTGGAACCACTCCAGGTCAGGCTGTCTGGGGCTTTGCTTTAGCTAGAGATATTCCTGATGACTGCATGGGGATTGGACTAGATGAGTATTAAAGGTCCCTTCCTAAAGCATTATATAATTTCATGATTCTAGAAGTGCTGTGAACCTAAGAAGTTATTTTTATGCTGATAATTCTGGAAGGTCTTGAACTGGCTCTGTTCTGACAACAAGACCTGATTAGGGTTCAGCAAAAGACGTGATGGGATCTAGTTTTCTCTGTGCTGATGAGAGGGGAGGTAATCCTAATTCTAATCAAGAGATTAAGATTGAAATATATCACATACACAAATAAAGAGAAGGCAGAGCATTGGTGTCCATTTAATACAGGTCCTTATATCTTGTGTCAGCATTCCATAAACAAAACTACTGTTCCCATATCAGTTCTGATCCAGTCTGTTTGGGTGCCTGGTAGAACTTTCATTTAGGTGAGCCCATTCGGACTGCTTAGAGAGAACTGTTTAAGGGACTAGGAGGTAATTTTCTAAGCAGCACACTACAAGGGATCACACATGACTACATCTAGTTCAAGATTCAGCTGCACAGGAAGAAAATGGGTATGGAACTGAAGAGATGCTTTCTGTTCCACTTCAAAATCACAAATAAAAATCCTAGTTCTGCAACTGTTTTTGCACTGATCTCTTCTACCTGCCCTGCTGAAGGATGTGTTTCAACATCTTTGCCATTGTATGGAATCCCATATTGCAATATTGGATCAAACTAATGAGTGAAGGTTTGACATTGTAATTGTAAAGATCTTCATTACATCATAAGGCCCTAAAGTTGCACAGAAAGATCTCTAGGTTTTTTTTTTTTTTTTTTAGTTGAAGTTTCAACTCTATATATCAGTTCAGAAAAGAAATACCTTGTTCCTACAGAATCCAAATCAAAAACTGATGTTATTAACGACCACAAAACCTGAACCTTCTGTTTCAGATGGCCTCTGGAGAAGGGAAAATATAAGGGTGTTCACAGAGACAAGGTGCATCCCAAGGACATCACAACTCCATCACAATAGAAGACCATTGTTTGTCTCTTCTCCTCCCCCTCTACTCTACAGTGGGGCTGCAACTTAAGCCCTGGGTCTATTTCTGGGCTCCCCAGTGTGGGAGAAACAGATTGCTACTGGAGAGAGTCCAGTAGAGGCTACACAGATACTGAGGGGATCAGAACATCTCTGTGAGAAAGAAAGGCTGAGGAAGCTGGGGCTGTTTAGCCTGGAGAAGAACAAACTGAGACTCGGGGAACATTTCAAAACTCAGCAAGAGCTAAAGAGCAGGTGTCAGAAGGATAGGGCTTGGTTCTTTTCAGCAGTGCCCATTGACAGGGCTAGGGGCAACAGACACAAACAGGCTGCTCAGGGGTGTTGTGGAGTCTCCCTCTCTGGAGATATTCAAGACCCATCTGGATGCATTCCAGTGTGATCTGGTACAGGTGATCCTGCTCTGGCAGAGGGGTTGGACTGGATGAGCTTTCGAGGTCCCTTCCAGTCCCTAACATTCTGGATTCTTTGAATCCAGGAGGTTCCATCTGAACAGGAGGAAGTTCTTTCTTGTGAGGATGCCAGAGTCCTTGAGCAGGCTGCCCAGAGAGCTTGTGGAGTCTCTTTCTCTGGAGAGATTCAAAACCCTCCTGGCCCTTGTGATCTGGGTAAGGTGCTGTGGTTGGCTGTGCTTTAGCAGGGGAGTTGGACTAGATGATTCCCTGAGGTCCCTTCAATTCCCCAGCATCCTGTGGTTTCAACACCAAGCTGCTACCAAACATGCAGTGCAGATATGGTCCAGATTCTTGTTCAAGTCCATGTATGGATCTAAACCTGTAGTTTGGCCAGCTCTGGGATATGGAATCAGAGTATTTTCTTCCCCACTGACTTTCCAAACTTGTATACTCAATTTCTCTCATCCTTCTGTGTTTCTATGAGTTACATGCATGATGGGTTGTCAAAGAGCCAACATTTGTAAGCTGTGGTGACCTAGCAGAGAAAAATAATTAAATATAAGTGGGAGTTAGTTTTATCATGTCAATTTTCTATTCTTTGGACACAGAGAATGCTACTTGACACAAGTGATTAGTCTGATTTTTCATTTATTTTCCTCAATTCAAACATTATTTTTGCACTAATGGAATGCCTTCATTACCTTACAGCTGGTCCTTCCCTGGAGGAGCAAATTGAGTCCTACATGGAGATAACACCAAGGAACTAGCACTAACTTCAGTGTAGTTATTCTTGCCTTACTCCTCTGTTGTCAGAAATGTTGTTTTGTAACTCAGCTATGCTTTATACTGACATTCTTTATCTTGAAAGATTTGATGCATCTAAAGGAGTTACCATTCATTGCAATCATACATGAGCCCTAATCCTCAGCTGGTGTAAATCAGAGTAACTACACTGACAGCTTAAGATATGGCCCATGGTTCACAACAACCTCTAACAAGATTGCTGTCACATGAGTTATTCTTCTGTAATATCATGCTACAGATAACAGGTTTGTTGTAGTTTCCCTTCTAAATGTAGCCCATTAAGAAACTGGAAAAATGCCACATCCTGAACATAGTAAAAGAAATACTTAAAGTGACCAGCACACTATACAGACAATTAACTTCAATGGATGGTTGGTTACAATCATTTAATTGCCAAACACTAAATACTAGTCAATTAAAAGGTTATAAAATGTGATTATTGAATACAATTAAGGTATGTTAGAATAATATTTCCATACAGACATAGTGTTATGCATCTCATACATTTATAAACCACACTTTTAATGCATACTGAAGTGTGAACACGCACAGTATTGCAGTTCCACTGACAGCAGCAACATCTGGGTGACTGGATCCTTGAAAACAAACTATGTGGAATGGTTTTAATTCTTTCATCAGTAAATGTCATTCTCACTTCCACCTTTTAGGGACAGAAAGTTAAATGAGATTATACTCATTGAGGGGTGGAGAAGGAGAGTACAAATTTGGGTAACTTGTGTCCTAAGCTGTATTTTACATTGATCATGTTTTCAGCTTTCACTTCCTACTAAAGAAGGAAAAATAAAAAATGCCCACAAAAGATGTGCTGCTTTGGACAAGCTTGCCTGAGGAAATGCAATTTTAACTGGGCTGCTTGCTCTGCCTACTTATGCTTTCCAACCTCTTGTTCACCTAGTGAAAACTACAGATCACCAACTATTAAATGCTGTTAGTAACTGTGGCTAATGCAGAAGCATTTTTATTTGGTTACACTTGGCTGCCATCAAATCTCTAATTTGTGTTGCTGGGTTTTCCCTTTTGATCTTTTGCTGAAGTTCTGGAATGGAGAATGTACTGAAAAAGCAGAGAAAATAGAAGTGAAGGAAGAGAGTGTAGTAGATAAGTAGGGAAGGTAGAGAAGTGGAAAGGCTAGCACAGAGATAGAAAAAAGCATTATGAAATATGTTGAAATGAGGGGAGGGGGAGCAGCATTTTTAGGACAAAGGAAAAGAAACACTAAAAAGGATGAGGTACCATGGCTTTAAACTAAAAGAGTGTAGATTTAGATTAGATGAAAGAAAACGATTATCCACCACGAACTTGGTGAGGCACAAGAACAGGTTCCTCACAGAATTTGTGGATGTCTCCTCCCTGAAAATGTTCAAGGCCAGTTTGGATGGGGCTTTGGGCAACCTAGTCTAGTGGAAGATGTTTCTGTCCATGGCAGAGTAGGTGGACTACATAAGCATAGAGTTATTTCAATTGGAAAATACCTATAAGATCACTGTGTCCAACTATCAACATCACCGCAGCCATTAAATAACGTCCCAAAGTGCCATGTCCACGGGTTGCCTTAACACCTCCAGGGACGGTGGCTTCATGACATGCCTGCGAAACCCATTTCAATGCCTGACCACTCTTTCAGGAAAGAAATCCTTCCTAATATCCAACCTAAACCATCCCTGGGACAATTTCAGACCATTTCTTCTCATTCTATCACTTTATACTAGGGAGAAGAGAGCAACTCCCACCTCACTCCAACCTACTTTCAGGGAGCTGTAGAGAGCAATGAGGACTCTTCTCAGCCTCCTCTTCTCCAGAAATCTTTAAATCTCTTCCAAGTCTGTGATTCTGTAAAAGTGGGAAGAAGCAGTTGAGAAAGGAAGGAGACAAAAAGGAGGAACAGGGAATAGCTGGATTACCATTGCTGGTAATCCAGGCTGGAAGTGAAGAAATTGAAAAGAGCAGCACCAGGAAGATTAAAAAGGAATTTAAGGCCCTTGGGAAATTGATTGACGGGGCAGGAGCACAAGTGGTGTTCTGCTCAGTTCCCTCAGCAGCAGTGGTGTACACTGAGAGGAACAGGAAAACCCACACCATCAACAGTTGGCTTAGGAGATGGTGCCAGCAGCGCAATTTTGGCTTCTTTGATCTCGGGGCAACTCTTACTGCACCCAAGATGGGTTGAATTTATCTAGAAAGGGTAAGAGGGTGCTGGCACTGGGGTTGGCAGGACTCATTGGGAGGGCTTTAAACTAGGTCTGAAGGGGGTGGGTGTGGAAACCAGTCTCCCTGGAGAGGAGGGAGGACACACAAACTGGTGAAATCAGCAGCCCAGCTGAAGTGCATGTACACCAATGCACACAGTATGGGCAACAAACAAGAGGAACTGGAACTCTTGGTTCACCAGGAGAACTATGATGTAGTTGCCATCACAGAAACATGGTGGGACGATTCTCACAATTGGAGTACTGCACTGGGGGGTTATAAGCTCTTTAGGAGAGACAGGCAAGGGAGAAGAGGAGGAGGGGTGGCCCTGTATATTAGGGAATCCTTTGATGCCTCAGAACTTGAGGTTGCAGAAGAAAGGGTTGAATGCTTGTGGGTTAAAATCAGAGGGAGGCCGCACAAAACTGACATCCTGGTTGGAGTCTGTTATAGACCACCCAACCAGGACGAGGAGGCCGATGAGATATTCTATAAGCAGCTGGAAGCTGTCTCAAGATCATCAGACCTTGTCCTTGTGGGGGACTTTAACCTACCAGACATCTGCTGGGAACTTAATTCAGCAGAGAGGAGACAGTCCAGAAGGTTCCTAGAGTGTATGGATGACAACTTCCTGATGCAGCTCTTAGGTGAACCTACCAGGGGCAAGGCTCTGCTTGATCTGCTGATCTCAAATAGAGAAGGGCTGGTGGGAGATGTGATGGTTGGAGGCTGTCTAGGGTGCAGCGACCATGAGATAGTGGAGTTTTCAATATGCAGGGAAATAGGGAGGAGCAGTAACAGAACCCTCACTTTGGACTTCCGGAGGGCAAACTTCAGGTTGTTCAGGCAACTTATTCGGAAAGTTCCCTGGGTAACATCCCTTAAGAAAGGGGTCCAGGATGGTTGGACCTACTTCAAACAGGAGCTCCTAAAGGCACAGGGACTGGCAGTTCCCACATGCCGTAAGATGAGCTGGCAGGGAAGACGACCGGCCTGGATGAGCAAGGAGATCCTGAAGGATTTAAGGGAAAAAAAGAGGATTTATCGCCTTTGGAAAGGGGGGGAGGCAACTAGTGATGTGTTTAAGGATGTTGTTAGATCATGTAGGAGAAAAATTAGAGAGGCAAAAGCACAGTTAGAAATTAAACTGGCCGCTTCCGTGAAGGACAACAAAAAGCATTTTTATAAATATATTAATGCTAAAAAGAGGGGCAAGAGGAGCCTCCACTCTTTATTGGACGTGGAGGGTAACATTGTAACTAAGGATGAGGAGAAGGCTGAGATTCTAAATACCTTCTTTGCCTCCATTTTCAACAGTAAGGCAGGAGGACTTCAGGATAACTGGCCTCCTGAGCTGGTTGATGGGGTCAAGGAGCAGTGTTCTACTCCTGAAATCCATGTGGAATTAGTTCGAGACTTGTTGAGTCACTTGGATATTCACAAGTCCATGGGACCTGATGGGATTCATCCTAGGGTGCTGAAAGAGCTGGCAGATGAGCTGGCCAAGCCTCTCTCCATTATTTTCCACCAGTCCTGGTTCACTGGAGAGGTCCCAGAAGACTGGAAACTGGCCAATGTGACACCCATCCACAAGAAGGGACGGACAGAAGAACCTGGGAACTACAGGCCTGTCAGCCTGACCTCAGTGCCAGGGAAAATCATGGAGCAGATTGTCTTGGGGGCAATCACTGCGCACCTGAAGGATGGCCAAGGAATCAGGCCCAGCCAACATGGATTTAGGAAGGGCAGGTCCTGCCTCACCAACCTGATCTCCTTCTATGATCAGGTGACCAGCCTGGTGGACATGGGAAAGGCTGTGGATGTAGTCCACCTGGACTTCAGCAAGGCCTTTGACACTGTCCCCCACAGCAAACTCCTGGCCAAGCTGTCAGCCTGTGGCTTGGACAGCAGCACTCTGTGCTGGGTTAGGAACTGGCTGGAGGGCCGAGCCCAGAGAGTGGTAGTGAATGGTGCCACATCCAGCTGGCAGCCTGTCACTAGTGGTGTCCCCCAGGGATCACTGCTGGGCCCCATCCTGTTCAATATCTTTATTGATGATCTGGATGAGGGGATTGAGTCCATCATCAGTAAATTTGCAGATGACACCAAGCTGGGAGCAGATGTTGATCTGTTAGAAGGTAGAAGGGCTCTGCAGAGGGACCTTGACAGGCTGGACAGATGGGCAGAGTCCAACAGGATGGCATTCAACAAGTCCAAGTGCCGGGTGCTGCACTTCGGCCACAACAACCCCATGCAGAGCTACAGGCTGGGGTCAGAGTGGCTGGAGAGCAACCAGGCAGAAAGGGACCTGGGGGTACTGGTTGACAGCAGCTGAACATGAGCCAGCAGTGTGCCCAGGTGGCCAAGAGAGCCAATGGCATCCTGGCCTGCATCAGGCATAGTGTGGCCAGCAGGAGCAGGGAGGTCATTGTACCTCTGTACACAGCACTGGTTAGGCCACACCTTGAGTACTGTGTCCAGTTCTGGGCCCCTCAGTTTAGGAAAGATGTTGAATTGCTGGAGCATGTCCAGAGAAGGGCAACGAGGCTGGGGAGAGGCCTTGAGCACAAGCCCTATGAGGAGAGGCTGAGGGAGCTGGGACTGTTTAGCCTGGAGAAGAGGAGGCTCAGGGGTGACCTCATTGCTGTCTACAACTACCTGAAGGGAGGTTGTAGCCAGGAGGGGGTTGGTCTCTTCTCCCAGGCAACCAGCACCAGAACAAGAGGACACAGTCCTCTGCACCAGGGGAGGTTTAGGCTGGAGGTGAGGAGAAAGTTCTTCACAGAGAGCGTGGTTGGCCATTGGAATGGGCTGCCCAGGGAGGTGGTGGAGTCACCATCCCTGGAGGTGTTCAAGAGGGGATTGGACGTGGCACTTGGTGCCATGGTTTAGATAGTCATGAGGTGTAAGGTGACAGGTTGGACTCGATGATCTTTGAGGTCTCTTCCAACCTTCTTGATTCTATGATTCTATGAAAAGGGAATATTATAATCTCTTTGAAAGTTTTGAAGAAAATTCAGACATTTGCATCTTATATATTCTTCTCCTTCTTATCTGTCCTCATGCATCTCCAATTTTCAGCAGACCTTCTGTAGGAAACCAAGCTTCAGTGTGATATTTTACAACAAATCCCCAAAATAAACAATCCCTAGGGAGCTGACAACCTTCTCCTCAATTTGAGGCTTTGCCTGGGCCTGAGTCATCATTTTAGAGCGTCCTACACCAGGATGCTGAACACTTCATGCCCATGATTCATCTGCCTTCCTACAGCCTTTCTCACCATACTTTCATCCACAAGCAGACTTCCTTTACAGCTTCTACTATCTTCTGTTACTCTATTTAAAGGATTCCCTTTCTTCACTCTTTCTGGATGTAACCATCCTCCATACCTGTCCAAGAGATTCTCCCCTCCAGACTTCAGGTGATGAACATCAGCAGAGATGAGACGTCTTGGTGCTCTCCCAAATGTTTCATGAGCCTTTGCCATGTTCTTGTCCTATCCTTGTATGTTTTGAGATGAGTCAAATATCTGCAGTGCCTTTCCAGGAAAGCCATGTGCAATGCTGTGGAGAAACTCTCATCCTCAAAGAATTTCAGAAAAATTGACTCAGATCTACCCTGGACTTTCATGGTGCCACACAGGCAGGTGTCTTTGCAGGTGGTTCTTCCAGCCACCCATGTGTTCTCTGCATTTGTTGTGTATTTCTAAATGACAAAGTTTCCATTCCAAGCTTCTTGGTTGTCAACTTTATATTGAAATCTTCTTTCTTCTATTTATCTTTTTTATCCTCTAACAGCTATGAAGGTTTCACCATTTTTTACTTTCTTACAGCACCAGGTTTGACTTTGTGTTGTCACTGTATCACCTGTTTCCTCTCCCATCAGATATTTTCTTCTCCTCACTCTGGTCTGAAAGATTTCAGTTAAGTATGAACCTTCTGGAAGGGCTTACCAGTTTTAGGATAATTTATTTAACTTTATTTCAATTTATTTAATGAAAATATCTATCTTTGAATTTATCTTTTTTTCTTGTCAGTCTGGATAGTTTGAATTCTGTCTTCCTCATCTTTTTTTCCTCAATGGACCATAGAATTAGTCCTATACCAGATTTTGTAGAACAGAGTTTTACTGCTCCTCATTTTCACACAGATGGTCTTTCGCATTACATCCCAATTTCACTGATTATAGAACTTGTTTTGCTCTGTCCTACCTGTTTCTTTCCCTTTCCCTTTCCCTTTCCTTTCCCCTTTCCCTTTCTCTTCCCCATGCCCTTTCCCCTCTCCTTTCCCTTTACTGCTTCCCTTCCCCTTTCCAATCCCTTTCGTCTTCCCTTTCCCCTTCTGTTTCCTCTTCCATTTCCCCTTCTCCTTCCCCTTCCTTTCCCCCTTCTTCCTCCCTTTTTTACCACATCCTTATCACTTCAAATCAAATTTGTCTTAAAAACAATAGGATCACTTGAGGGAAAAAATATATCAAAAAAATCTCCTATGCTTTCCTTTTGACTCTTAGGTCATGATCTTAGATTATTTTTCAGCCTGTCCTGATTATGATTCATTTTTCAGCAGAGTATCTATTGCTCTAATTTTGTGCCAGCATGAGCGTTTCAAGACAGGAAGCAAATATGATGAGGTTTCTTACGATGGCTTCCTTCAGATGAGCCCCAAACAATGACAAAAAGTGAGATAAAACCTTCCTTTTTCTTCACAAGAATTTGTCTCACCTCACTCCAGCCCCAGCTTTAATCCTTTTTGTTTTTCACCCATCACTACCAGTTGGGTTTGAACTAGTTTTGAAACTTGGCAGTAATCAGGGTGTAAGAAAACACTTGTCTTTGTGTTACTGGTAAGTGTAAGAGAGGTCAGCTTTACTTTCTGATGTTGGAAACCCTTGGGGCTTTGTCTTCACGGAGTAAAAGGTGGGAGTGGAAGGAGGGTTCTGTAATCACAACTTTTAAACCATAGCAGATGAAATCTGTCCTCTCCCACACGCGATTCCTATTTCAGGTAAAAAGAAAGTGTTCCGCGACTGCACACAGAGGTTGACAGCATCTGCTGTCCTGAAGGGTGGGAAAAAACCCACACCCTTGCAGCAGTGAAGAAGTATTAATTCACAGAATCACAGCACAGTGAGGGATGGAAGGGACCTCTGGAGATCATCCAGTCCGACTCTCTAGCTAAAGCAGGGCCACCCGCAGCAGCTTGCCCAAGATCACAATGTCCAGATGGGATTTGAAAGTGTCCTGAGAAGAAGACTCCACAAACTCACAGGGCAGCCTGCTGCAGGGCTCCAGCACCCTCACACCAAAGAACTTTTTCCTTATCTTCATGTAAAAACACCCTGGGGTGTTGTGCCCATTTCCCCTTTTCTCTCACTAGGCACCACTGAGAGGAGTCTGGCCCCCTTCTTTTGCCTCCCATCTTTTAGCACTTGCTAAGCATCAAGAAGATCCTCTCTCAGGCTACTCCTATGCATGCTAAGCAGCCCCAGGTCTCTCAGCCATTCCTCTTCACAGAGAAGCCCAAACAGAAATAACCCAAAGAGTTATTTCTGGATTAACTTTTCTGCTGGTGGTCAGTAGAGACAGCAAGCTTTTATTTAAATCTTTTATAGAGCTTCCTCTTATATATATATATATATATATATATTATATATATATATATGTATACAGATGTATGCATTTTCTTTACTACATTTCATACTACTTTTACACTGAATTGCTGTATTCTTTCATTGAATGTATCCATTGCCTCTTCATTTTTTAATACATATTGTTGTAAAGATGCATTGATATAATTTCTCCTGCAGCTTCAGTTAGAAGTGGGCACTGAAAAACGTCTGTGCTGGTTTTATTGAAGGCAGACAGAAAGTGTCTCACAGGTTTCTGTTCTGGATCAGATTTTAAAACAGTTATTTGACCAAAACTAGAATAAAACAGATTCACCAGGTTATAGAACAGATTTCTTTGAGCAAATCTTCATCATTTTGTGGTCCTGATGGTTACACATTTGGAGTTGGAGAATGAAGAGCACTAAGTCTGTGAAAATGCTTGGCTTGACTTCTTTATATTGTTTCCCCTCTGCAGCCTACTATTTATGTATTGTTGATCTGAGCTCAAGGAGAATTCATCCTGAAATAACGCTGAGCAAACTGTTTCATGGTACAAAATGGCAAATATAGAGATGACATTTGACTTCCATGACTCTCTAGACTTTGTATCTAAAAACTTTGTACTTTTTGACTACTTTAGAAGTGCAGAGAGGTTTTTGGAGAGTGAACATGTTGTTTTGTAACATATGTCAAAATTTCTTTTGCAGAATTAACCCCTTTTGTCTTGGAAAACGGATTTATTTTCTATGCTTTTTCTGGTGTCCTCCAAATAGTTTCCTCCTCTTGCCTCCCAATTTGTCCTTTTTTCAATCTTTTTTTTTTCATTTATTTTTTCTCTTAATGGAGACATTTCTTTAACCCCACATCTGCTGTCTAGCCAGGGCATGATACCTTTTTTTTACCCTCTGCTCATGCAGTCCTGTTAAAATGTGGCAGATTGCAGAGTTCAAGTGCTCCGAAATGTGAAGCGAAACAGCTGCGCCTAATCACTTGCACAAGGAAGGTTTTTGGAGCTTCAGTTTCAGCTCTCATCTGCCTGGAATCCCGTATTTCCTGTGTCCAGATCAAGTGGCAGGCAATGTCAGAGGTCTTTGATATATGGGCATCATATTCAGAGCCAGTGCAAGAGGCCCTTCGTTAACAGCCGCAGCACGTTTTTTAATTTGATATAACCTCCAGACACTTTCTTCATGTTCAAGTGAGTGTAGTTCCCATAGAGTGAAGCAGACAGACTTTTTCCAGTCGTTTATCAAGCCAGAGGTAATTCACATTATTGAATTGAATGGGGTTTTATGCATCACTCACCTACACAAGTCACAAAGAACGTCAGGAAGAGGGCTCTTGCTAAGCAGGTCAGTTCCCCTCATTTCTTTAATGCACCTTGAATATCTCCCCATGAGGACAGTGTTCCCTCAAGATGTGTTGTACTCTTCATTTAAAAGGTCTTCTTGAGCTCAGGAATCTGTTGTTTCACCTGGATGCATCTTGGCTACATCACCTTCACAAAGAGCTCCAAGTGAAATGTTGCAAAGGACTGTATGATCACAGGATAAGATCCTCCTTATCTGATCAACCAGCTGCATGATGAATTGTCTTACCTAATGAAGTAGAAAACTGGGTGTGAGCAAACTATTTCCTCCTGGGTGATGTATATCACACAGAGTAATTCACAAACTTTCTGATTCAGGAGCAGAGGTTAAAAAGTAAAATTATTGAAAAACACATAGTAAATGAAAAGTCAGCCTTCTCCTTTGGTGCACAGCTGGCTTTGAAAACCTTGCTGCTCCAGCTAAACTCAATTTGAAAAGTATGTGGAGACAAAAGGTGACACTTAAAACCGGGATCATGAGAAATTGTGACTGATGAGCCTTCAAAAAAAAAAGAAAATATAATTACCAGAGGACAATTAGATGTGTTTTATTGTGTATTGCCATTGCATTTATTTGTTTCAGTGTGATGAATTGCTGCTGAAATGGTTTGATTTAACCTTTTCTACAACATTTCGTCAAACTGATCCTTGTGATCAGCGATGCTTTGGAATGTGAACCGTGCAGAAGGCAATACTGGATGTTCAACACTTTCAAACTCAGCTCTGTTTACCAAGCATAAATGCAAATGCCAGTTAAACTACTTTCTGTTCTATCCTTCTGCTGTTCAAGTGCAGAAACAATTATCTCCATCAATATTTAATGGCCTCATCCTAAACAGACAGTTCCACAAGTACAGGCAATAGTCCTGTTAACGTGCTGTTAATTTTCAAGCATAGAGGCTGAAATGGACTATAGAGTTACTGAAAATGAGTAGAAGTACATTTCCCTAAGGTAAAATACACTCAGCAGCCTCTGAATAATGGAATTAGATTTTTTTTTTCCCCCCATAGTTCTGGTTAGTGGACTAAATCTGTGCAGTCTTCTCTATTCATCTCTGGAACGTGCCTTTCCCAACTTTTTTCCTGCCTTGTTCTCCGGTTGGTCACTGTGGAGTTGGAAAGGCACATGTAGCACCGAGGAGGGGTTATTTATTGATTTTTTCTCAGTTCAGCTCCCACTCATTTCCTTAGATCCTCTGTCCTAACATAAATCAGTCAGAACTTGGCTCTGTTGTTGATTCTCCCCACCAATTAATGCAGAACTTAATGCTACCCCACCACATGATGGGGTCACTGATTTCTGTCACCAAAAACCGTGGGTTTGCCGCTATAAAAGCATGTGACTTCACAGATACTTTGTTTTGTTTTGTTTTGTTTTGCTTTGCTTTGCTTTGGTTTTGTTTTGGTTTTGTTTTGGTTTGGTTTGGTTTTGTTTTCTTTTGGTTTTGTTTTCTTTTGTTTTCCAAGAGAGATTCAGCCTACTAAACTTGTATCATGACTTTTCTTTTTTCCTGAAAACAGCCATTTTAAAATGAATGCCACATACACGCACATTAAAATTAGTTGTTAGAGGAGGGGAGAAATGGCTTAGGAAGATGCAGGGAGTAACAGTAGTGGAAACAAAAGCTCCTTTTTAAATTCACAGGCTAAATACAGCATACAGCAGCTGCACTGCATGCTAAACCCATATTATCCTCTTTATGACCCCAGTTTTGACCTTAGATGGGGTTTCATGCTCCGCTTAAAAGCAAATAGTATTTTTGTTTCCAACCTGACTTCTCGTGAGGCTCTTTTGAACACGAGCTACAATTAGCCTTGTGAAAATAAGCTAAATACCTGAGTCTGTGGTTATAGATTTCTTTATTTATGAGAAAGTAAAGCCACCCTATATGAAGTCCACAGGATGACTTTCTTTAGGAGCCACAAAGCCAAAAGTCAATGTTTGTCTGTTCCAGAGTGTATTCCCGGAAGATAAAACTAAGAAGCCACCTGCTTTCACATTAAAATGTAAAGCCTGGTTAAAAATCTAGTTATTTAGAGTGTCCTCCTGTAGAAGACACTCAAGAGCATATTACACATTGCCAGAGTTTTGGGATTCCTCTCTTCTCCTCAGTTTGAGTAACTCTCTAATCCCAGCATGGCAATGAAACATTTAAGATATTAACACAGGGAATCAAATATAATAAATGGTCTTAATTGTGTCACATATAAAGAACAAGTCATTTCCCTAGTTTCTTAGTAAAGGACAGGAAAATTGACTGTTTGAATGCCAGACAGAATAATGTGATCGTAAAATTGACTGAAAATGTTAAGTATTTTTTTCTTCTCTCCAGAAGTCCAAACTGCTTAAGAATTTGCAGGTTGAGAATTTGCAGGTTGAGAATTTGCCTTTCCAAAACAGTAAGAGAGCATGCAAGGAAAACACTCAACAGTCTGTCTTTACGGTCTGTTCTCAAAGGTGAGAAAACATGTCAGGAAGTCAAGTTTGGGGTTCCTTTGTAAAGTATGCAGAAAAATGCAAAAACGGAACTACATCTGCAGTTTTGGGTTTTAGGGTTAGGCACCAGTTACTTGAAGTCCAAATGTTACACCTGCATCAACAACAAGCAAAAAAAAAAATCCTTTTTGATCTTGTCCTGTCCTCACACAAAGATGAAAGATGTGCTGTGCCTGTGTGACAGAGAATTAATGTGATGTTATTAATAACCAGATTAATCTTCAGCTTGGACCTGCTTCATCCATATTCAGACTTAGTCTTGATCTCTTCTTGGGCTGAAACTTGGACCAAACCCTTACAATCAGTTACCATTTTTATTTTATTTTGTATACAAATGTATCAACACACTTCCAATCCAAATTTTCATTCTCTTTCCACATTTCCTCAAATGGACCAAAACTCCATTCAATGTGTTAAAGAGATGTCCTTCCCAGCCTGAACTTCAGGGCTGTCTGATATTTTCCTGAGCATGCTACAAATGGTAAGAGTCAAAAGGCTTTTGCATTGACAGTGATAAGGAACATCAAAATTAATTAATTGCCAGCATAAAGGCTGTGATACAAGTAGAGAAATTTATGTATCTCTAATATGTGACACTATTCATCATTCCAACTGTTTAGAAACAATTATAAATATGCATACTGTCACATGTCCTGTTATATTTAAGATCATCACTTCAGAAATCATACATTTTTTGGTAATTTTAAAAGCCTATTGAACCAGAACCGACCAACTGCCCTCAAAAGTCCTTTTTTCTTCATCAATATTGCAGAGTTCAGCTACAGAATTCTTTCCCAAACAGTGCTGCTTAAATCTGGTATATCATCCAAACCAAGTTTGCCTCTTAGAGCTGTTAAGATTCTCTCTTCTCACTGTTCTCAGGGTTGATCTAGAATAACATTTTCATACTTGGGAAAAAAAACAAAAACAAAAAGTTGAAAGAAATTTGTGCATTGTACCCATCACAAAATATTTTGGAGCACTTGGGGAAGGTTTTGTTTTTCCTTTTGGGATTGCTCTACTTTGCATAACTATCAATGTGCAAAGAATTATCCAACATTATTGCAGTATTTGCAATTCTATCCGGAGTCAAACTTCAGAAACACATTGAAAGAGTGTGTTCCTGTGAGAAATCTAGCTCAAGTTTTAGATTAAACTTGGGCAGGATTCAAGTTAACTTTGAAGTTTCCTCTCAAAAAAATCTTTTGCTTTTATACTGGTGTGTTTCAACCTTCCTTAGTGTGCAGAAGCACCTAAATAAATTTAGACCTGTTTGGTATTGTGATTCTCTTTTCTTAAGTTTCTGTCACAGATCCTTTAAGAATGTGGGATTGATTTCCTACATGAAATCCATGATAAGCCAACAGCTATGAACAATGACATATAAGCAATTCAGTCTTCTGCCAGATGAACACCTGAGAGGGATGAGGAAAGCATGGAAAAAACATTGAGGGATTGGAATGACAGTTACTAGCAAGAGTGTTACCAGCACAGCAAGAGTGGCTGTCAGTGGCTCCATGTCCCAGTGAAGGCCAGGGACAAGTGGAGGCCCTCAGGGATCAGTCCTGGGATCAGTCTTGTTCAACATCTTTGTTGGTGCCATGGACAGAGGCATTGAGTGCACCCTCAGCAAGTTTGCTGATGACACCAAGCTGTGTGGTGCAGCAGACAGGCTGGAGGGAAGGGATCCATCCAGAGGGACCTGGACAGGCTGGAGGGAAGGGATCCATCCAGAGGCACCTGGACAGGCTGGAGAGGTGGGCACAAGCCAAGCTCAGGAGGTTCAACAAGACCAAGTGCAGGGTCCTGCATCTGGATCGAGGCAATCCCAAGCACAAATCCAGGCTGGGCAGTGACTGGCTGGAAAGCAGCCCTGAGGAGAGGGACTTGGGGGTGCTGGTGGAGGAGAAGCTCAACAGGAGCTGTCAATGTGCACTTGCAGCCCAGAAAGCCAAGCAGAGCCTGGGCTGCATCAGGAGAAGTGTGGCCAGCAGGTCAAGGGAGGTGATTCTCCCTCTCTGCTCAGCTCTGCTGAGACCCCACCTGGAGTACTGCATCCAGTTCTGGAGCTCCTATTACAAGAGGGATCTGGACATGCTGGAAGGTGTCCAGAGAAGGGCCACCAGGAGGAGCAGAGGGCTGGAGCTGCTCTGCTATGAGGACAGACTGAAAGAGTTGGGGCTGTTCAGCCTGGAGAAGAGAAAGCTCCAAGGAGACCTTCTTGTGGCCTTCCAGTATCTGAAGGGGGCTCCAAGAAAGCTGGGGAGGGACTTTTTAAGATATCAGGGAGTGACAGGACTGGGAGGAATGGAACAAAGCTGGAAGTCAGGAGATTCAGGCTGGATGTGAGGAAGAAGTTCTTCCCCATGAGAGTGGTGAGAGCCTGGAATGGGTTGTGCAGGGAGGTGGTTGAGGCCCCATCCCTGGAGGTGTTTGCAGCCAGGCTGGATGAGGCTCTGGCCAGCCTGCTGTAGTGTGAGGTGTCCCTGCCCATGGCAGGGGGGTTGGAACTGGATGATTCCTGTGGTCCCTTCCAACCCTGACTGATTCTATGATTGTACTAAGAAAAATCATTCACACAATGAAAGCGAGAGTGAGAATTACTATTCTCTCTACTTTAAGCTATATTCCATCCTTTGATTTATCCAAAGCCAAGGGATGTTGTGTTTCTCACTGGCTACCCCTTCTATGTATCTATGTCATGGTAGTTCTCTAACCTTTCAGAAGCCCAGTCAATGATCACTGCTTGTCAAATACTGGAGAACAAAGCAGGAAACCACCAGCTGACTCATGATAATGGCCTTAAAAGTGCTAACTGGTCAATAATGATACACCTGGTTAACCTTTTTGTTCTTCAGTCTGAGGCAAGTTTAGGGTGATCTGTGGAAACATAGTAAAAATAACACACTTCCATGCTTTTAAGCAAGCACACACAGCAGGCTGAAACCGGACCACAGCTGTCAGTGCTAGTTCTGAAGATTAGCCAGAGATCATGTTCTACTCCTGTTACTTGCTTGCAGACCCTTTTATGTGTAAATTGGTGGTGGCCACTCTGAGTTAAATTAAGTAAGGAGCTAACTGCTTTACCTGTATGTCATTGAAAGAGAAAGATACTTCTATAGGAAGTTGTGATGTGTGTTATTGACTTGAGAAGTGTCTTTTGGATCTGTTCCAGGCTTTCAGAGAGAAACACATTTTGGCAGCCTTAAAAATATGCATTATGCTCTTGACACACCAGTCTATCACTTTAAATAATATGTATAAGTTCTTTTAAAAACAAATTGTTATTTAACCAGCAGGGCTGCTCTGTTCTATAGCTGGTTATAAATATATTTATTAATAATGGTGCTTGTACCTGACAGATTCAAACAGTTCACACTCAGCCATTCTTGAGCTTCATGTAAATATTATTTAGGGCATAGAATATACTTATTAAACCTCCAGCTTTAATATACTTAAGAAAACAAGGAATTAGACATTTACTAATGCCGTTTTTTTCACTAAAGCTTAGAGAATTTTGCATTTTCCTCCCCTTCATTATGCCAAACAGTTATGCCCTATTATGGACTAAAAACTTGTTAAATTATATGTATTAAATCAAGGTAATACACAGGAAAGAATTATGAAAAAAGAAGAGGCAGCACTAAAAATTTCCAAAATGCCCTACCCTTTCACCTTTGACACCTAAGGTTCAATTTCTTTCTATGATCAGAAGTGAAAATGAATCTGGTGGTTAGAGGTGAGACTGTCAGAGCATCCTCATCACCACTGGCAGTTTCTTCTTGAGAAAGACCTAGATCTTGAGCAACAGGTAGCACAGACATCAGAACTAGTTTGGGTGGGGGAGTTAAGATTAATTTAATCCATGTTAAATTTTACCAGGAAAACAAAAATACTTTAGATCACAAACTGACAAGAGCTTCTGATTTTTTTTTTTTTAATTTAGTTCTTCTTTACAACTGACCTCACAGTTTCCTCCCAGCTCCAGTATTTCTGGTATGCAAAAGAAGGAATGTAAATAACTGAGAAGAGAACACCCAACTCTGATATCTGTGGATTGGTTAAAAAAATGATTCTTCAAGTTGCCACCACAACTGATCTGAAATCTTAACTTTTCTACAAGTTTAGCTGCTCCTCCTTCCCCCAAAATAATTAATTACTGATTGTCATTCTGCTTTTGCAATTAATCAGCTTTGTAAAGTGCTTCATTTGGTGCATTTGTACTGTTTAAATAAATCTGGAAACACTAACCTTGTCACGTTCAGGGGTCGAGTGTGGGAATGAATCTTGGGAGTACAGAGGGTAAAATACTTCAAGGGGTATCCACAAGAGATTTCATATGGACAATCGGAATTTATTTTCCAAGTGGATGGTGTACCCAGTGTAAGTGAGCACTGTGGCATGTTTTAAGGTCTCCTTAACCTGTCTGTGCAAATTGCATAAATCACAGCAATAAAGTCTCCCTATTCAACATGCTGGAGCTGAAGAGCACTGACCAGCTTTTGACCTCCTATTCTGGGCCCCAACTGACCCTAACTTAGAAGTTCAGGCGGTCAATAGCAGGTCACCAGGGGCATCTGCAGGCTTGCTTAATTCCAGCTTGATCACAAGGTTAAATATAAGCTGCACAGGTACCTTTTGCTGCCTCCTTTAAGACTTCCTGACCACCACAGCACATGTGGCTCTTATGAAGCCACCAAACAGATGGGAAATGTGTAGGAAAGCCAGGGAGGAAAAGGGAAAAGAAAAGAAAATAAGAACCAAGGTTTCTTTCTTGCTGGCCATCTCCAGTTTGTCTTAGACCAGGTTGGTCGTTTATCAGTATAATGGATCTACAGACAGCCCTAAACAATTGTCAAACATTCTTTTAAAGGCCATTAGTTTTTCAACTAATATATATCTGTTTTGTGCATTTGTTGAACCCTTCACTTGTCACTGAAAAGGGCCTGTTAAACTAAACAGAGGCCTGATCAGTTTTCAGTGAGCTCTGAGCCTCAGAGTTCACCTGGGTCACCTACAAGATTTATGAGACCCCGGTACCGGCATCGGAGTGGAACCGTGGGTCCAGCAGTGAGCTGAGCCTCCCCCCGCACACCCAGTCCTGCAAGGCTGCCCAGCCGTTCCCAGCGGCTGCCCCAGAGGCAGCAAAATTGATGACCTGTGCAGATACCAAAGTGGACATCAATAAAAGGAGATGGATGTGAACCATCAGAGTGACATGCCTCGCTGCTGGGGTGGCTGGGGAGAGGGGGGAACAGGTTAAAAAAACACAGGAAAGTTATTTATATAAGCTTCAAGGACAAGGAGTTTGTCACTACTTGCTTGAGAATTTAATCTTAACGTGTGCTTTCTTCTGGTTTCCATCATCCTCCAGCTGACAAAAAGACTGTCAAGGTATTGTGACTGTGAGATAGCTCTGTAGTGGTCTCAAGTGCCAGAAATTGTGCTTGCAAAGTCAATTTTAATATAGTCTCAATCACAGAAAATCACAATAAATTCACAGTGGCCTCCACCAACAAACATCAAATAATGTTCTCAACTTCATAAAGCATAAACATTTCTTTACTGAAGGAGGGATCAGGCATTGGAACAGGCTTCCTGGGAGGTGTTCAAGAAATCTGTGGACATGGCACTTGGGGAAGTGTTTTAGTGGCCATGGTGGTGTTGGGTTGACAGTTGGGCTCAATGATCTTAGAGGTCTTTTTCAGCCTTAGTAATTCTATGATTCTAAACAAGGGGGGAAGTTCTCTTAACACAGGTATTTGGAAACTTCAGGCAAATGGTTTCATTGTGTTTCTAGGTACATGACTAATTTTATGCTCATGTCACTCTGAACTGAAACTCCTGAAATTCACCTGTGTAAGAGATATTCCTGCAGCAGGACAAATAACAGCAGGGCTAGACACCTCTTCATCCAAAGCCACCTTCAAATGCAAATAAATTGAGAACCTTGTCTTCTACAATAACCTTCTTTTCAGTTTTAGAACATGCTGAAGAAACCAACAAGGAAACAGTTCTCAAAATTTCTTTCCATTTCATGCTCAAATTGTTTACTTGCCCTCCGGGACATTTTCTGCATTCTTATGTATTATGTAAATGAGATCCAACTCTAAAATGTGATTTGTGTACTTGGAAGCATTCTGTATTAACATCCACATAAGAAGCAGTGGCAGATGTTTACAAATAAATGCTCAGCTCTCCACACACAACATTCAACAGCCCTCTTTCCCCTAAAAAGATGTTCTAAGGTGCAGCATCTGAGAGACACAAAGGGATAAAAGAAAAAAATGTCTCCTTAAGAAGATGTATTTTTAAGGAGAGTCAATGTTAAGCATGACCTATCATCCAAAAACATTGCAAACTCTTTATTAAACTGAATTTTGGGTTGCAACAAGGAACTTCCTGTACATGCACAAATTTCGGTTTCCTTTCAGTGAAATAAAAATAATATTAAAAACCTCAGTAACATAGATGTAAGTTTCTACTTATGGCATGTTGATACCCTCCACGGAGGACATGATACCATAATTATTATTTACTTTTTCCTCTGCAGTCAGAGGAAAACAGAAATTAATAGTTTCCAAAATCTTTTCAAGCTGATGTAATTGTTTACATCAGAATCAGAAGCAGTCCTGGGAGGAGAGAGATGTTGTGTGAGGACTCCTTCCCCTTAGGTCTGTCCCCAACACATCAACACTTTGTGATGACTCATGTTCTCTCTGTCCTTACACATTTTGTACATGGATTTTCTAGTGGAAGGAACAGGGGCCAAGGAAAGGCTTAAATGTTCTTGGGTTCAAAGAAACAACTACAAATTGAGTAGTTTCTAAAGGACTTCATTTAGAAGTTACAAAACCTTTTCTAGTGCAATTTCCAAAGGGCCTCATGTAGCTGAGGAGGGAAAACCTATGTCTTTTAGCAATATGACCCATAAAAAGCACTGCTTTTTTCCAAGTTAATATCACTAACCAGCCATGGCTGGATTAAATTTCAGCCAAGTCACTCTTAAGAGAACATTGTCTTCTCTTCCTCTCAAGAAGAAAATGCTTTATTTGTATTAGTCCCAGTGGTTTAAAATTTTATGGGGTTTGTTTGCCAAATGGGTGCAGTTCATATTGTTTGGGGTATTATAATAAAAAGAATAATGTCATTAAACTCTTCAGAATTTATTTTTGCTTTATCTTCAGCAAGCTGATATGTAGATGGCAACTCTGTAACTTGGTGATTCTTCGTGTCCTCAACTGATCCTACATGCGTGATCCTGAAGCACATCAGATGCTTAAACATCCACATGGTGTTAGAGAGTACATTATGTTTTGGAAAGTTTGGTTGCCTTTATCTCAGTGAAGTACTAATGCTGTGAACAATTCAAAAGTCCTGGTGGGCCTTGTAACTGCTGCAGGAACGCCAGACATTGTTCAAAGTCCATTCAGAGTTTATAAACCCAGGGCCCCACTGACAATTTACAAGTTCCCCAAGATCTCACATGGATCTGACAAACCCTCAGGAGTCCAGGAGGTTTTATAGCCTCCATGGGAGCTCCTGCTGTTTTATAAACCTTGCAGGAGAACTTGTGTGGGTATATAAATGTATTCAGCAGGTTTTTCAGGATTTTATAAAGTCATCAGGAGGTTTTCATCATGTCTACCCTCTCACCTCAAGATTCACAACCTTAGCCCAAAAAACAAAACAGCTTTACCCTGACAACTTGTTGTAGGATCACCAAAAAAGCCTTTTCAGCACACAGTTGTTAGATGTCTTCACTGAGTTAGCTCTGCTCCAACATTTTCACTGGCATTGAGGATCTCAGTTTCTCCTAAAGCAGCAGCACGGAGTGATGCAAGTGCATATAGTGGAAAATTTAATGTCAAGATGATGATCTTAAAGGTCTTTTCCAATTGAAACAATTCTCTGATTCCATAGGCAATTTACTCCAAAATTCTGAATGAAACCAAAGAGCCAGTTTTTATGGACAAAAGTTAAACCAGTCCTGTAAGGAAACTAGGATCAAGCAATCTCATTGCAAGACATTCACACAAAGGCTTACAAATACATTATGACATAAAAGATTTTTGATTTGCACACTGTCAGACTCATTTTAAATTTCCATTAGTTTTAATTTCCTCACGCAATGAAATATATACACCTCGTGAGGAATTGCCTGCATTTGTCTGCATAATTCAGAAATGTATAAATAAAAGTAAAGCTCACAGGTCTCCTATTAAAGTGCTCATTGAGGAAAAACTCTATAATAATCAGCTTTTGAAGGTAAAAGCATGCTTTCTAGTTTGCATTAATTTTAAGAGGGATTGCCTGTTGCCAAACACAGTAGCAAAACTCTGGTGTTTATGAATAAAATATTTATGCTCAAATGCTGCTTTCTTTCTTTTCAATCGGGTGTCCATCAAGACTGTAAGCAGACCCAGTCCTAAATTCATTAGCTGAAAGAATCTTCTTTGGTTATTTTCACTTTGAAATTCATTAGTGGGCAGGACTAAGACGGTTCATCAATTGCTGCCACATTTTTTATGGCAAAAACACTAAACAGAGGAACAATCACAACTGACTTATTTTTTTTTTAAGTCAAGTTTAAAACTGAGTTTGTAGATACATATAACCCCCCATCTAGAGACAATTTATGAGACATTTCTGATCAGCACACACACACTTTCCCCTGATGAGATTAGGAATTAACATCTCCAGAGGAGGCATACAATGGCTGCTAATGGGATATCACACCCCACATATATATTTTTAATGTATGTGAAAATATTGCCTCGGGATTTTTTTCCTTTCTCTGCAACCCTCTCATGTTGTACCAAGCAGAGATTGCATTGCCATGCGGATTTTATAATTTGTCCAAAAAGTGAGATTTAATGGGCAGATATCATTATGTTTTGGAGGGGGTGGAGGTAGTGGGGTAGAGGCAGCACTAACTTGTTCATTACAACTAAATATTTGTAATGTGGCTACTTCTAGTGACTCTGTAGCTGTCATTAAACACAAAATGAGCAAACTGGACAAAAACAACACTCAAGAATGGGGGTGGTTCTTCTTAGTCTTGTTTCTGTCTATTACTTTTTCTATCACTTCTTTTTCTATTAGTATGGTGTGTTACCAGGCACAAAGTGAAGCTAGAGAAGACAGGTATAATTCAAACCCACAAAAAAAAAAAAAAAAAAAAAAAAAAAAAAAAAAAAAAACCAAAACATATTCTTTTCTTCCCAGTTTTCATTGTAGTGATGAATGGTATCTTGCCATCATTGGCTTCTGGGTTTTCATAGGCTGTGCTCTGTGACTGCTAATGAAAACCAGGATTTTTAGGGTCGATGATCCAAACAGCCATAAGACTTCTGAGGATGAGACAGGTTGTATATATTTTTAAACCAGAAAAGTAAATGCTGGCTAAATATTCCAGTTCTCTATTTGTCCACTTTGGAGCTGTGTCATTTTGGATCACTGTGAATTGTGGCAATGAGGAAATTTTGGCAGCTTCCAGAACAAAATCAAGAATATAAATATAAATGCATTTTCTTCCTCTGTATCCTCTGACAAATCACTTTCATTGCCCCTCCCCTCCCCCCCTCCCCATTTTACTGCTTTCTGCACACTGTGGCAATGTTTGTGAAGACCAAAAAAATCACTGTGTGGTGACTAAACATTTTTAGTTTTACTTTTGGGGTTTTATAATTTAAATTATATTTAATGTTTACTCTTTTTGTTAAGGTTATGCATGCACGTGAGTCTCACAATCAATGCAAAATTTCTACTCTTAATTAAAAGAAAGTTTGGTTTTGTTGGGGTTTGGGGTTCCTTTTTGTCATTATGAGTGCTGGGAAAAGTTCTGGGAACTTGAACTGAACATAAATACAAAGTTTTAAATATCATGGGTTTTATGCTGTTTCTTATTATTTTCTGGGACTGAGTGCAAAAGCTTTGTGAGCAGAGATACTGCTGTCTTGTCCATGTCTTGTCCTTTAGATTTTTGTCCTTAAGCTCTTCTGAGCAGGAATTGTAATGTTCTTTATACTTCCGTGCCTAGCACACTGGGATTGACAAGATTTGGGGCTCTATCAGCTGCCAACATATACAAGTGAAATAAAAAGAGCTGAAAACAAAACAAAGAGTCTCTTTAACATCTTTCATCCTTTGAGTGAGGGGATTTAGAAGAGAAGAAAAACATTAATTCCTCTGCTTTGTAGCTATTGCACTGGGATAGTGGATAGGCAAAGAATAAGGTCTCTTTCATTTAAATAACTATCTTTGTACATGTCTACACTTCAGGCTTCATTGCAGTAGACAGATATCCTAATATACCAGCACTTGGGCAGTTGTCCTGCTGCAAAAACAGTATTTCTACCTGAACTAGGTGGGAGTAAAAATAACCAAACCAAACCAAAATTAAAAAAATAAAAACACAAAACAAACAAACAAACCCCAAACAAAACAACAGCAACAAAAAAAGAAATGCTTTAATATCCTTCAAAAGCTGTACTGATCTCTGCATGCTGGATTATGGATGTTTCCAACCCTGTTAATATCATCTAATGTATCTCATACATGGGCTATGGCCATACATTAAGGGTTCTGAGGTATAATTTAACTTCCAAGAAGGAGATCCTTAAAGCCTCAAGTTTGGTGGTGGAAAAGAAATAATTTTTCTAGAGCTGTGATTAGCCACTTATCTCACTTTTTTCTTTTGAATGGGTAAGCACATTGTTTTTTCCCAATGAATAGCACAATGGGTACTGAAAGATGGAGGGGACATCAGATGTGTCCCTGTTAAATGGGTAAAATCCAAATGTTGATGTTTGCCAGGCAAAATCTCTAAACCTCTTGACCATCACCTAGAAGCAGGCAGTACAAACGTGATGATGATGATGAATCAGCTGCAATTATCCTGTTTCACCTGAAACAGCTTTCCTATTCTATACCTTTATTGTAAAGTAAATCCTTTTCAAGGGGCCAGTGACAACTCTAATGGATAATTTACAATCTACTGAGCTTCTGGATTAAATAACAGTGAGTCTGTAAACCAACAGGCTTCAGAGAAAACACCAGTAATTTGTTTATTGCCCTCTCTCAGTTCCCCAATTACGATTGATCTCCGCTTAACAGTCTAGTGCTGCTAATTATTTGGAAAAGAATGAAATGACTTAATCTTTATAGGCATCTTCTAGCCTAGGGTTTGACTTCATAATTCACTGTGTCAATCTCTCTCAAGCAAAGATAAGTGGAGTGCACAGTTACATACTGTACTTTAACAAATACTTAATTTATAAACAGCAAAGCCTAAGCAGTCCCTGCTAAGTATCTGACAAAACGGTGCGACTGATGGCATCTGGCTTTATGCCACTGATAAGCAGGCAGAGATGAGCCTCAGAGAGCACTTGTCTGTGCTGCTGTCCTGGCAAGGCTCAGGCTTGAGTCATAATTTAATCAGCTCTTTATCTCCTTATCGCTTCCAGGGTGTTGATCGCTGCGGGTATTTAACATGGGGAGGAACCTCTGCAGATGCAATCTCTTTGAAAGGTTCCATGAGCTGCTTCTTAATATTATTTTTAGCTGGAGAGTGCTTAGCTACAAACACTTGCATTTTCAGAAGACAAAGACACTGGGATTTATGTTGATAAGGTCTTAGCATCTTATTTTGGAGTTTCTTTGAAGTCTTCAATACTGAAAATTCAGTATTTGAGGATCTCTATCATTGGATCTCTTTGATACTAATATTGCACAATCCCTCATAATTGCAGGTTGCACCAAAAAATGTCAATGTACACTTTTCAGCTTTGCATAGGGGACACTCATGGAAAAGTCAAAAGTTGTGGCAGTTGTTCCAGTCCTGGGAACAGAAGTAGATGTGCTGGTTTAGAGCCGGACAGACCCTCTGTCACCTTGAGAGGGACAAAACAATGACACTCACAGAATGGATTGGAGAGTAGAATGCTATGAGAATGATCCATTTTCTTTTTCTTTTTTTTTTTTTTTTTTAATCCTAATGGTCAGTACATTCACTTGTGTTAGGAGCTCTTAGAATCATAGAATGTTTCAGTATGGAAGGAACCCTGAAAGGTCATCTTGTCCAACTCCTCTTGCAGTCAGCAAGGACATCTCCAACTAGATCAGGCTGCTCAGAGTCCCATCAAGACTGACCTTGAATGTCTCCAGGGATGGGGCCTCCACCACTTCCTTGGGCAACTTGTTCCAGTATTTCAGCACTCTCACAGTAAAGATCTTCCTCCTAATTTCCAACCCTTGTCTACCCTTCTGTAGCTGAAAAACATTTTGTTCTTCTTAACAGAAGTACGAGAACAGGGAGATTAGAAATTCTGAAATGCATCGAACACCTTTTACTTGATATTACAAATAAAATAAAAATTTTAAAAAGACAATTTGTTATTATTTAAGCCAATGAATTTCTGTCAGTAATCTTAAGGCTGACTTGCTCACCTTGAAGGATCTTTTCTTCATCATTCCTGAGGAACAGGATCCAAAACTCCCCCAATACCTCAACAGTATGGCTTGCATCCTTATCAAGGCAGTAGACATATTAATGAAATGTTAAGCAAAATGTACTTCTGCAGAACTCTTCCCCCTTTGTGTTTCAGAATAAACACCATTAAAGCAGTATTTGCATTCTGTACTGAGTTCACCTGTATCAGAACATCATTATTTTTGATTTCAAAACTTTTTTTGCATGCTCTCACACCACTAAGTTCTGACAAAGAATCTTCCCCAGGCCAATTTTTTTCTCATGTTTGTTGTTCTCCAGTCATATTGAGCTATTTCTGGATCAGATAATGGCAGGATCAGCTTATTCCAGATGTATGTTTGCATATGTTCTTTCCGAGGTTCCAAGTCCAGTTTTCTGAGTAAACTTGATTATGTTGTGTGATATAAGCTTAGGGGGCATCAGGAGAAATTATTGCACTTGTCAGAGAATCAGTAGAGGAGGATCAACAGTCAATACCAGAGGATCATTAGAACTGATTCAGATGGGATCCCCTGGGATAAAATAGTTGGTCAGAGCAGGAAAATCAGTCTGCACAAGTATGCTGATAACCAAGTGACAGGGCCTTCAACAGGATGGTTAGTAAGGGATACCAGACAAAGGGGACTGCAGCTTCCCAAAGAGGAGATTCTCCTGCTGACCACTAAAAAAAGAAGAAGGAGGGCAGAAACACAAAGACTGGGGGAGGGGAAGGAGGGAAGGAGGGAGGAGGGGCGGGAGTTAAGAGCAGATATAGGACTGTTTTCTGAGAAGAGATAAAAGTTCCAGAGCTTTTATGATTATGGTATGGAACTGAGACAGAGGAGTATACCTACCTGTTCTGGCTGCACATTACTGTATGCCCCAGTGCCCACAAATGCGCTGTTGGAGTATCATGAAGGGTTAACTCTGGTGCTGGGGTTGACTGCTGCATTGGGTTAGGCAGCCAATGAGACAGAGAAACCACAGAAAGGTAGTGCTGAAATCCAACAGAAAGAGCAAAAACACACAGGCTGGTGGGCAGGCAGTTCAAATGGCCCTGCAGCTCAGTGTACGTCCATCATAATGAGCTGGGTTTGGCTGTGCTATTTTCCAACAGCAAGATTCGAACCCATAAAGTAGGTCAGCTGGCACAGAAGCAAGTGTTCGTAGCTCCCAACAATTTCAGTTGGTGAAATGAATATACATATCCAGAGCAAGAGTATAATCTTGTGTCACGAGTACATTTGATCTAAAATAAATTGCAGTGAAACTTGCACTGAGGAGAAATTCCAGTAGGCAATATCCTCTCTTAAGACTGCTTCAAAGTATCCTCAAGATTTCTAGTACAATTATATCCAGATTTAGTAAAATGCCAACTCCACTTGGCAACTGACTTTTTTTTTTATTATTCCTAGTCCCTGGAGTGGTAGCTTAAGACATCCCCCATTCACCTGTCTGAAACACTTTCACATGTTCACAGGGCTAAATTAAACTGAAATTACTCTTTTTTTTTTTTTTTTTTTTTTAATAATCCGCAGTACAGCTCTTAGATAATCCCTAAAATAATTCTGAATAAAAAATATGCCATCAAACAAGCTTTGAGCATCTGCTCATTACACTGTCTAAAGTTAGTATGCAATATATTTCTAATTCTCTCAATTGTTTTCCTTGGATTTATTCTAATTCTATGCTAATAAGTGTGAGTACCAAATTTGTGATGCTTCTGTGGTAAATAATACATTTAAAATCTCAAGTGAGAGGTTTAGATCAGGAAGTGAACTGACTATCTGCAATGGCTGAGAAAATCTTTGAAAGGCTGTGGATATGTGGGAATGAATTTCCCCAAATTTATGCTTATAAATTTGAATTTGAAATAATATCATATGAATAGAGATGAAACACTTAAAAGCACCACACTCACCAAGGCTTCAGATTGGATTCTCATAGAAAAGGGAAACAACTAAAAAAGAAGCAAGTCATCTGCCTTCCAAAATCTACTTTTCTCTTGTTTCAGTGATATTCACTACCATTTACTGAGTAACAACAAAATACTCTTGATGCTGCTGACAGCTTGTGTTCCCTTCACACTACAACCCAAAGCATAATGTAATGCCCAATCTGTGTCCCAACTGAAGTTAGAGCTAAACCTGTGATCCACCAACCATATTTCAGGCCTCCAGGTTGTCCTTTCTTCATGTCACAGAATCACGGAATCACAGAAATAACCAGGTTGGAAAAGACCTTCAAGATCATCCAGTCCAACCTATCACCCAACACTATCTAATCAATTAAACCATGGCATTAAGTACCTCATCCAGTCTTACCTTAAACACTTCCAGAGATGGTGACTCTACCACCTCCCTGGGCAGCACATTCCAATGGCCAATCTCTCTTTCTAGGAAGAATTTCTTCACAACATCCAACCTAAACCTCCCCTGGTGCAGCTTGAGACTGTGTCCTCTCCTGGTTGCCTGGGAGAAGAGACCAACCCCCACCTGCCTACAACCTCCTTTCAGGCAGTTGTAGATGGCAATGTGGTCTCCCCTGATCCTTCTCTTCTCCAGGCTAAACACCCCCAGCTCCCTCACCTGTTCCTTGTAGGGTTTGTGCTCCAGACCCCTCCCCAGCTTTGTTGCCCTTCTCTGGACACGTTTGAGCATCTCAACATCTTTCTTGAACTGAGGAGCCCAGAACTAAATGCAGCACTCAAGGTGTGGTCTATCCAGTGCTGAGTACAGGGCAGAGTGACTTCCCTGTTCCTGCTGGCCACACTATTCCTGATGCAGACCAAGATGCCATTGGACTTCTTGGCCACTTGGGCACACTTCTGGCTCATGTTCAGCCATTTTGCTCCTGATACCACAGTAGAAGGAGTGCCTGACAGCCTATGAGGCTGGGCTGCCATTCAGTGGGACCTGGACAGGCTGGAAAGTTGGGCAGGAGTAAACATCATATTCAGTGAGTAGAGTCCTGCACCTAGAGAGGAATACCCCCTTGCACTGGTAGAGGTGAGGAGCTGACCCATGGAGAAGGTCCTGGGAATGCTGGCAAACAAGCGAACCGTGAGCCAGCAATGTGCCCCCATAGATAAGAAGGCAAATATTTAACTGGGGAGCATGAAGAAGAGTAAAGGGGGTTCATCTTTCCCTCTAGTCTGCCCTAGTGAGGTTGCATCTGGAGTATTGTGTTCAGTTCAAGGCTCCCCAGTTCAAAAGACACAGAGAACTACTGAAGAGAGTCCAGCAGAGGCTATGAAGATGCTGAGGGAACTGGAACATCTCTGTGAGGAGGAAAACCTGAGAAACTTGGGACAGTTTAAAATGAAGAAGAACAGAATGAGATTTGGGAATCTTCTCAATTCTTATCAACATCTAAATGGTGAAGGTCATTAGGATGGGGCTGGGCTTTTCTCAGTGATGGACAGTGATAGGACAAGGGGCACAAAATAGAACCACAGAGGTTTCACTTGATCTTAAGGAGAAACTTCTTTTGTGTGAGCATGCTGAAGTCTGGAGCAGGCTACCATAGAAGTGGAGTCTCCTTCACTGGAGACTTTCAAAACCCACCTGCCATTGTGATCCTGGGCAAGCTGCTGTGGGTGACCCTGGTTTAGCACGGGGGTTGGTCTAGGTGATCTCCAGAGGTTCCCTTCCAACCCCCACCATTCTATGATTCTAAGATTTTATGAAATGATGAAAAACACAACGAATGTCTATTATTCATGCACTGTGAATGCTTCCTAAAGTAACTTAGACACTTCCTTCACAGTAGCTTAGATGCTTCCTTTCTACTTGATAGTGCTTTTTTGTTTCCTCTATTAAATAGTGCTTGAAAACCACAACTTCAGTCAATCAGTAAACAGCATCATTACTTCTAAGTGTTTCAGATTCTGAATCAAGGGTTTCATTTAATTTTCCAAGTGGAATAATGCATATAGATGAGGATGTCAAATTGCTAATAACCTGTATTAGAACGGCGTGTACAGTGCTTACGGTAAGTAATCAACATTATTGACTTAGCTTAGGGATTTAAAATGCTGAAAAACACTAACAGAATAAACTGATTGGAAGAATGGAGATGTGCATCACGGTGTTAAAAATCCAAAATGAGAGCAAAATGGTACAACAGTATTTTGTAATTCAGAAATATGTATGCATAGATATACATGCAGGTATATGTGGGTAATGCCAGCGTTATTGATTTAAATTTCCATAGGGACAAAAGAAAGCCTGCTAGCTTTGATTTGAATGCCTATGCTGGGATTCATTATCAATATGTTAAAATATAAATTGTTGGCTACAGCATGCCCCTGCTGAACTTTTTCAATCAGTAGTTAATGGCCATCGAGTCTTACTTTCCATAGTTTTCAAAGCTATTTATTTTTCCTTCTTTCTCTCACCATCACTGTCATCCCAGAAACCTTTCCAGAAACAATAGCAAAAAAATGTGAGCTATTCATTCCTAAATACAGACTTATGCCTGTCAGTAGGAGCTTTGCCACATAATACATTTAATTCATATACCAGTGCTTGTCCAGAGAAGGGCAATGAAGCTGTTGAAGGGTCTGAAGAAGAAGTCTGGTGAGGAGTGGTTGGGGCAACTGGCATTGTTTAGTTGAAGAAGAGAAGGCTGAGGAGTGACCTCATTGCTTGTTACAACTTGTTTCAAGGAGGCTGGAGTGAGGTGGAAGCTGGCCTCTTCTCCCTAGTATTGTCAATGAGAGAAAATGTCCTGAAATAGTGCTAGGAGAGGTTTAGGTTGGGTATTAGGAAAACAATCTGTCATGAAAGAGTGGTCAGGCATAGGAACAGATTGCCCAGGGAGGCAGTGGAGTCACCATCCCTGGAAGTGTTCATGAAATGTGCAAACATGGCACTTTGGGACATGGTTTAATGGCCATGGTGGTATTAGGGTGATGGTTGGACTTTCTTAGGGGTCTTTTCCAACACAAACAGTTCTATAATCTTATACCTAACATTCAGTTTGAACAGCCATGGTGAAGTGGTTTGCATTATCTTCATGATGGACCCAGTTCATTCTGCAATCCAGAAGAATATTTGGTCTCAGCCTGGAACTATAGCTTTATTCATAAGAGTGCAACAGACTTGTTTTGTAAGCAAGCTTATCCAGCAAAGATACTGCTGCTGACAAGGATTTTATTTAATATTTCCAGCTGTAGGTGAGTGTGATGCCTGGATTTGTTTTTTGCTTGTCATTTGTGGGATTCTGTGTACCAAACACAAAACAATGCCAAAGCCCAGTGGTGATATTTTTGTCTTCCTGATTTCATCGAGACTACTCGCTGCATAAAATGTTAATTGCAAGGAGTACATCATGATCTTGCCTGAGTGCATAGAGGCTGCCGTGCATAGGAACGTTGGCTCACAAGTGTTTGCACTGCAGAGTCACCTTGGGTTGATATCTTGTCAGATCTCATAAATGCTGCATCCGTCCTACCCAGCAGCTGGGTGACACAACCTGGAGGGAAACCCGGGTGAACATCCCCGCCTGGTGATGCCATGTCTGGGCTAGCACAAAAGCAGACAATGCTTCTGCTTCTTAAATATATGCTTTAATTGTTTGGGGTTTTTTGGGAGGAGGGGAGGAAGTGGGTTGCTAAACTCCACAGTCCTTGGCTGACACAGTCGTACATTGTTGAGTTGCTTGAACGTGTCCAGAGAAGGGCAACAAAGCTGGTGAGGGGATCTGGAGCACAAGCCCTGTGAGGAGAGGCTGAGGGAGCTGGGGGCGTTTAGCCTGCAGAAGAGAAGGCTCAGGGGAGACCTCATTGCTGTCTATAACTGCCTGAAGGAAGGCTGTAACCAGGTGGAGGTTGGCCTCTTCTCCCACACAACCAGTGACAGAACAAGAGGACACAGTCTCAAGCTGCACCAGGGGAGGTTTAGTTTGGATGTTAGGAAGAAATTCTTCCCAGAAAGAGAGATTGGCCATTGGAATGGGCTGCCCAAGGAGGTGGTGGAGTCACTGTCCCCGGAAGTGTTTAAAATAAGCCTGAATGAGGTACTTAATGGTTTAATTGATTAGATGATGTTGGGTGAAGGGTTGAACTTGATGATCTTGAAGGTCTTTTCCAACCTGTTTAATTCTGTGATTCTGTAGATCCAGGATCACTGCTACCCTTTCTGAATTGGTGAGCAGGGTTTCTGCTGTGTTTTACCCTGTAGGTCACCAGGTTTGTCACAGATAAAATATTGTCTATCTACCTGTAAATAGGTATAATTTGGAAAGCAGCAGGGGATTTTGTGGGATGGAAAGCGCTGTATAATGGCCCAGTCCTGCAATTGTTGCTTGAAACCCCGCTAGTTGTAAGTAGTAATGGGTCAATGCCTCCCTCTGGTTTTGAAAGCATTAGTGGAAATTTTGCCTGAGCAGAAACTGTGCCATTAGGCCTTTGTGTCAGATGCTTTCTACACACCTTTTCTATCACACTATGCTCATGCAGTAATAATAATGTTAGATCATTGCTGTTCATCTCTGTTAAGCTACCTCAGGAGCCACCCTAGCAAAGTGAAGAATCCATTGCCGTTGCTCTGCTCTGAGTCTGGGCTCACCCAAAACCCTTACATCTATATGTGCCTCAGTGTCTGGGTGTGTGGAAATATGCATATTAATTACAAATCCCCCTATGTTAGCCTTGCAAATGAAACCATGTTCAGTTAAGCGCGTGAAAGCTGTGATGCACGAAATGCCAGACATCTTGCTGCCCATGCAACTTAATTTGGACTTCCATGGTGTCCAGTCTACCTACTCACTGAAGCAGAGGAAATGTTTTTAAAAGCATGCTCAAATAATTTCTTTCTTTCTTTTTTTTTTTTTTTAAGCTAATATACACAACAGACTGAAGTTTCATTGGTGGTGGTAAGCAACATGTTTCTTCAGTTGTAAGTGCTTGACTTTCAACTAAGAAACACTTCTTTCTTTTTTTTTTTTTTTAATGGGATTGCCACATAAATATCTTCCTCAAGAGAAAATGTTATATTATAGCTGTAAAAAAACCCAAACAAAATACAACAAAACAAAACAAATCAAAATCCCTACCCCCAGTCCTAGAACTTTGCAATTGCAAAAAGTCCTTTCTTTTTTACATCAAGTCCTCTTGGGCTTTGTTGCTCCTGAAGTAACTAGCTGAAGACGAGCCAGTGTGTGCCCAGGTGGCCAAGAAGGCCAACTGTTTCCTGGGCTGTATCACCAACAGTGTGACCAGCAGGACTAGGGCAGGGATCATCTTCCTGTACTCAGCACTGGTGAGATCACATCTTGAATATAGGGTTCAGTTTTGGATCCCTAACCACAAGAAGGACACTGAGGTGCTGAAGTGTGTCCAGAGAAGGGCACCCAAGCTGGTGAAGGGTCTTCAGAACAAGCCTAGAGGAGAGTTTGAGAGAACAGATTAACTTGTAGAAAAGGAGGGTAAGGGGAGACCTTCTCATCCTCCTCAGCTGCATGAAAGGAGGTTTACAGGCCAGTCTGTTTTCCCAAGTAACCAGAAATAAGACAAGAAGAAACAGCCTCAAGTTGTGCCAAGGCACATTTGTGTTGGACACAAGGGACAATTTCTTCCCAAAAAGGATTGTAAAGGCTGCCCAAGGCAATGGTGAAGTCCCCATGCCTGAATGGATTTAAAAGATGTGCAGATGTGGTGTGAAGGAACATGGTTTAGTGGCAACCTGGCAGTGCTGGCTTAATGGTTGGGCTTAATCATCTCTTCCAACAAAAATGATTCTGTGATTCCAAATTTCACTTTCATTGGCAGCTGGAAAAGGCTGTGGTTGCAACAAAAAGGAAAGGAAAATGAGACTGGCCATCAAGCTGGTCAGTGGCACTGAGGTAGCTCATCTCAGTTGCTCTTCAACCTGGTCCCCATGGGGTACTGCAACCCATACAGGTGACCTGGCATCTCCCAGACCTTCCTCCCAGGGCAGCTGTGCTGCTTGCAGCTGCCACTGCTCCTCTCTCCACACCGCTTGCCTTCGGCAAGGTTGGCAGCCAGCTGCGATTTCCTGGGGAACATGAGCGAGTGAAAGGAAATGGCAATTATCAGCTATTCATATGGCAGCAGAACCTGAATGGGATTTCATGGGATGAATAAAAGAACACTTCTCTCACCCAGGAGCCTTTGCCGGATCAAGCCGTGGAGGTTTTAGAGCTACAAGAATGTTTTATAGAGGAAAGCTGGAGCTCCAGCTTCCCCTGTAGCACTGGGTTTATTTATCACCATTCATAAAATGAAATTCAACCAATTCAGCTGTCCACCCTCTACTTTCGGGGTTCAGTGCTCCCACTCTGTAGCTGGCAGCCATTGATTTCCAGCTGGGTTTATTCAGGGGTGGGGAAATGTCCCAGGAAAGGCCAAAGCTTGTTTTCTTTCCAACTGCCTGCTGTTACATCGCACCCCTTTCAGCTCCAAGTATTAGCGCATCCATTCAGCTCCTAACTAGGATGGCACAATTCTCCTCCTCTGGGCTATACAGATGACATGCTTCATATAACAGAAGCTTTGAGCCCATACCTCCTTGTAATATATTTGTAACTGGTGCTTCAGATGATATGAAGCACCAGCACTTGCGATGTTTCAAGCTGTGTTTGGGAGTTCACCAGGGATCTTTCCCCCAGCATGCTGGAAGCGCGCTCCGTGAACCTCCTGCCGTGTTCCCCCAGTTGAGACTGATGTGGCTGCTGTTAGGGAAGAGCTATGTCTCTGTTAGCTGTAACGACTCAGGGCATTACTGTGCACCACTCTTCTTCTCCGAGCACTGCTTCCAGACTGTGGTGTCTCTAAAATTTCCCTTAGTTGGGTATTCTTTTTCTTTTCCTTTTCATTCTTTTTCACTTTTTCTTTTCCTCCTTTTATTTTCTTTTTCTTTTCTTGTTCCCTTCTGCTTCTTTCCCTTCCCCTTCTTTCTCTTCCCCTTCTTCCCCTTCTTTCCCTTCTTCCCCTTCTTCCTCGTCTTCCCCTTCTTCCCCTTCTTCCCCTTCCTCCCCTTCCTCCCCTTCTTCCCCTTCTTTCCCTTCTTTCCCTTCTTCCCTTTCTTTCTCTTCCCCTTCTTTCTCTTACCCTTTTTCTCCTTCTTCCTCTTCTTTCTCTTCCCCTTCTTTCTCTTACCTTTCTTTCTCTAACCCTTCTTCTCCTTCTTCCCTTTCTTTCGCTTCCCCTTCTTCCCCTTCTTTCTCTTCCCCTTCTTCTCCTTCTTCCCCTTCTTCCCCTTCTTCCCCTTCTTTATCTTCCCCTTCTTCCCCTTCTTTCTTTTCCCCTTCTTTCTCTTCCCTTTCTTCTTCCCCTTCTTCTTCTTCCCCTTCTTCCCCTTCTTTCCCTTCTTCACCTTCTTTCCCTTCCCCTTCTTCCCCTTTCCCTTCTTTCTCTTCCCCTTCTCCTCCTTCCCCTTCTTCTCCTTCACCTTCTTCCCCTTCCCCCTTTTTTCCCCTTCCCATTCTTCCCCTTCCCATTCTTCCCCTTCCCCATTCTTCCCCTTCCCTTTTTTCTTGTCTTTCCCATTTTCATCTTCATTTTCATTTTTCTTCTGGCCAGCCTCCTGCCCTCCTCATTGTGCTTTGCACATCATGTCTATCAGGAAAAAAACTATGCAAAACTTTACTGCATCAGCTCAGGATTGATTGAGAAGACAATTTGTATCTTCATCAGGCTTTACCATGCAAGTCTGACTGTGTAGGTGCATGATGGTCAGTACCAGGACTTCGCTATTATGTAGTGGGTCTGCTGCATTCCAAGCACTTTCCTATGGACAAGATGATTGAGAGAGTGGAACATCTTCCTTGTGAGGAGAGCCTGAGGAACTGAGGGCTATCTAGCTTGGAGAGGCGGAGCCTGAGAAGTGACTTCATTCATGTTGATAAGGATGTGCAGGGTGAGTGCCCAGAGGCTGGAGCCAGGCTCTGGTCAGTGGTGCCCAGTGACAGCACAAGGGACAATGGTGGAAGTTGAGGCAAAGGAAGTTCCATGAAAACAGGAGGAAGAATTTTTTCCCTGTGAGGGTGACAGAGCCATGAAACAGGCTGCCCAGGGGGGTAGTGGAATCTCCGTCTCTGGAGATATTCAAGACCTGCCTGAATATGTTCCTGTGTGGTCTGCTCTAGGTGATCCTGCTCTGGCAGGGAGGTTGGACTGGATGAGCTTTGAGGTCCCTAACATTCTGTAATTCTGTGAACAGTGGGTTTTGCACAGCAGCATGATGGGAAAGGCTATGGTAAAACAGTCTTCAAATTTCACTGAATATGGCAGAACTAAATAAAATGCTCCTTCAGAGGTCATTTATTTTTGCTTATTCATCATCTTTACTAGGGATATAATGTCTACTATTGCCACTCCCTCTTATTAGAAATTTATACATTATTTAAATTCACACATGAAGAGCCTTCACATATATAATTTCACGTCCTCTTACTTAAATACTTCAGCAGTTTTGTGCACAGTAGGACCTTCGCATGCCTTAATCTGTTGTTTTTTTCAAGTGATTTGTTCACATTTATATATGCAGTGTTTTAAAAGATTGCAATAAGTTTAAAAGTGCTGATGCAAGGCCTTCTGCATTCTTCTATCTCCTGATTCCACCATAAGATACCTCTAAGATGTCAATAAAAGTGCCAGCACATTGTCATTTATGGTCATCACTATAGAGAGCTTATAAAGGCTGTTTCCATAATATTTTTTTTTCCAACCAAATTTGAAAACTGCAAAAGAGCAGAAGGTAGAGTTGAAAACTTGAAGTGAGGAGCAGTAGTATTAGCCAGACAAGCTAACCTAGCATGGAGTTGGGAACCAGTCCCTTGCCCTCACAGAATTAGTCACAGATCTGTCCGAAGGACTCTCTGCAGTCTCAGCTTTGGCTGATGATGGAAATAGGGTGGGAAAATTATGTTCCTCATACTAGGATTTGATCACAGTTTGCTTTACTTCTTTTCATCACTGACACACCAAAGCACATGATTATGTTACTGAATGTGCTATATGCTGGTGTGATTTTCTTTGATAGTCGATGCATGCACCACTTGTATAAAGAGAGTGTTTTTAATCACCTTTGAAACAAGGCTTCACCTCCAACACTATTTTACTACCAAGCTCTCTTCAAGGAAGCAGAATCTTAGCATCATTTTGATTGGAAAGAAACTTTAAGATTGCTAAGTCCAATCATTAAACCAGCACTGCCAGGTCACCACTAAATTACATCCCTCAGCATTACGTCCAAACATCTTTTAAATGCCTCAGGGATGGAGACTCCACAACTTATTCCCTGGGCAGCCTACTCCAAGCCTTGACAAGCCTTTTGGAGAAGAGATTGATCCTTATGTCTGACTTAAACCTCCCCTGGTGCAACTTGAGACCATTTCCTCTTGTCCTATCTCTTGAGAGCAACCCCAGACTGGCTCAAACCTCCTTTCAGGTAGTTACAGAAAACAAGAAGGAGGATGTAGCAAAGGGACCTTTAGCTTACAGAAAAGTGTTCAGCATTAGGAATTTCCAAAACACAGCAAACTCTCAAAAATGTTATGAAGGGGAAAAAAATGTAGCATTTCACATACAAACAAATGACTTTACAGGAAGACAGGCAAAGGGTAACAGCCTGCACTGGAAAATATTAGTCAAGTGCAAGCATAGACATTAATATTCTTTTAACACAAAGCAATTTCACAGCCTCATTTACTAACTGGAATCTCCCAAGTCTACTTGGTAATTGTGCTTTTTATTCATCTCAGTAAATTCCATTTAGTGCTTTTTAGCCATTTCTTAGTATAAATGCATTGAATGTTGTTAAATTGGATTAATAGCCTTTATATGTGATGTCTGCTATGTATACATTTAACTGACAGTGTTTCAACTCATGATAGTCTTTTTCATAATGCACATTTTTCTTTTTTTTTATTTTTTATTGATGTTTTTTCCCCCCTCCCACTGGTACTATTTTTGTAATAGATGTTTATGATACATGGTTTATAAATAAAGGGTTGTAGGGGTCATGGGGTTATCCTCGTTTTTAGCTCACTTTACATCATTTTGGCCTAGGGATAAAATCTTTTCAGGTGGGTTAGAAAATGGATAAATAAAAAGGTTGTAGTGTTATGTGTTTTTTAAATTTACATCTGCCTACTTTTGCTTAGAGCAGATGCAAAATTGGAGTGTTTTGCAGTGGCCTCATATTTTAAAACACTCCTTTGGAGCACATTTTCAGGATTACAACCAGATGTTTACCTCAGTCTCTTGAGTTCCTTCATGATGTTTCCTGTAATTTTTTAAGTAAAATCTTGATAAAGACTGAAATTGTTAAATTAAGGATATAGTGCTCAAGTGCTTTCAAATGCTGTAGCATTCATCAGCCGGAGCACACCAGCCAGATTGGTGTGTGTCTGTATAAGAGGACTTTTCAGCCTGCAATTTAGTGACTAGTCAGTCAGTACTCCAAAATAGCTGACTGATTAACTGACGTCATCAAGCACCATCCTCATTTATCCTTTGTGTGGTGTTCCCTGCTTCCCTACAGATAAAAGGCATGAGAGGGGCAGAAGTGCAGAATCACATAATTGTGCCTCTATAAGTCTTTTGTAGAGGAACACAAGAACGCCAACATGGCATCAGGTCTCAGCACTGCTGAGGAGGGGATGAACCTGAACCTTGTTGAATGAAGTTGGAGTTAAGTCAGTTTCCATTGCAGGTGCCCTGTGAGAAGAGGGAGGAATACAGTAGGTCCTACTTGCCTCAGCTCACACCATCCACATCAATGTGTACCTCTTCATGCCTTCATGATGCCATCCTGGACCATGTCCTCATCAGCATCTGCTGTGTTCCTGTCCTCAGGGATCCACCTTACTGACAAAAGAAGCTCAATGAAGTTACAAGAGAGGAAATAGCAATCCAGAGGTGAAAAAGACAAGAGCTTGAATGAAGACATTCAGGAGATAAAACTAATGCTGAGGAAAACAAGATTGAGTCCCAGTATCTATATAGATACAAACACATAGATATTTATGAACACTTGCTGCGATATTTAGAACCATCATTGGGAGACAAGCAGCAAACACAAAACAGAAGACTCCACTGACATCTGTTTGGGTTGATCTGAACCCCTTGTTCTGGCTTCCTCACTTGAAAAAAAAAAAATCCTATCCGGACTTCTATGGTCTATTTAAAAAGTATTCCAATACTTTAGAATACCAGCTCTTCCACAAGAAACCATAATTATTAGAGCATTGTGCAGGTACACCTCATTCTCCTTTCTAGAAAATATCATGAAAGTGTAAACTAATGTGGAGAAAAGAAAACCTGAAAGTGTAAGGTACTGCATTTTATGCCTTTGGTTTTTGTAATTTTCCATCTCTGGGGATGTGATGCAGCAAATATGTGTGTGCTGTCACATTTCTGCAAGTTTCCAACACCTGCTGCAGCTGGGAAATCTCTCTATGTTCTGAAATCTGCTGACAAGTGAAGTTTAATAAGGACAAGTGCAGGGTCCTGCGTCTGGGGAGGAGTAACAACAGGCACCAGGACAGGTTAGAGGCTGCCCTGCTGGAGAGCAGCTCCACAGAGAAAGACCTTGGAGTGCTGGTGGGCAGCAAGTTCTGCATGGCACAACAATGTGCTCTGGTGGCCAAGAGAGCCAATGGGATCCTGGGGTGCAGCAAGAAAGGTGTCCAGCAGGGCTAGGGAAGTTCTTCTGCCTCTCTACTCTGCCCTGGTGAGACCACCCCTGCAATCCTGTGTCCAGTTTGGGGCTCCCCAGTTCCACAGAGACAGAGACCTGCTGGAGAGAATCCGATGGAGAGCCATGAGGATGATTTGGAGACTTGAGCATCTCCCCTATGAAGAGAGACTGAGAGACCTGGGGCTGTTTAGTGTGGAGAAGAGAAGGCTGAGAGGGATCTGATCAATGTCTATCAATAGATGAGGGGTGGGTGTCAAGGGGAGGGGGCCAGGCTCTGCTGGGTGGTGCACAGTGATAAGCCAAGGAACAATGGGTTCAAACTTGACCAGAGAAGATTTCAGCTCAACATGAGGAGAAACTTCTTGACAGTGAGGTTGACAGAGCCCTGGAGCAGGCTGCTCAGGGGTGTTGTGGAGTCTCCTTCTCTGGAGACTTTCAAAACCCACCTGGATGCATTCCTGTGCAGAGTACCCTCAGTGATCCTGCTCTGGCAAGGGGCTTGGTCCCTTCCATCCTCTGATACACTGTGATACTGTGGCAAGACTGGAAGCTGATCCATTCATTACTGGGCACAGGCTTCTGAGGGCCAGTTATTGCTAGATGTGGCAACTGCTTTCTTCTGCAATAAATGCCTGCTTTTTAAACAACTTAATGTGACATAAGAATATGTCCTTTGTGCTAGTTAATGACCTATGACAAGTAGTTGGACATTTAAAAATATTCTACTTGGAAGACATAGATTCATAGTCATAGAATTATTGAATTACAGGATGGATTGGGTTGGAAGGGACCTTCAATTACATCAGGTTGCTCAGAGTCCTTAACAACCTGACCTGGAATGGTTCCAGGGATGGAGCATGTACCACCTGTTTAGGCAACCAGGGCCAGGGTCTCACCACCCTCAGCATAAAACATTTCCTCCTACCTAATCTACATCTCTGTCTTTCAGTTTGAAACTCATCACCCCTTGCCCTGTCACAACAAGGTCTGATAAAAAGTTTGTCCCCAACTTTCTTTTCGCCCCTTTGAGTAATGAAAGGCCACAAGGAGATCTCTCTGGAGAGCTTCCGTTCTCCAGGCTGGACAACCCCAAATCTCTCAGCCTGTCCTCACAGCAGAGAAGTTCCAGTTCTCCCATAACAGCTGTAGCCTCCTCTGGCCCCACTTCAACAGCTTGTTGCCTGTGCTGTGCTGAGGACTCCAGAGCTGGCCCCAGAGCTGCAAGTGGGATCTCAGCAAAGCAGAGCAGACCAGAGCAGAGGGGCAAAATTCCCTCCCTCCACCTGTTACCCATGCTGCTTGGGATAAACCCAGGACATGGCCTGGTCTGGGTTGTGAGCACATGTTGCTGGCTCATGTCCACCTTTTCACTCACCTGCACCCCCTGAAGTCCTTCTCTAGAGGGTTGCTCTCCAGCCTTTCACTCCCAACTTTTGTTGATACCAGGGATCACCCCAACCCAGGTGCAGGACCTTGCACTTGCCTTGTTGAACCTCATGATTGAGCTCATCCAGGTTTGTCAACGAAACTTGAGGTGTGGTTGATGAAAAGTAATACAAAGTAAGCTGTGATTGTCAGGGATGAACTCAGCAAATGCAGGAGGAGATAGGGAGACATCACCACTGCCATTACTCTTCACCCAGACAGCCTGTACAGTCTGATTTCTTTATTCTAACCAAGCTAAGAGTGTCCCAGTAGCTCAACTCTTGTTTCAGTCTCAGTATTGTTGTACAGCAAAATGAGACTGTTCATTCATAAGAAATATCACCATCTTTGTTCCCAGGGCGAATAGTCCCATTTCTGATGACTGCCATGCACTAATAAAAGTTGAGAGATATTTGTATTCCTTTATTTTCTTTCATTTGAGGGATAGAAGCAATGATTCAATTTTAATCCTCCAGTTTTGCACTTCAGAAAACAGTTTCCATCTTTGTTTCGATTCAAAAAGTAGTCTTATTATTTGCATACAGAGCATATTTTATTATGATGTTTTTATCTCTGAAATTTGTAACATTTTATTACTGTACTAGGGACAGGAGTCAGTGATGTATTTCTTTCTTGCATGCAGCAATCCGTTATAGGTGGTGCGTTGCCTGCGTTAGGAACTACCATTGATAAAATACACAAAACTCACAAGAACTGGCATTCAAGACAAAGCAAGTTTCATTTTTGAAGTGAAAAATGGCTGCCTATGTACTCTGCTTTGGGACATTTTGGAGTTTTGAGCTTCTCGTTCTCCACAGCCACCTGAAAGGTTGGAGCGGGCTGGGGTTGTCCTTTTCTCCCAAGGAACAACTAATAAGATGCAAGGAAACAGCCTCAAGTTTCACCAGGGCAGGCTCAGGTTTGACATGAGGACAATTTCTTCTCCAAAAGAGTTTTCAAGCCCTAGAAAGGACGGCCCAGGGTAGTGGTGGAGTCCCCACCCTTGCAGGGATTGAAAAGCCTTGTATATATGGTGCAGAAGGGCATGGTTTAGTGGTGACTTGACAGTGTCGTAATGACAGCTGGGCTTTATCTTCAAGGTCTCTTCCAACCAAAACAATCCCATGGTTCTATGACTTTTTTTTTTTTTTCTTTGTAGTTAAGGAAGAATTGAAACTTGGTCAGACCACATCCAGCTGAAAATGAGTAGAGTATGAGCTCTTCAAACTTCAAACCAAACCCCAGACCTTGACAATCACAGGTCAACACAAGCATGCAGAGACAGGCAGGGAGATCAAAGAACTGTCTCCTACATTGACAGATCTCATTCATGACTTTTGCTGTGGTTTAGAGAGGTTTCTTTTCTCTTAAACAACAACAATTAATTTGGCATTCAAAATACTGTTAGAATACAAAATCATGACCAACAGAAAAATTGAAGCATATATAAGTTTCTGTCAACTGAGGCAGTAGTTTTATCATTTACCTAAATGCTGATCTTTTAAAAAAATCTTTTAAGACCCTTACATTTTCTGTTGTTCTTGTTGAAAGAGCATCACAAGGGTTGAATGGAAGACAGAAATCTTCCCATATGCCCTGTAACCTTTAATTTAGGGAAATGCAAGTTCTGACTCTGGTTTTTCATCATTTGCTATCGTGATCAAGCAATCCTATCAGCTTTACAACACAAGAGCACCACATAACCTTAATAAGAGTGATTCAAGTTTGGGGCTTTTTATTTCATTCCCATGCACGGTGTGAGCTACTGAGAGTGCTATGGGTAGTATAAGGCAGATAATTTAATTAAATAAAAGTCAAAGAGTTGGAGGGGGTGGAATTAAAACAATTGTGGTTTCCTCTGTTGAAGAGGAAGAAGGAAACGTGAGGGGATTTTTGTAAAAAAAATATTATTCATTACTTCACAGAATCACATAATTGCAGAATTAGCCAGGTTAGAAAAGACTTTTGAGATCATCCAGTCTGACCTATCACCCAGCTCCATTTAATCAACTAAACCATGGCACTACGTGCCTCATCCAGTCTTATTTTAAACACTTCCACGGACAGTGACTCCACCACCTCCCTGGGCAGCCCATTCCAGTGGCAAATCTCTCTTTCTGGGAAGAATTTCTTCCCAACATCCAACTTTAACCTTCCCTGGTGCAGCTTGAAACTGTGTTCTGTCGTTCTGTCACTGGTTGCCCGAGAGAAGAGGCCAACCCCCACCTGGCTACCACCTCCCTTCAGGTAGTTGTAGACAGCAATGAGGTCTCCTCTGAGCGTCCTCTTCTCCAGGCTAAACACCCCCAGATCCCTCAACCTCTCCTCACAGGGCTGTGCTCCAGACCCCTCCCCAGCTTTGTTGCTCTTCTGTGGACACCTTCCAGCATCTCAACATCTTTCTTGAACTGAAGGGCCCAGAACTGGACACTTAAGGGAAAATAACATTAATGGAGTGGGCAATTCTGACTAGTAAGAAGATTCTTTTCCACTTCTCAAAAAATAAAAAAAAAGAATGATTTATATATGATAGCTAACCCCTTGTTATATCACAGAATATTAATAGATTGCCTCCATTTTTAGGTTGTTGGGGGTTTTTAGTTAAGTTACTGCTTCTTTCGAACAAGTCTTTAAAGAGAGGACTGATCCTCTAATGAATGAACTACTTTTTTTTTCTGTCTACTGTACTTTATTTGAGGAAGCCATGCTGCAGTGTTTTACATGGCATCTTGCATAGTTAAGCACAGGCAAATAATGCAACATGATCTTGAACACCTCCAGGGAAGAGGCATCCACAACCTCCCCGGGCAAACTGTTTCAGTGTCTCACCACCTTCACTGTAATTTCTTCCTAAACTCCAGTCTAAATATCTCCTCTTCCATCTTAAAGCCATTGTCCTTCATATTATCACTAGCCCTTGTCAAAATTTCCTCTTCAGCTTTCATGGTGGCCCACTTCAAGTACTGGAAGGCTACTATAAGGTCTCCCTGGAGGCTTCTTTTCTCTAGGCTGAGTGGCCCCAACTCTCCCAGCTCATCCTCATAGCGAAATTGCTCCAACCCTCTGATCATCTTTGTGGCCCTCCTCTGGACTCACTCCCCAGTTCAATGCTCTTCTTGTGCTGGGGACACCAGAAGTGGATGCAGTGCTCCAAGTGTGGTATCACCAGAGCAGAGCAGAGGGGTAAAATCACCTCCCTCTTCCTGCTGATGAGATGTCTTGATGAAGCCTGGGATATGGTCATGTATTGGGAAGAAATGTGTGTGTAGATATTGACTTAAATAAGTGTCCATCTAGCTCTCTTTGCAGCCTATATTGGTATAAAAATCAGGAAGTTCTGACTTTTTTTTTTTTTTTTTTTTTTTACCCTAATAGTTCCTTCATTTATTCCTACAGGGTTTTGTCACTAACCTGTTTTCACCTGTGACAGCCACAAGTAAATCTCAGATTAAAATTCCTGCTCCAATCTAAAATGGATTCTTTCTAATATTGCCCGAGGCTGCTTAGGTTATGAATTTTGTGGTGTGTTAGGATACTCTTCAGTGATAAGGAAAGAGCAGAGATTAGATATGTTGCCAGCTGTGTATAGGTTCTCTCTTTCAAACAGCTGAGAGAAGCAGCCTTTAAAGGAATGTTTCCACTTTTTTTTCTTTTTTTTTTTTTTTCCCCTGAATTGATATGTGGTGTATTTCTTTCTTACACAAGGTGACAGCATGTGTGAGATGTAAAGACTAGTTTGCTCAGGCAATTACCCCTTGTTGATAGCAGATTATTTCCTCTGGCAAACTCGAAAATAACTTGTTGGTGTATAAGTTACTGCTGTTCTGGGGATGCAGTAATTTACTCTCCTGTCTCTTTTATGAGCACATTTATTTTAATCAGTAGAGTTTGGAATGGCTCTTTTTCATCTAACTCCATTTCTTTTGGAGTTATGCACCCTCTTATAATGTAACAAAGGAGAGTGCATTTGCACACACAGGAGAAAAGAGATTTGATGTATTGCAGAAGAGCATTTCTTATATAGGAAATCATATCCCATGCTCTTTTTCCGTGTAAAGAATGTAGCATTCATTTTCTACAGCAGTGGCCCAAATTATTTTTCTGAATAAGGCAATGTTTCACCTCAGTGAGTTACCAGACATTATCACTCACAGCTGAGAACAGTGTCTCAGAAAACAGTCATCACATCCACTTGGGCTGTGGGATTGTGACACAGAAAATCAAGACATGATTTCTTTGGGGCTGTTTGCTTATTTTTTCTTTCTTTTTGTTTGCTTGTTTGTCTCTCTCTCTCTGGGTTTTTTGGCTGTTTTTTTTTTTTTTTAACTTTAAAAGGTTTAAAATAAAACATTAATTTTGTGGAGTATCTAACAAACAGCATATTATGCTGATCACGGAATGACAGAATGTTAGGGGCTGGAAGGCACCTCTGGAGATCACCCAGTCCAACCCCTTTGGTAAAGCAGTGTCACCCACAGCAGCTTGCCCGGGGTCACAATGTCCATCTGGGTTTGGAATCTCTCCAGAGAAGGAAATTCCACAACCTCTCCGGGCAGCCTGTTCCAGGGCTCCAGCACCCTCACAGCAAAGAAGTTTCTCCTTAAGTTCGAGTGAAACCTCATGGGTTCCAGTTTGTTCCCACTGAGCACCACTGAAAAGAGCCCAGCCCCATTGTCATGACCCTCACCCTTTAGCTCTTGCTGATCACTGAGAAGAGTCCCAGATCTCATTCTGCTCTTCTCCAGGCTAAACACCATCAGGTTCTTTGACCTGTTGGACAGACTCTTCTTAATGGACCCCAGAGGAACCTTGGCCTTTCTGGCCATGAGGGCACACTGCTGGCTCAGGATGAACTTCTTGACCACCAGCACTCCCAGGTCCTTCTCCACAGAGCTGAGTTCCTGCAGGTCAACCCCTCACCTCTACTGGTGCAGGGGTTTACTCCTCTTCAGGGGCAGAACTCTACACTTGCCCTTTTTGAACTTTATGATATTCACTGCTGCTGAGCTCTCCAGGCTGTGCAGTTCTCACTGAATGACTGCACAGCCTGATGGTGTGTCAGCCACCCTTCCCAGTTCTGTATCATCAGCAAACTTGCTGAGAGTCCACTCTGTTCCATCATCCAGGTCACAGATAAAGACCATACATGGAAAGATACTTGTCAAACAAAGTGCCTACTGTACACTTGAAAATGAAAACAGAAACAAAAGTAAAAACTAACACCCTCCTGTCTCTGGAGCTTTCTCAGTGTAGAAATACTCAGAGTTTTATTCCACTATCTAAGCCTCAAGACTCATTTCACAGAAGTAGGTGGAGCTATTTCCATTAGCAAGGTACTATTTCAGCTGGGTCAAGCAGACACAGACCCAAATATAAAGTCAAAATGTACCTCATAGCAGTTTCCATAAGTTGGGGCAATATATAATTATAACATCACTGATAAAATATTAACACCAAAACTATCACAGTACCTAGTTTAATACATTAATAATTGAAAACATGGCCAAACAAGAACGTTTGCAGCTCCTGCTTAAAAATTAAGAGCATTCCTCGATGCGTGTGAATAGCCCACATTAAAATTAAAGGTACTTTTGTAAACATTATAGCTTTTTAGAATAGGAAATAAGCATTATCACACACACACTATGGGGCAACTGTTGCTAATTATTAACCTTTGTGGTGACCTCGCTGTGGCTCCAGACTCTTAACTTTTTTGCACCTGTCTCACCTGACTTATGTTTCCTTTGGTTTTGGTGTTGTCATCACTTCTGCTGATAATTCCTTTTCGTTTTATTGAACAAAAATCAGAATTGTTCTGCATGTCATGATTAGAAAACCAGTGCTAAAGCTAGCTTTAGCTGTGCACCCTGGTAAAACATACCCTTCCCTTTTCTGTTTTGTTTGCAGTAGTCACCTTTATTTTCCTGTGATATGTGATGCTCTTCTGAGATCTGTTATGGTCAATCTGTTATGGTCAATCTGTGATTCAACAGGCACATGCTGTATGTTGGAGATATGATTAGTTCCCATAATTTGTCTTTTTCTCCCTTACACTGATGACACCTGTCTTCCATTACTGGTTTGTCCTGATTCTGAGGGGAAAAACTTTAAGATCAGTGAGTATTTGTATTTTTACAAATAGGTTGATAGGTTGGACTGGATGATCTTGGAGGTCTCTTCCAACCTGGTTGATTCTATGATTCTATGATTCTATATCCCTTCTTGTTGGTAAGAATACCAGAGGAGGCTGAGGGGAGGCCTAAATGCTCTCTACAACTCCCTGAAAGGTGGTTGGAGTGAGGTGGGGGTTGGTCTCTTCTCCCCAATACCAGGTGAAAGAAAACAGCTTCAAGTTGCACCAGGGGAGGTTTAGACTGAAGGTTGGGGGAAATTTCCCTACAGAAAGAGCCATCAGACGTTGGAACAGGCTACTCAGGGAGGTGATGGAATCATTGCCCCTGAAGGTGTTCAAGAAACATGTGGACATGACACTTCAGGACATGACTTAATGGCCATGGTGGTGTAAGGTTAACAGCTGGACTTTTTCCAACTGAAATAGTTCTATGATTCCAGGATTCTACACTTCCCTGCCACAAAATAACCTGTTGATATTTGTTGATTCCATGCAATGTTAATTGCTTCATCAAATTAGAGGTCACTGCATATTTTTTCCCCTAAGAATTAACACCAAGGATATAACAAACAGTTTATGATTAAAAGCTACAGATTTAAGATTCAGAAAAGTTGCATTGTCTTTTCTACTCTTTCTTTTCATTTTAGCATCATGGTCTGTATTAGAACAGCCAGGTAGAAGTGTCAAAGTACCAGAAGACAAGGAGCCATCATGGTTGTGACTTAATCAAGCCTGAAAAATAACTGAACTATACCATGCAAAGATGCTATTATTTCTAGGCATGTTGCTGAGAATTAAGAAATCTAAACAGACTATATGAGGCCCACAAAGTCATCCAAAGTCTCTTTGATATTAACATAAGAACAGGAGAGTTTGAAATAGCCAAGAAAAATTTGCAGGTATTTATGCCTTTGCTAAATATTCATGCAGGAGATGTACAAGGGAGGAGTAAATGTCATAATTAAAAGCCCATTCTCATGGTCTCTATTTCTGGAATATCAGAAGGAAAACCAGCTAAATCCCATTAGCAGGGAACAGAGATGCTTGTGGCAGCTGGCATAGCACTGAAATGGCAGCTCACGTGTGAAAGCTGAATTAGTGTCAGAATGAAACCAAGGAAGACCATGGAGGATGACCTTGTAGTCCTGGTTGACAGTGCTATCAATGGAACAGTAATGTACCCTTGTAGCCAAGAAGGCCAATGGTCTTCTGGGGTACATGAAAAAGACTGTGGCCAGCAGGTTGAGGAGTGTTCTCCTTCACCTCTACTCTGCCCCAGTGATACCACACCTGGAGTACTCGATCCAGTTCTGGGCTCCTTAGTTTATGAGAGAGAGGGAACTAGTGGAGGAAGTCCAAGGGAGGGCTATGAGGATGATTAAGGTCCTGGACTTCTCTCTTATGAGGAAAGGCTGAGAGACCTGGGACTGGTTAGCCTGTTCAGAAGAAGAACATCCTCACAGGGGATCTTATTAAGTTTTACAAATATCTGAAGTGTTGGTGTTAGGAAGAACAGGGCAGTTTCTTCTCAGTGGTGCCCTGTGATAGCAAAAGAGTCAACAGAAATAAACTGGAACCCAGGAAGTTCTACCTCAACATGAGAAATAATTTCTTTATGTGAGGGTGCCAGACATGCTGCAGCACCTCAATGTCCATCTTGGAGTGAGGAGTCCAAAACTGAACCCCGTTCCAAGCACGGGGGACCACCTAAGAATGATGCCGACCTAAGGCCCACCTAAGAACGATCTTTTCAGTAAAACCCCTTGGGGAGTCATGCACATAAGTTGTGTGCTTGTGCAGCCTTTGAAAACTTTGATAAATCATTGCCTTTGGACAAAAGGCAATGGAATAAAGCTGGAAGTGGGCAGATTCAGGTTGGAAGTGAGGAAGAAGTTCTTCCCCATGAGAGTGGTGAGAGCCTGGAATGGGTTGTGCAGGGAGGTGGTTGAGGCCCCATCCCTGGAGGTGTTTGCAGCCAGGCTGGATGAGGCTCTGGCCAGCCTGCTGTAGTGTGAGGTGTCCCTGGCCATGGCAGGGGGGTTGGAACTGGATGATCCTTGTGGTCCCTTCCAACCCTGACTGATTCTATGATTCTAAAAAGAATGGAAGAATGCAACTAGCACTTTTAGTACAGCATGGTGTCCCAATTAACATACACAATCCTTCTCTGAGTTGTACTTTCAGCTGTATTCCATTTAGCTGCCTTGTAGACCTTCAAGGACAGAGGTGAGATCTTGAGCAACTCAGTCTACTGGAAGGTGTCCCTGTCCATGGCAGGGAAGTTGGAACTAAATTAATATCTCTGGAGATGTGCTCTGGCAGGGGGGTTGGACTGCATGATCTTTTGAGGTGCCTTCCAGCCCCTAACATTCTGTGATTCTGTGACCCTTAATGTCCCTTCCAACTGAAACCATTCTATGAATCTATGAATCTTTGAATTCCTACTCACAAACATTTTGCCTCTCTGACTAGCTCAAATTCTCTGACAAAGACAGAACCCACAGATGGGAACTTCTGCTCATCACAGCACTGGTGACTTACAGTGCAGATCACACAAGATCCTTATGACGTGCTAGGGAAGGATGTTCTATGGAAGTATGACACAGCAAACAGCTGAATTTCACAGCTTTTCCAGTCTGTGTCTGCTTGAGTGGAGTGAAACTTGTGCATAATCAGCTATCCAGAGTCTATCATTTGTCACACACTGAACAAAGCCCTTTTTCAACGCTGGGGAACGAGTCACCCTGAACACAAAAGGGCTTTTTCATGTCCTTCTGTGTATGAATAGGTTAGTATGTCTTTAAATTGTTTGTGAGCACCCTAGCTGTGCATTCAGTGCTGTAGGCAAGAAACAGCCAGAATAGGAGACTAACTAGGGCCTGAACATTTGTGAATAACCCATCAAAGGCATTTATTTGAAGTCTGCTCAGCTGATGTGGCTTTCTTACATTTGGTAAAGGCATAACAGATGCAACATCTCTTTACTGATGCATATTGAGTGAGACAGACAATCACCTTGTCTTCTCTCTGTAGAGAAGTGAATAGATCTCCCTCGCAGCAATTACAAACATTCTGGGGTGTGTGTAATAGTCCTATGAGTAACAGTGCAATGCAGGATATGGCTACTGTTCACACAACACTTTTGAACAGTCTTTTTGCACCTTTTTGTATGATAGTTTCCTAAGATTCTGTGCCCTGGGGGACCTTGGTCAGTGGGAAACAAGTAACAGCAGCAAAACGAAAAACTTCTCCGCATGAGCATTTTACAAATCAGTGATGGATTTTACACTTTCCTGCTATGTGCAAGACAGGGGAGAATGGACCAGTGTGAGAGTCCACAAGCCAGTCAGCAAAACTGCAAATGGAAGATGAGTATGACATTGGCAGAACAGTGAGATTCAACGCTGGGTGGTGCTCAATCCAATCATGATGTTTGAAAGAAGACTTTTTCTTTCCCTTGGAAGCACTTCCAACCTAGATAAAAGAGTCTTTAATCCTCTTTTCTTGTTTCCAAGGGTCAAATATCTGTGAACTGTTTTGCTCCCAAGCAAAATTTTATTTAGTTTGGTCTCAAACTTGGGAGCACCTACCACTGTGAACATTGCTACTGCTGACACAGATCCTGCAATGACTGAAGCACAAGAGAATCTTCCATTCTATCTGCAAGGAAGCATTTAACCTCAAAGTGTCAAACACACTTCATCTACGCAAGCAGAAGATGAGTGTAGATTTCAGTATACTTAAAACAGCAACTTCTAGATATCACTGAGAGGACAACATTAAAGCTTGTCCTCTTTGCATTTCTGTTTACAGATTTTTGTCTTCTGTCAGTAGCCTATTTGTACTTTGCAAACCTTCAGCAGACTCAGTGCCTGATCACTTTGAACGGCCTGAGCTCTTAAAATCTTTCCATGAGCAGATCCTCAGAGGAAGCTAAATGCATTTGCTGAGCTCATGAAGACTCCAGAGAGATCAATGCTTGTAGCTGGCAATTTGAGATGAAACGTTGCTCTGAGATACGATGTTAAAAACCCCCTTGTATTTATTTTGAGAAGTCAGAAGTGTTCACAGGCAGTAAGCCTCACAAATAATGATAAAACACAGAATGGCATCAAAATATGGTCTCACATGGAAAAAAAAAAATAAACTGGATTCCCTATCCAGGTCAAAACTATCCTTTGGACTAGAAGGAATATGTCAAGAAGACTGTAAAGGATGCAGGCCAACATCACACTCTGAGGGAAACTGAATTGGTCTGAGGGAATATTTTTTTTTTAGAGCTTAGAATATTGGCTCTTGCTAGGCTTCAGAGAATCACAGGATTTCAGGGGCTGGAAGGGACCTCAAAAGATCATCTAGTCCAAACCCTCTGCCAGAGCAGGATCACCTACATCAGATTACACAGGAACTCATCCAGGCAAGTTTTGAAAATCTCCAGAGAGGGAGACTCCAGCCTTGCTGGAGAGGGTACAGAAAAGGGCTACAAAGATGCTGAGGGGACTGAAACATCTCTCTTATGAGAAAAGACTGAGAGAATTTGGGATTTTTAGCCAGGGTAGGGGTGGGAGCCAGGTCTTATCAATGTTTATAAATGTCAGCAGGATGGGACCAGGCTTTTTTATGTGGTGCCCAGTGACAAGAAAAGAGATAAGAGGCACAAACTTGAACACAAGAAGTTCCATCTAAACACAAAGAAAATTTCTTTAATTTAAGGGTGACAGAACACTAGAGCAGGCTACCCAGAGAGGTGGTGGAATCTCCATCTCTTGAGACATTCCAAACCCATCTGGACATACTCCTGTGTTACTTTCTCTAGGTGAACCTGCCTTGGCAGGGGAGATGGATTCAATGATCTCCAGAGGTCCCTTCCAACTTCTATCATTCTCTGATCCTGTGCTTTTTTTGCAACTGCTGCACTTCAGACCCATTCAAAATGAGTACTTCACCCTCCTCTTGCTTGGGATCCCCATGCTGGTGATGATTGTCAATGCTTGGCTTTGAGGATCTGTTAGTAAGGGAATCTGTGGCCAAAGTTAGCATGGAGGCAGGATTTTAAGTGTTTTTAAGAATTTATAACAGTGGTGTAAACAGTCTTGGAATTAAAGTCAAGCAATGATGTTGCTTGAAAGGGACCTTTAGGATACATCAAGTCCAATGATTAGCTCAGCAACTGCCAGGTCACCTTCTCATGGTCTGCCTCTATTCCTAACAAAGAGTTTTAAAGGAATACTGTTACATGCATGAATAGTTAGGCTTTTTAGTACCTGCTGTTACCTGTGGCTCAGGTCCTTTGAAGTCTCAACTGACTGTTTAATCATTAGTCATAAAGGTTTTCCCAATGCTTGAAGCTGATGCAGGAGAGCGACAGTGAATACCCACTTCCACTCATACTCACCAATGCACATTGGATTGGCATGATGCTAAATGGGATTTTGTCCCTCTGCTGCTGACCTGCAGCTGCAGCAACTATTTTCACAGAATCATAAAATATTTGGGGTTAGAAGGGACCTTTAAACGTCATCAGGTGTTGTTTTAGATGCTTGTCTTGGGGTGATGCAACCATGAAACATGTCTTATATTTTTTGGGGGGTGTATTTTATGTAATTATGACTACAGAATAATATTTTTTTTATGGATGTTTTATCCAAGCTTGTGGGTGAATATTCATAAAAACACACATGCAACATATGTTGCACACATATGTTCAGCTCTGGAGTGCTGAGCACAAGAAAGACATGGACCTGTTGGAGTGGAACCAGAGGAAGACACAGCGATGTTGGGAGGGCTGGAAGCCCTCTGCTGTGAGAACAGGCTGAGAGAGTTGTAGTTGTTCAGCCTGGAGAAGAGAAAGCTCCAGATAGAACTTCTGGTGGCCTTTTAGTACTTAAAGTGACCATTCAGAAAGCTGGGAACAGACTTTTTGTCAGGCCTTGTTGTAACAGGACAAGGGGCGATGCTTTGCAACTAAAAGTGGGAGATTCAGAATAGAAAGAAGAAAGACATCTTTAGGCTGAAGGTGGTAAGACCCTAGCCCTGGTTGCCCAGAGAGGTGGTAGGTGTCCCTTCCCTGGAACTATTCCATGTCATGTTTCCTGGGGTTCAGAACAACCTGCTCTAGTTGTAGATGTCCTTGCTGACTGCAGGGTGGGTTGGACTAGATGACCTCTAAATGTCCTTTCCAACTCAAAACATTTCTGTGATTCAATGATTGATTCAACAAATCTATGAATCCATGAATCTGTTACTCTATGTGTGTTTTATAGATGTAGTTTTATGTAGACAATTCTACATCTGTGTTTATTTATGTAGAGGTGTAGGCATATGTACAACTAGTCTGTAGATTATTCTGCAGATTCAAATAACCTTTGTTAAGAATAAAAACCTTATAGGCATATAATAAGAAATTAAAGCAAAGATCATGCTACCCTGTGTAGTCCTCTTGCCCTTTCAAAACAAGTCTCATGATGAAGGCAATACTTAGCTAATTAATTATGTTTTGTCCTTGTTGCCAGTTTTAACCTACAGCATTTTCTTAGGCGGTACACCAAGACCAGAAAGATAATGACAGATGCATTGTGACATTCTCAGAGCAAATCATGTTCCAGTCCTCCTAGTACTAATTTTGCCAGCCAAAAGCAAAGGTAATGCTTCTGAATAATAGCTAAGCAAAACCATTACAGCGCATTATGAGCAGGTATGGAGGGCTCCTATGGCTCATTTATAACAATGAGAAGCCACGGAGCTGTTATCTTTATCAGAACGATTTTCCCTGGTTTGTGATTTGTGACACCAGCAAACAAGCAATCCCCTGCCCAGCCTCGGCACCAGCAGCAGTTGGGGATCAATGTGGGTGTTAATGACATTGTGAGTAGATAAATAGAGGGGCAGGGATCCAAATCCCACAACGACCCTCTCGCAGTTAATGCCATCTCTGCCAACGGCATATTCCTGGAGCCAGTCCAGGAGCCGTTGGTCACAAGATGAACTTTCCCTGACTTTGCGATGCATTAACATCCAGAACACCCAGGGATCTGCAGCCCTGGCTTTATGAATCACTCTCAGGCCCCTACCTATGTGTGCTTTCTGAATAAAGTGTCAGAAAACCCTCTCTGCCCACGCTAAAGAGCACAATTGTTTAACACTTTGTCAGGCGCTTACCGTGGGGTTGTATCAACACACGAGGATGTGTCTTTTATAATTTAGTTAGAATGGATTTTTGACCCATGAATCAATGAGCAGGCTGCAGACTGAGTAGTATTTGCTCCCTGAAAGGCTGTATGATATCAGCAAGGTCAGTTGACTGTTTTTTCTTCTTTTTTTTTAATCGTAGGGAAAAAAAAAAACAAAACAAACCAACCCACAACTTACAGGGCATTTAACATATTTTGACAAGGTGACCCACAATTATCCATTAGTGTTCTATTTGTCTAAGCCCCTCTGCATTGATATGCAAGGACCATGTAATAGTTCATTGATGTCCCACTTGGGGGTGGGGAATAAGGCAAGTGGGACTTCTCCAAGGTCTTTCACAGCCAGAATGCGTCTCACTATTGCTGTATTGATTAAACATTTGGATAGTTAATCAACACAGCTAAGCCCTTTTAACCTGCCATGTGCTATATACAAGGGAGAAAAAAGAAAAATAAAGAAGAGCCATGAGGATGTAATTTTTATTCTCATATTTGACATAAAAACATATCTTAGTAGACAGTAAGGACATAGAAGATACTGTGAGTTGGACATAGTCCCTGATTCAAGTACCAAATTGCAACAAAACCTTGAGGTGTTCAGCAGAAGCAATATGCTAGCTCCTGCAGGTTCTGTCTGCAGCAATGATAAACTCACATTTACTGAAGGTGATACTTTTACCTTTTTTGTTCACACTGAGGAGAAGCTGAAGGTAAGCTGAAGGCAAATTGTCACCTCTTCTGTTGCTGAGGATTTTAATCACATTACTCAGACTTCTCTCATCTGTGAGATGGAGTATTTTGAGGGAGTGAAGAGATATTCCTGCCCCATGACAAGGGGTTTGGAATTAGAAGATCTTTGAGGTCCCTTCCAACCCAAAATGTTCCATGATTCTGTATGTAGTACTCATTGTTTAGTTATTTAGAATCACAGAATTGTTTTGGACGGAAGAGACCGTTAAGGTCAAGTCCAATTCTTAACTCAGCACTTACAGGTCATCTCTACACCATGTCCCTAGCACCACATCTATATGGCTTTGAAATCCCTCCAGAGATGGGGACTCCACCCATGCAGCCTAGTCCATGGCTTAGCAACCCTTCTGGGGACAAAATTGTTCCTCACATCCAACTTGAACTTCCCCTGGTGCAGCTTAAGGTCATTTCCTCTCATTTTATCACTTATTCTTTGGGATAAGAGACTAACCCTCACCGGGCTCCAACCTTCTTTCAGGGAATTGTAGAGAGCCAGAAGGTCATACCTCAGCCTCCTTTTCTCCAGACTAAACGATCCCAGTTCCCTCAGCTGCTCCTCATAACACCTGTTCTCTAGACCCTTCCATAGCTTCATTCCCCTTCTATGGACACTCTCCAGTCCCTCAATGTCCTTCTTGGAGTAAGAGTCCAAAACTGAACCCAGGATTCAAGGTGCAGCCTCACCACTGATGAGTAGAGGGGGATATTCATGACCCTACTCCTGCTGGCCACACTATTGGTGATAGAGCCCAGGAAGGAGTTGGACTTTTTGGCCACCTGGGCACACACTGGCTCAAGTTCAGACAGCTTTAAACCAACACACCTGTGTTTCTTTTCCACTGGGAAGTTTTCCAACGACTCTGCCCCATGCCTGGACCATTCATAAGATTGTTGTGACACAAGGGCAGGACCTGACACTTGGCCTTGTTGCATCTGATTCCACTGACCTCAGTCCACTGATCCTGCCTGTCTAGATCCCTCTGTTAGGACTTCCATACCCTTCAGCAGATCAAATTGTCCACCTAAATTACTGTCGTCTGCAAACTTACTGAAAGTGTCTAAATCTCCTTTTCCAGATCATTGATGGAGATATTAAAGAGAACTGTCTCCAGTACTGAGCCCTGGGGAACACAGTAATTCTTGCAGCCATGCATGGAAAGGACAGAACAAACATCAAATACCTGAATGGTAGTTACAGTCATTTTGTTGCTGTCTTTACTTCCTCTGCTACATGAACTCCAAAGCATCAGAAACAGACATGTATTCTCAGCTGCAGTAAAGTCATGGAATTATGGAATCATAGAACTGTTGAGGTTGGAAGAGACCTTTGATACCATCAAGTCCAATCAGCTACCTAAAGCTCACAACCCCACCACTACTGCTAAACCACTGCCACTAAACCACACCCCTCAGCAACATATACACATCTTTAAAATATCTCCAGGGGTGGTGACACCACCACCTCCCTGGGCAGCCTGTTCCAATGCCTGAGAACCCTTTCTGGGAAGAAATATTTCCTAATATCTAACCTGAGTCTCCCTTGGCACTAGTTGAGTTTCCTCTTGTCCTGTCGATTCTTGAGTGTTAGAAGACAGTGGCCCCCACCTCACTCCAACCTCTCACAATTACACTGACTTGATAGGGTCAAGAGGTTTCGTACCACTTGGAGAGTTTGTGGTGGCAGGGAGAGCCTGCAAAGCTATCTTGTCATTTGACTTAAGCCAGCTATGGATGCCGTCAGTTGATGACCGGATGATCAGAGGGCTAGAGCACCTCTCCTGACTGAAAGAGTGGGGGGCTATTCAGTTCAGAGAAGAGAATGCTCCAAGGAGACCTTCTTGTGGCCTTCCAGTATCTGAAGGGGGCTACAAGAAAGCTGAGGAGGGACTTTTTAGGGTGTCAGGGAGTGATAGGACTGAGGGAAATGGAGCAAAACTAGAAATGGGTACATTCAGATTGGATGTTAGGAAGAAATGCTTCATCATGAGGGTGGTGAGACACTGGAACAGGTTGCCCAGGGAGGTGGTGGAAGCTTCCTGGTGGAAGCCTCCAGGTGGAAGCCCCTGGAAGTTTTAAAGGCCAGGCTGGATGTGGCTCTTGACAACTTAATCTAGGATGAGGTGTCCCTGCCCATGGCAGGGGGATTGGAACTGGATGATCCTTGAGGTCCCTTCCAATCCTAACAATTCTATGATTCTATGCTTCTATGACCAGCAGATCACAGATCTCCTTCCTGCCCATTGCATCATGGTTTTGCCAGCTACCATTTCTCATCAACCATCATTTCAAAGTAGCTCAAAACTCTGCAGATAAACTCTGCTCCAAGTATCCATTCAAGAGATTCACTTATTTGCATTCATGAAGGTTGTCCTCAGTTTGTGTACAGAGGATGTAGCACCCTTCTGTAAGTGGACACAACCCCAAGAAAAGTTTCCCAGGGTAGGGACACAGAGTAAAATTGCAAAACAATTAAGCAAAGATACTGCTACAAGTCTATTTAAACTGAGAAGCTGAGTAAATGATCTTACATTACATTATATATTAAGCATTAATGTGTAACTCTGCAGAGTAAGTGTATTATAATGCACTGGTTCAATTGGAATAATTTGCATTGAAAAGTACTTGGGAAAGAGTCATGGAATCATAAAATCATAGAATGGCTTGAATTGGAACAGACCTTAAAGATGATGTAGTTCCTAAATTCTCATCATGGGGACGGACACCTTCCACTAGACCAGGTTGCTCAAAGCCTCATCCAGTCTGGTCTTAAACACTTCCAGGGATGGGGCATCCACAACTTCTCAGAGAAACCATCTCCTCACCACCCTTCATAGCACAGAAGTTCTTCCTAAGGTCTAATCTAAATCTACCCTGCTCTAGTTTTAAACAATTATTCCTTGTCCTATCAATACAACCCTTACAAAATATCCCTCATGAGCTCTCCTGTAGCTCCCTTCATGTACTGGATATCCCCAGAGCCTTCCCTTCTCCAGGATGAACAAACACAGCACCTTCAGGGAAAACAAAACAAAACAAAACAAAACAAAACAAAACAAAACAAAACAAAACAAAACAAAACAAAACAAAACAAAACAAAACAAAACAAAGCAAAACAAAACAAAGCAAAGCAAACTAAAGCAAAACAAAACAAAGCAAAGCAAAACAAAGCAAAACAAAACAAAACAAAACAAAGCAAAACAAAGCAAAGCAAAACAAAACAAAACAAAATAAACAAACAAATAAAACAAAACCCCCACAAAATAAACAAACAAACAAAAACCACCAAAACAAAACAATACAAAAAACCCACCTCAAACAACAACACCAACAATAAAACCCAAAATTCTTTCATTCCTGTAGTTTGTCTATGGAAACACTCTTTTGGGAGTGTATAAATCTGTCTTCTGGGCTGATCCCCAGCAGCATGGGCAGCAGGTGGAGAGAGGATTCTGCCCCTCTGCTGTACTGTGCTGAGACCCCTCCTGTAGTGCTGGGGCCAGCTCTGAGGTCCTCAGCACAGCACTGAGGGGCCAGAGGAGGCCACAGCAATTATAGAAGGTCTGGAACATTTATGCTGTGAGGACAGTCTGAGAGAGTTGGGGTTCTATTTTTATATCCTTGACCTCTACAACTCTCTGAAAGGAGGTTGTAGTGAGGTGAGTGTAGGTCTCTTCTCCTAAGCAGCAAGTGATAGGACAAGTGATAGCCTTGGGCCTCTCCAAGGGAGGTTTAGGTTGGATATTATGAACAAATTCTTCTCCAAAAGAGTAGTCAAACACTTCCTATCCTCTTCAATATTTGCTCTAGTAGTTTTATCAGGAAGATATATCTTTGCCTCTACCTTGCCAAAGCAGATTAAGTGTGGAGAATATTTCTATACAGTTACTTAATAAAGTTTCGCAAATTTCAGCATTGCTCAGGCAAAGTCCTAGTAAGAATTTTAGGACATTTCCCAACAATAATCCTGTAGGTAATTCTCATTTTAACTATTTATTTTAGATTTTTTTTTTTCTTCTAGAAGTCAGGGTATGACTCATATAGACATGAGTTCCTATAAATAATTAATTATGATTTTTAACAGTAGTCCCTGCTCCTTATGCTCCTTCATTATTTATCAGACAAATGGTTGTGAAAACCATAGAATCATAGAATGGTTTGGGCTGGAAGGGGCCTCAGCTTGTGGTAGCAAACTACAGTTTTTGAATGTACCTGAACAGAAAGTAAATGAGGGGAAAAAAGCATCATGAGACTTAAATGAAAAAAGAATGAGTGTTCAAAATATTCATTCTCAGATTCAGGTTCCAGTCAATGTCAGCCACATCCTGAACAACATGGAAGTTGGCAAGCATCTCCTAAAACTACCTGGAACTCCATAAAAACAAATTCCCTCTGAAACAGAATTCCTGTTGGAATTGAGTTCTGTTACAGAACATCAAACTGTAAGGCTTAAGCTGTCAAGTGTCGCGTCATTAACACTGGGAGTTATAATAAAACAGTCTAGGGGAAAAAAAATAAAATCCCCAAAGTCAATGTACTATGCTGTTAATTGAGGGTAATTCATTCAAACATTTTCATCTACCTTCATTGCTGTGTCAGAGTTGGTGGGAATACCATTCCATGTCCAGGAGAACGCCACCAATAGAACTTAATCCAACATCAGGAGCTGACCAGCACTTGCATCAACACTGAATTTTGACTCTATGCCTTCCAGACCTGCCACCCTATTTCTTGGCTGTTTGGTTTTTTTGTGTGTTTTTTTTTTTGTTTTGTTTTGTTTTGTTTTGTTTTGTTTTCAGTTTTGGACTACTTTTAAGCCTCTTTAGTGTAAAAAGTCATTAATGCTCCTTCTCAGTAGTGAAAATGGATGCACTGAAGAATCTTATAGCTCTGTATTCCTGGTACCTTCAGACCAGAGAGAAAATAAAAGGGCTTTGGCTGCATCTTTCTATTTCACTTTTAACACAATCATCCAACAACCACTGGATAATCATACCATTGTTGGAATATATTGGTATATTATTAACTGATCAAAAGTTGAAGTCTGAGGAGGAAAAGCTTATAGATCTGGTGCTGTTTAACCTGGAGAAGAACAGACTGAGATTTGGGGATCTTTTCAATTCTCAGCAAGATATAAGGGCCTGTGAGGGACAAGACGATGGGGCCAGACTCTTCTCAGTGATGCCCAGTGACGAAGGGCAACAGGTGCAAACTGGAACCCAAGAGGTTCCATCTGAACAGAAGGGGAAAATTCTTTGCTGTAAGAGTGCCAGAGCCCTAGAGTAGGCTGCCCAGAGAAGTTGTGGAGTCTCCATCTCTGGAGAGATTCCAAAACTACCTGGATGTGGCAATCCTGTGTAATTTGCTGTGGGTGACACTGTTTCAATAGGAGATTTGGACTAGAGGATGTCCAGAGGGTCCTTCCAAACCTCACCATGTGATCTTGTGATTCTGTATTAAATTAACTCAAGTTGCACCAGCAGACATTTAGGTTGCGTATTGGGAAAAATTTCTTAACTGCAAGAGTGGTCAGGCATTGGAACAGGCTTCCCAGGGAGGTGGTGGAGTCACCATCCCTAGAGCTGTTCAAAAAATGTGTAGACATGGCACTCTGGGACAAGGTTTAGTGGGTATTTGGATGTCAGGTTGACAGCTGACTTGAAGGTCTTGGAGAACTTTCGCATCCGAAATGATTTTCTGATTTTGTGAAAAAAAAAAAAAAAAAAAAAACTAAATGAAATTAAACACACATTCCATCACATCAAGATGTGTGTTTTGAGGGAGGGGAAGAATGTTTTAAATGGTGTAACATTATGGAATAGCAGTGAGAAGGAATAAAAAAGAGAAAAGAAATAACGTCATCAATATTACATCTTTTCATTCTCAGCTAATGCATTTGTTTTCTGAAATGGTGGAGTATAAATGTCAAATCAACCACTTTTAATTAAAATTCATATTACTCTTTATCTGATACAAAAGACCAGTATTAACATCCCCACTTATTTTTCAGGTTCCACTTATTTAAAGTACATGCTGTCATTTAAGATTGCATTAAAATATTCAAAAAATATTTCCTACATCGAAATCCTTTTAACGACTTACAAATGACCAAAATGTTTTTCAAATTCACTTGTGGGATTTTTTTTTCTTTTTTTCCAAGGGAAACAATGATTCTTTTAGCAGTTTTTCCTGGCTTGTGAAATGAAAAGTACATCTCCCTGCTTCCCATTTTTCACAGATATAATGTACTCTTTCATTCACAACTTTGCCCACGGCAATGTTCAGTGTTTTAATCACAGGTGAAAAGAGAGGAATGGTATGAAAAATTTTGCAAAACAAGTTATATTAATAAAGAGATCGTCACTCATGATCACATGTAAATAGATGGTTTAATAAAGATGTTTCTGCTGGTGGTATTGTTGACAGTGAGAGCAGCATGATAATCTTCAAGGACAGACAAAATAGTATGTCAAGGGCTGCTGGGGAATATATGAAATAACAGCCTTATATAAGTCAACATTAGAGGGAGTGACTGATCATCAGTGAGTATCACCAGCTCAAAGTTCAGTGTTCATAGATTCATGGAATGGGTTAGGTTGAAAAGTATTCTGAAGATCATCTATTTCCAACCTCACTGCTGTGGAGGGAGGGCAGGGACACCTTCCACTAGACTGGGTTGCTCAAAACCTCATCCAACCTGGCCTTTTCAAGGCCTTTCACCTCCAGGGAGAGGGTACCCATGACTGTCCTGGGTAACCTATTCCAGTGCCCCATCACCTTCACTGGAAAGAATTTCATCCTAATATCCAATCTAAATCTACCGTCCTCAAGCTCAAAGACGTTACCCCTCATCCTATCACTACAAGTCCTTGTAAAAAGTCCCTTACCAGCTTTCTTTTAGGCCCCCTTCAGGTAGTGGATGGATGCTATAAGGTCTCCCTGAAGCCTTCTCTTCTGTAGGCTCAACAGCCCCAACTCTCTCAGTCTCTCCATATAAGGGAGATGCTCCAGCCCTCTGATCACTACCTCCTGTGGACCCATGGCTCCATGGCCCTCTTACACTGGGGATCTAGAACTAAATGTACTAATCCAGGTCAGGTCTCACCTGAGAGAAGAATTACCTCCCAGTCCTGCTGGTCATACCTGTTGCATGAAGTCTGTCCCAAATTTATAAAAAATGGACTCAATTCCTGTCTTTTTACTATTTTTGCACACACAGTACTTTGCTAAACTGTCATAGAATCATAGAATTGTTTCAGTTGGAAGAGACCTTAAAGATCATCAAAGCCTAACCTCAACCTAACACCACTAATGGCCATTAAAACCATTTCCCAAAGGGCCCTGTCCACACTTTTCTTGAAAACCTATCCTCCAGCCTCAACCACTTTGATTTCATCCTTTAATTAATTATGACCAGAACAGAAGAGAAAATAAATGTTTCAAAATGGTGAAGAAAATGATGTTAAGTAAGGTGGTGTGGCATACTGTGGGAAGTTTGATGCTTTCACCAAGTGGACAAACAGGGATACACATCCTCAGAGGGCTTTTAAGTTTTTGCAGTGTTATGGAGCTGGTGTCTGGTACATGATGTGCAGGAATAAAAACTTTTTAACACCAAAAAAAAAAAAAAAGAGGACTTTCTGTGTATTATTTTATGGAAGTGATGAGTATTATGACTATATAATTCAGGTGTGTTTGTGAATGCATATATGGAGAAATGTAATATGTGTGGGTGTTTGTACATTAGACAGCATTAAACTTTAAATCACTCTGCAATTTTATACATCCTATATATCAGAGTTATTAGGAGCACAGCTCACAGAAATCTCTCTTCCATTATTCCTACAGTAGTGAAGCGAAGTTCTCCAGAAAACAATGACAAATGATTTATACTAGGTAAAGATAAAAATGAAAACAAAGGATTAACTATGCTGTGTAAATTATAATTATAGTTGTAATTGGTTAAAATGAATGTGTAATAAAAACCTGAAAGGATGTGTAAACAGAAAGTGAATTTCAGTAATGAATCAATAGATGATGATATATTCATAATTCTGTTTTCCTTTTTTCTTCTAATTATAAGTGGCAAAGAATCATCTAATATTAATAAGATATGCATAATGCAAATACTGTTTTTAAAGTTGGAATCTTTTTTTATGACTGGATTAAGAGAAAATGTTTCACAAATATTTGTTTGCATTTTTAATGTTTGTTTAATTCCTTACTTGAAATAAAAGTTTAATGCTCTAGATGCTTCATGATCACAGGTGAAAAAGTATATATGGGAAACAAGAAAAAGAAATACAATACATTTTAATTTATGGGTTAGGTTACTTAGAAAGCAGAAATTCAGCAGAAAACTGTTTCCCACTTTCCTGGTCCAAAGAGGATGAATCTGGAAAGTAACCACTTTCCAATGGCTCTATTTCATATCTCATCTAATTAATGGGGGCTGCCATAAGCTTTGGATTACCTAAATGGTCTATGCCATCATCCACTGAAACAGAAATGGCCTTTCCAGTGCAGCAGGCCCTATCAGGACTTGCTGAAGGCTTTCAGGAGGTTTGGGCCACCCCCAGCCAGGTGATGTTCCTGGCCAGAGACACCAAGGGTCCAAAAGGAACCTAGTTTAAAATTGTCATGTTGCTTCATAGTAGAATCATCCTAGATAACCTGTTTAGGTGAAGATGTTGGGTGTTCACTGCAGAGGGGTTGGACTGGATGACTTTCAAAGGTCTCTTCTAACCCAAACCCTTACCTATGATTCTATGAAACAGCTTCACAGGCTACAGCCTAGTTACAGCAGCATGGAGCCACATGAAGGAGACTAGCAGAGCTGTTACCTTGCAAAAATACTAAACCCAAGATTTCTGGCAGTTTTGATCCCCTGAGAGTGGAACCAAGACCCCAGGTCAAAACTGCTGGAACAAGAGTGATGTTCCCAAGTGCTGATATTCCCCTTCCCATGAGCATCTTTTTGCATAGATGTCATTCCCATGGCATTTGGTTTCAGCACTTGCTAGGTGGGTGCAAAAGTAGAAATACCCCATGTTTTAAAACAACACACAACTTCAAAGGTGTGGAACTCCTAGAAGCACAGAATCACAAAATGGCTTGAGTTGGAAGGGACCTTTAAAGGTCATCTAGTCCAACAGCCCTGCAGGAGAGCAGGGACATCTGCAATTACAGGAGGGGTTGCTCTGAGCCCCAGACAACCTGACCTGGAACAGTTCTGCAGTTCCATGACTTTACTTCACAGCACCTGTTACACATGTTGTGGAAAGACCATACTGAAAGTCAGAATTATCATGTGCTGGAGGATGTACACCCGGGTGTGGGAAAGAGCATCTCTGCTCCCATGGGATTACAAGCTTAGCAGGTGTTGAGAGACAGCAAGAGAATGAACAAAGGGAGAAGAGACTTTGGCGGTGTGTGGGGGGGGGAGGAAGTAATATTTTTAACATTGCAAACATGGTCTCAGCCTAATGGCATGTGCAATAACATCATTCGTGTAGCTGTTTTCTTGGCAACTTGTCCTGAAGTTTTTCTTGTGAATAACTAATTTGTGTGTGTGAATGTGCAGTCAGCTAAATGCTGAGTGTGTGATCACGAAATTGCTTGTATTGCAGCGTGTAAAAAATTAATCGTTTGAGTATCTTTTTTGGTGTTGTTGTTGCTATCATTGTTATTGAACACTTGGAAGCTATTTGTATGGACATATTTTAAATTGGCAAGCCATTGATTTCCATTTAATGCTCTTTGCCACTTTCTCTGAAGTAAAAAAATAACAGGAGGTTTATGTTGCTCCAGAAGTGGAAAGATTTATGTAATAACCATTAGAGAAATACACAGATATCAGTTTAGAGACTTGCATTGAAACATTTGTCTTTTGGAGTTTGTTGCTTCCTTTTTATTTTTCCCTTAAAACAAACTTTTATTAAGCCAGGAAAAAAACAAAACCAACAAAAACCAGCTAGCAATATGAGTATGTTGTTGAACCTCTGAATATCTTTCGTTTTATCACTTTCAACCACGTCTTTAATATTTAACGTTCGTCTTATTATGGGCAGCAATCGTGAGATGCATGCACGGCTTCCACACAGTTTTAAAGTTCAGTGCACAGTCACAATTCTGAGGGGAGATTTCACACATTTATGAAAAATAAGGCATTTTTGCAGTAAAGTTGCAAAGTGTGAAAGAATTCTTGTTTTATCTGCCTTACTTATCATGTTTATGAGTTATTTTGCCTGGAAGTAAATTGACAAGTTGTCAATGAACAATAGACACTGCTTCAGCTAGGCTTTTCACAGGTTCGGATGCCTTTGGGCAAAAGGGCTAAATCTGTAGTTTGCAATCTAGCATATGGAGTACTGAAAAAAGTGGCAATGGGGTGAGAGACATTTACTGAGAAATTCATGTGGCTGCTGATCTCTAACCAACCCGTTCGGTCTGAGGGTTTATGAATTCATGTATAAGTGCTCTTACCCTTGCAGTTAGAGAAGAGGATCTCAGTTTGCATGTAATGACCCAATTCCATTTATTCCTGCAGGACTGCTGATCTGCTCTATCAAAATAAATACTTTTATTCTTCACCACAAGCAATGGCTCCTGCATCCTTAATAATAAGACTGTCTTTGGAACAGCCTCGTGTCTGGCTTCTGCATATTCCTGCTTTTTGTCATAAGAACTGCACTATAATCCTCTAATTAACACAATTCTTGATATCTTTATCCCTACCCTCATTATAAGCGCACCCTCTTGAGGTGTCAAGCATGTTGTACACTTCACAATGAGATAAAGATGATTTCAAATTCACATACTGTAGTAGGGGAAACATCATTCTTGTTTCCTTTACATGATGTTGTATTCATCCAGAGACCTTAATGCACAGGGGAAAAAATGTGATGCCAAAAGCTTTTCAAGTTTCCAGAGACTCTAAAAAAAATCATAATGTGGTAAAAAAAAATTAGGGGGAGGCTCAGGATTTACCTTTTTACTGGGACTGGGGTGTATCTTTTTAAAATATCTGCCTTTTCTTCACTTTTTCTGCTTGCTGAAGCTGTTAAAATGCACCGGGTTTACCTGGCCAGAGACAAATTGTTATCACTTTAGATGTTTGCTACCCATGTATTCCATGGAGTATTTTTAAAACGAGCTGTGAGAAATACTGAACTCCTTTGCTAGGAAATATTTAGGCAGTTACATAGTTCAGGAGCATTACAGTTGGCAATTAGCATAAGAAATAATACTATGAGCAGTAAAAGTGATGATAAATGACTGATGAAAGGGCACTAAATTAGACTGGTTACCACACTTAATTAAGAGGCAACTGTGCTGCTTGCTTCATGGCAGTATCTTGCATCTGACAAAAAGGGTAAGTAGCCTATTTTAGTTATTATCATGGCCAGAGAAAGTACAACTAAAGCAAGGAGGGGTACAAGTCATAAATACATCACACCATGTAATGTACTAGTCAACATGAGGAAAATAAAGAATGCATTAGACTTTAACAACTTACAAGCTCTTCAATTATTAATGACCACACAAACAATTTTGGCTACTGTATTGAAATATTATTTAGATTTTAATTATCTCCTTGCACCCATAAAGGATGCGTTCCAAGCTCTGTGATCTACATGCCAGGCTTGGCTAGTGGAAAGGCGAAAAGGCTATGATCGATTTCATTTTTAGCTGAGTTATTTAAATGCAAGAAAGACAAAAAGAAATAGATGATCACAAGAAAAATTCCAGGAAGGCTTCTGCTTGAGGTTGCCAGCTCCAAAGACCTTGTTTTCATGAGCTGTAATAGTTGCAGAATACCAGGCTGCCTCTCAGAACTAAGCTTTTGTGAAAATCACTCCAACCATAAACCTGAACATACGCTGATCATAAAAGGGAGTACTCTACTTCTTCCAAAACAAGTTGAATCACTCTCAGTGAAAGAGTGGCAATGTGAAAACTGGCTAGATTTGAACTGGATGATCATCTTCAAAGTAGCTGAAGGTGTTACAGCCATTGCTGTGAATGTAGTCTTTGTTTCCGTGTGTAAACACCCACATGTTCCTCTAAAGCCTTTTTTTTTTTTCCCTTCTGTGGCAATGCTTCAATAATTCCTCAAAAAACCCCAGTAAGCTCCTAGCTTCAATAAAGAGAGGAAACCACCAATCTGTGAAGAGTGAAGCAATTCTGAGATGGTCAATGTGAGCACTGCTCATGCCACCCAGGCTCTGAGCCATGCCAGGAGCCTAGCTAGCCCTTGCAGGGATGAAGGCAAAGAGCAAATCTTAGAGACAGGCAAGGACCAGACGGGGGAAGAAGGTCCTTCAACAGTTTGGCATTTAGCTACATCCTGGATTCTATCAGCAATAATGTGGCCAGCAGTACCATGCCAGTTACTGTCCACCTGTATTCAGCACTGGTGAGGCTTCATCTTGAATCCTGCGTTCAGTTTTGGGCCACTCACTGGAGCATTGTCATGGTAGGGCCATGACATGGCACAGCACAAAGCCAGAAAGGCCTTAAGATGTCTAGACAAGATTCCTTTCAGGAAAAAGAACAAAGGGGACAGGACTCCTGCCTGTCTGGTAAAGAAGCTGTTTACCTGGGTGAGAGCACATAAACTGACCACTGCTCCCCAAAAGCAAGGTCTTTGTTTCTGCCTTTTACAGCCTAGCAGAACACCTTTCCATTGAGCAGCTACATGTTAGCTTCAGTACCCCCTTGGACCAATTGATCACTGGCCAGATATATATGTAGGTTGACCTGGTAGTCACTTTTGCCTTGCTTTAAACCTTGCTTCAAGCTTTGCTTTAAGCCGTGCTTTCAAGCCTACCTGGACCTGTCTTGTAGAAGCTGTCTCGAGTGCCTGGTCCGGAGTCTGAGATAAAGCCACCAGCCCATACACAGCAAGCTGGAAAAGCCACAAGCCTAGAAGCCAGATCAGCCTAGTCTGCTTCCCCTTGCCACCAGAATCGTGCTGTGCCTCAGTTTCCCCAGAAACCAAGCAAGTGCCCGTCGCAAAGAGCCTCGTTAACTGCCCACCATCCACTGCAGCCAGATCAGCCTGGGACCACGTAGGAAACTCTCCTTGCCGGCAACCTGCCATGCCAGTGCCATATGAGAGTGCCCTGTGTGGGTAAAACAAGCTGTGAGTAATTAATTGATTGCCCTTTGGGTTTAACGGTTCTTACCCAATTTCCCCCCACTGTGATTGAGTGCTGTCTGCTCTCGGGGACCTTCTCTTTCCAAGTTATTGCCTCCTAATTTGCGTATAATTGTCTGTATTTTGCCCTAAGACTGTATATTTCCATTGTAAATATATATATTCCAACCATACGATAATCCTATTTAATGAGTTTGGGCATATTTCATTAATAAAGGGTTACTAATATTTTTATTAATACCTGTTTGCCATATCATTCATTATTATTGTAAGGGTAATTAATAATTCCCCTTCGTGATAAGCACCTCCGGATAAAGGCCACATAGTTGGTGAAGAGTCTAAAGCACAAGTCTTGTGAGGAGCAGCTGAGGGAACTCAAGTTATCTAGGAGGCTGAGGGAAGACCTTCCAGCTTCCTATAACTCCCTGAAAGGAGACTGGAGTCAAGTGGGTGTTGGTCTCTTGTCTCAAAGAAGAAGTGATGAAACAAGAGGAAACGGCCTTAAGTTGCACCAAGGAGAGGTTCAAGTTGTATGTTAATAACAATTTCTTCCCTAAGAGGGTTGTCAAGCCCCCAGACAGGCTGCCCAGGGAAGTGGTGGTGTCCGTATCTCTGGAGCTCAGTCATGCACATGCAGCGGTGAGGAACATGGTCTAGTGGTGGACTTAGCACTGCTGGATAATGGTTAAATTCCATGATCTTAAAGGTATTTTCCAACCAAACCAATTCCTTGATTTTATGATTCTACATCTCAAAAGAAGACCAAAAGTCTTATTCTGCCCCAGCAACACAATCCTCACATGAAAAGACAAACTCTCCCAATACTGACAAATTTTGGATCCCCCAAGCATCAATAAATTAAATCTGTGTGTCTTATCATTTGCTAGCTCATTTGCTTGCTAGCCAGTTGCTTGCTCATTTTTCTGTCAAGATCTCCTACTCTTGCAACTCTTCAGGATGCATCTTTGCAGCCAATGCAGTTTGCGGCTCACTGCAAAGATGCAAAGTGAGGTTAGAGTCTGCATATGATAATCCAACAACCTTCTGCCTGCAGCAGTTTAGAAGATGTTTATTATTTGTTGTGATCCAATTTTACTCCATTCCTGATTGAGACTTTATACCTTCATTCCCTGTTAAGGTTCAATGGAAGAAAAATTAATTTCACCAAAGGCTTTTCCTCCAAAACACTATCAAACATAAACTCTGTGGAAAAGGACTTTTTTTTCTTTTTTTTTTTTTTTTTATCCCTAACGATCTCTTTCATATATGGTAAAATTCAGGTTGCTTTCTAATAGGAGCTAATAAAATGTTTGATTTCCAGTTGTTTACTACAACAGACCATATCTGGTCTGCAAAGGCTGGAACATCTCCCCTATGGGCACAGGCTAAGAGAGCTGGGGCTGTTCAGTTTGGAGAAGAGAAGGCCCTGAGGAGACCTTTGAAGGGCAATGGCTTTGAGCTGGACGAGGGGAGATTGAGAGTGGAGGTTAGGAAGAAATTCTTTACATTGACAGTGGTGAGACACTTGAATAGGCTGCCTGGGGAGGCTCTCCCATCCTGGAAGTGTTCAAGGCCAGGCTGGCTGGTACCTAGACCCACCAGGTCTAGTGGAATGTGTCCCTGTCTATGGTTGGGGGGGGTGGAGGGGTTGAAATAGATGATCTTTAAGGCCCTTTCAAATGCATTCCATGATTCTATTATTTTTAAACATATCTTTTCCCTTAACAAATCAAAACAGAAATTCTAAACCATTAGTATTCTCACTGCTCTTATGCATTCTGTAACAAATGCAGGAATAAATTGCTTCCAGGCCTAGAAAGTACATACCTACAGAGAGAAAAAATAAGATTAGCAGAGCAATAATAATCTCTTTAAACTGGATTCCTGCAGATTGAACTCGAAATAGCCATAATTATGCTGTACTCTGCTATCACCACATGGATGCTCCATCCTTTTCCTGCATGTCAGCTGCCAACTCCTCAATCCCACCAGAAAGACCTGCCTTGTTACAGTTGTTTTCTTATGCTGCAGCTAAGTTTTCCTTAATTATTTCTCCGATTCTGTCAGCAATGTTATTGCCCCACTAGTTTAAAGGTTAAGCAAAGCACCAAACCTGTCAAAGTGAGTGAAACCAACTGGTGAAGAGCTATCAGAAAGTAATCAGTGCTAATAGGTACATAATGGGTAACAGTGAGCTGTTTGCACTGAGATACATCACAGCAGACAGAACACAGACCTCGCTGAAATCGCACTTAAAGAAAACATCGAGTACCACAGTCAGCTTGTAGCTGAAAACAATGTGAGAAACACCTTTTTTTTTTTTTTTTTCTTTCTGTTACCCCTCCCTGAAGGGCTCCAAACAACCAAAAAACAGAGGGTTCTTCAGTAACTGGAGCTTTACCGTGTGGTGAGTTGGTCACAGGGCTTTTCTTCCACTGCTCATTTGACATACGAGACTAAAAAACATGGGGAAAAAAACCCTGTTGGTAGAATTTCAGCAAGACAAAAGGGCAAATGTCAAAAATACCCATTTTAAAGCATTTAACCTTTCCCTGCATTTTTCTAAAATAGTTTGAAGAAGCTGCCAAAAAATGTTTCATAAGCCCTTTTTCATCTTTTCCTTTTTTTTTTTTTTCCCCCTATTTCTGAAGATAAATTGTGTAGCTCATTAGCAGTTCCACAGAATCATATGCAAAATATAACTGCTGGCTGTGGGATGTTTTTTTTTTTCTTTCTATTTTGCTGCATTGTCACCCAAAGATATGTGGTTAAAAGTGCTTGCAAAGATTAGTCTTCAGCACTTGGAGCCTGATCCTGCAAGAAGCTGAGTCTTGAAAGTGTTGAGTGGCTTTAACTCAATAAAATCATTGCAAAGTGAGCATCCCGGTACTGTGGGAAAATAGATGCTTGGTTTGTTGTATGGTAGGAATAATTTCGCTTTTAATTAATCTAAGACTACTTACAAGGGCTGTCAAGTTCTGGAACAGGCTGCCCAGGGCAGTGGTGGAGTTTCAGTACCTGGAAGGATTAAGAAGAGGTGTAGATGTGGTGCTGAGGGACAAGGTTTAGTGGTGGCATGGCTGTGTTAGGTTGCTGGTATGACTCAAAGATCTTGAAGACCTTTTCCAATCTAAATCAATTCTATAATTCTATTATTCTATGATAAAAGGATAGAGAATTCATTGTAGCAGCCATCTCTCTACAGAACAAATATTTCCTCCCCCTTTAGCAGCCTTAAATTGGAGAGGGAAGAGGAGATGTTAGAATTTTCCTTTTGCAGCTTAGATTCATGCTACCAAACAGCACATGACACCAGTACTGTGTCTGTCTTCCAGAGGGCATATTTTCATATGGATCAACTCTTTTCCAAGAAATTCACATCATCTTTCACATGAAAAAAAAAAAAAAGAAAAAAAAAGTATTTTTGTTTTAACTTTGTTCATTTCAAATGAATGATCTCTGTAGAAAGTCTCACAGCTTACCCCTTACTTCTGCAGACCAAAGCAAACTAAATACCTTGCAAAAATTAATCTCTTCTATGAAATATCTTCTATTTCTGCTCCTGAATGTAAACAGAATTGTTGAACTACTTCTAGGGTATGTTTCTGTCTCTGAAAGGGAATTTTCTGGTTCACTAGTACTTTTTAAGGAGCAATATGGATTATTTCAGCTTCATTTGGGAAAAAAAAAAACACCAAAACAAACAAAAAAACCCACCCTAATGTGTAACAGGAACTGAAATAATAATGGAGAACTGACTTTTATTCAGTTTATATATTCATCATGTAAAGCAAACTTCTGCCTTCAAATAGCATGTTTGTCCTACTCCTACTACCCCAGGGAAACCATTAGAATAAAATGCAGTGTTGGAAAACTTTGTTTACCATGACAGAGAGTTTCCAAGAAGAGAATGTAGATGTTGTCATACCAGATTACACAAGAGGCTTATTTAGCCCTGTTTTCTGTCCCTCCAAGTGACATCAATCACTGAACAATCATTGATTTAAGTCAAGAAGGGGCAAGAACTCAGCTACAGAGAAACACTCACCTTTCATGCAGGTCCGTGTCAGAAAAGAGAAAAAAATGCCAGATTTTAATATTTAATTTATTTTCTTAATTATTGCTTTAGATAATTTTGTTGCTCACCTGGATAGTTACTCCATTAAGTGTTTTGCCTCAAATCTTGTTGATTTCACTGAATCCTGCTGTGCTGTCTTGCAGACAGGCAGAAAGAAAAATTCCCAAGTTTCTTTACTAAAACAAATAACAAACCAGAAGTATTTGTGTTATTCTGAACACTTTCATGTTTCTTCATCTCCTCCTCAAATTCTTTCTCCTTGTTACCTTATTTTGGAGGCTACATATGATAATCCTAATCGTGCTGTATCAGTGATGTATGCAGTGGCTTGCAGTGGCAAGAATTACTGAAATAATGGGAACCAGATAAAAAAATAAATGTGTATATGGAGTAGAGAGTGGCACTATTTTTTGCACTTCAGGACCTCTAAGTGTTGCTGTTTTTTTCAGAGATACCTGTTTTCTGGAGTTTTGCCCATATAAAGTGGTTAAATTTGGAAGAGTGAAATCCACCAGGAGGAAAAAAAAATCTAAAAATTTGACTATTTCACCATTTCTTGGTGAAATCAGCCTTTCAAAAAGGTTCCTGGTTTTCTTTCAGAGTATCATAATTATAAAAGAAAAAAAAAAAAAGCCCCCAATTTTCAAGCTTTTCCTAAGACTGATCCCCAAAATGCATATGAACACACAGCTACATTATCAAAGCTTTGAGACAGAGCATCAGAGCTAATTGACACATCTATGAATTTTAATCTGGCTTTGAGACATAGCCTTTCACATCCAAATTGTATCAAGGATTCCTTAAGTGAGAAACAATCAGGATCTTGTTTTGACCTCCTTAAAAAGAATAGCTTCACTTCTAGCACACCACTGAGCTTAGTATTGATTCAGAGGAAAGGGTGAATCAGCACCATTATTTTTCCCTTGGCCGTAGACAGAACAGAGCTGACCCTATTTAACTGGTGAGGTCTGCTGAAAGAACAGGCCAGCATGACTGAAAATTTCCAGAAAATAAAACAAAACCAAACCAAAACAAAACAAAATGAAAAAAAAAACAAACACCCAAAAAAAAAAAAACCAAGACAAATCAACCAAACCCCAAAGCCCTGAAACCCAAACTTTTACAGCTGAGGCAAGGATAACTGATAACAGTCACCAAACTGGAAGGATGTGAGCAGAATGAGAATTTTGAATAGTGAATTTTAAACCTTTTAGGTAGGTTTCTGAGGTGTGATTTTCACTTAAGGGTGGTGTTTCTATTTAAAAGTTTGGGTTTTTTTTTTATCTATGAAATTATCTTATATATAATTTGTGTATATATCCATACACAAAAGAAGATATACAGAGTTTCTTGGTATGAGATACTTGATGCCAAAATATCAGTAAAACATTCTATGACTGACCTTAAATTCTTGGAAGCTGGTGTTTAAAAAGGAAATATAAAAAACTTTCAAAGAACCACAAAGTGTTACTATACTTCATCACAAATGTATTTACCTGCCTGACAGCATTTCAATTTTTTCCCAGATCTAAACAAAATTTTAGAAGTCAACCAAAAAAAAAATTAATCTACAAAATTTTTCAGTTTCACAAGGTTATAGAAAGGTATTGTGAGTTTAGTAAATGTATTACAGGTCACCTGGAGAGCTGTAAAATAAAGTATTAACCATTGTTAGCAAAACAGTGTGAATTTTTCAAGCCCTACTGAAATAATTCACTATCCAAAAAGTTAAAGTAATAACTATTACAAGAAGGATTTGGAGGTGCTGGAAGGTGTCCAGAGAAGGGCCATGAGGATGATCAGAGGGCTGGAGCACCTCTCCTATGAGGACAGACTGAAAGAGTTGAGGTTGTGCAGTCTAGAGAAGAGAAGGCTCTGAGGTGACCTTCTTGTGGCCTTCCAGTATCTGAAGGGGGCTACAAGAAAGCTGGGGAGGGACTTTTTAGGCTATCAGGGAGTGATAGGACTGGGGGGAATGGAGCAAAACTGAAATGGGTAGAGTCGGATTGGATGTTAGGAAGAAGTCTTACACCACGAGGATGGTGAGACACTGGAACAGGTTGCCCAGGGAGGTGGTGGAAGCTTCATCCCTGGAGGTTTTTAAGACCAGGCTGGATGTGACTGTGAGCAACCTGATCTAGTGTGAGGTGTTCCTGCCCATGACATGAAGGTTGGAACCGGATGATCCTTGAGGTCCCTTCCAACCCTGACAATTCTGTGATTGTATGATTCTGTGATTCTAAGTTTTTGTTTCTTGGATGAAATCATCACGCAGCATTGCATTTGATCAGTGAAGTATTTATTAATATTTCTAATAGCTAAATGAATAATGTACCATTTGGAATTTGAACTATCTCAGGGAAAAAAATAATTTTGCTAGGCCACTTTAAAAGCTTAAATTCTTCCAGTAGGCTTGTCTAGCAGTTATCAAATTATTAAGATATTTATTTGAATTTTTTCTAAGTGATTTGCTAAATTCTGGAAAAGGGCATATTTAAATATTGAAATTGTTTCTGTTTTTCTCTCCTCCTCACAAACCCCCTTTGTCTTGCTTTCTGTTAAACTTATGTTCTTATGACTTATTTGCAGAGAGACCTTACAATCCAAGTGCAGCAAAATAAAAAGATTTTTGTCATTATTTATCTTCAGCATGCCTATATTTATACATTTGTGCTGCACTTACATTTGGACCCCTGTTTTTTGGTATCTGTTTGCTTGCTTTAAATCATGTTAGCAGTCAGTTGATGGGTATGAATGACTATTTTCTGTGGAAAATTAAAGATTGAAGGAGAAGCCTATTTAGATGTCTTAGAATTTACAGTATGATCTAGATAAGATGTTCAAGTTTACGTGTGTGTGCACACATGCACACATGTGTAAGAATAACAATAAGGTGTTTAACTGAACCTTTCAATTGGAATTGTTCCTTAGAGTGGAAAAAAAGTCACTTCTTCAGGATGCCCATGAAGATGTATTCCAACCTCTATCTGTTTTTTCTTGATTTTTCTATTTTTTCCTTTGGGCCCATTTATGTGCCTTGATATTGAATAATACTTCTGCAGGAATGCTGTGTTAATCATGGACTGTGTCGTTTGCCCTTGAGTGCATTCTGTGGTGTCTAAAAATAGAGTGTAGTATATCCCACAGGTCATGCAGGATGGTCACCTTGTGAGTGGTTGTTATAAATAAGGGCTTTGGGGTCAAACCTGTCTTTTCTTTGAAGAGGTTAGAAGGTTTCACCCAGAAAGCAACATCAGCCCCGAGTCTAGAAAGCCACTTCCCAAAAGGATTCTTTGGGCAAGCACCTTTAAATAGCTAAGAGTGAGAGAAATGGCACTACAAATGTCAGCTTACATAAACCCAGATCAGAAAAGATGAGAAAATTGTGCCCTTTCCACAAGGACAGAATCTAACTGCTCTAAAATCATTAAAAAGAAAAGTATAACAATACAAAACCAGACTTAAAAAAGGTTACTTATTACGTTGGTAATGCTGTGCACAGGTATACACCTCAGGTTGCCTCTTCATCCTGTGGTGGTTACACACTTTGGATAGAAAAGTTCCTTCCCTCTGCATTTTAGGTTTGATGTTGTGAACACAAATCGAATTTTAATTTGCTTTTGGTTTAACTGAAAAGTTTGGGTTGGGGGGATCCTAATTTCCCTGTTTCTGCTGCTCATCAATTCTTTCCTGTCATTCAATAACTGAAGCATTAGAGATGTCCATGTCATCAAAAAAAAAAAAAAAGGCAAAAAAGAAACCACATAGAAAATTAATGCATGAACTCATAAGAAACTTGTTCAAGGTGATTTTGGATTAAATTTGAACTTTAAAGTCTAACCCTGGAGACAATGTGAAAAAATCGAGAGCTTACTTGTTCCTGGTCAAAACTCTTGTGATGTTGTTAAGAAGGAGAAGGTAGTCTGAGTTCTGTAGCAGCATGTTTTGTTGTCACCATGATGAAGATTGAGCAGGGAAATGTGTTTATTGTTCAGTGTAAGAGGGAGGGCAGCAGTTCAGGTTTTACGGATACAGCCGCGGAGAACGAACGAGCTGTTAAACTAACGATTGCTCTGGACTGGGAAGTGAACAATTTTTTTTCAACCTACTCAACAGAACAGCTGCTCATAAATCCTAAAAGACACTTTAAAAGGTACTTAAGCACAGTTGAGTTAGTATAAATATTTTAATCCTTCATAGTCATTGTTGAGTTTCAGTTAGATGTCAACCTGTGGAGACTTTTACCTAGCACGTTCTTTGTTTGGCTTCTTGAAGGACAATTAAGTAAACACCAGTGAGGTTGAAGGCTATTGATATTCAAGATAATCATCCAGAACCTCTGGATAGCTTTCTGATATATCACCACAGAATCATTGAATGATTTCAGTTGGAAAAAACCTTTAAAATCACAGAGTCCAACCACTAAAACAATACTACTAAGTCTACTGCTAAACAATCTCCCTCAACACCATGTCTAGAGGTCTTTTAAATGCCTCCACCACTGCCTGGTCAGCTTTGAGGAAGAGAGTTTTCTTCATGCATCCAGATTAAACCTTCCCTGATGCAACTTGAGGCCATTTCCCCTCATCCCATCATGTGTGCCTTGTGAGAAGGGTCTGAACCCCACCTGCCTCCAACTTCCTTTCAAGGATTGTAGAGAGCTGCCTTTGCTCCAGGCTAAACAAAACCATTGTGAGTTTTCATCCTGGGAATCACAGAATAGAATCATGAAATTGTTTCAGTTGGAAAAGACCTTTAAGATCATTGAATTCAACTATTCTCTAACATGGTGCTAAACCATGTCCCTCAGCACCACGTCTTTGAAACTTCTCCAGAGGTGGGGATTCAACCACCTTCTTGGAGAGCCTGTTCCAGTGTTTGAGAACCCTTTCAGTGAAGAAGTTTATTTTAATGTCTAACTTAAACTTCCCCTTTGCAACTTCAAGCCATTTCAGAACACTGGAACAGGCTGCCCAGGGGGGTTGTGGAGTCTTCCCTCTCTGGAGATATTCAAAACCTGCCTGGATGTGTTCCTGTGTGATCTGCTCTAGGTGATCCTGCTCTGGCAGGGGGTTTGGACTGGATGAGCTTTTGAGGTCCCTTCCAACCCCTAACATTCTGTGATTCTGTGATTCCTCTTGTCCTATCACTTGTTACTATGGAGAAGAGACTAACATCCACCTTGCTCCAACCCCCTTTCATATAGTTGTTGACAGCCAGAAGGTTTCCCCTGTCTTCTTTTCTCTAGGCTAAACAATCCCAGGTGTCTCAGCTGCTCCTCATCAGACCTGTTCTTTAGACCCTTCATCAGCTTTGTTGCCGTTCTCTGGACCTGCTCCACGCCTTCAATTTCCTATGGTGAGGGTGAAGTGATGTTCTTAAATTTTGTAATGACTTTCTTGTCATACAGACTTCATCAATGTACTCTGGCATGCAAGTTTCTGGGAGAGAAGTGGCTGATAGTAAGAGACACATGCAGATCTAATGAAGCATGAAACAAAGGAAGCACACGTGATGAAGATCTGTATGTGTTCAAAAAGAAGAGATAAAAAATGCAAGAGCTAGGGAGAACTGAGGGCAGATGCATCTCCTAAAAGCTTCTGGACCAGACATCTGTTTTCATGCCAAGCTTGAATGATATCAATAATGGCAGAAAACTGTACCTCCTGGAAAAAAAGTTACCTGGGGTCAGAATGTCTCTGAGAACCAGCAGAAATCAGACGTCTTCAAACTGAGTGCCTCCAGGTCACCAGTGTCCTGCAAACACCTTCTTGTTTGCAGGGTCCTGGTACGTCTTCAATCAAGGCTGGCTCTGTTTTAGGGCTCATGGGAGCCCTTTTGGGGAAAAAGGAAAAAAAAATATTAAAAAAACTGAAAAGTACATTCTCTTCCCTTGAAGAAAGACTCGACTTTCTGTCATAGAGAATGAATAACTTAGAAGATGAGAAACAAAACACAATCCCACAAGGAACCTGCTAACAGCAGAGTAAATTCACAGTACATATGATTAGTAAAGTATCTGAACATAGAGAGGCTAAAAAAAGTGTAAGTAAAAACCCCACATTTTTTCAGTGTTTGGAAAATATTGCTGCTCTCAGCTAAATCTCAGCACAGATTCATGGGTTTACAAATTCCCCAGGAAGGAGAACAACCATGAGTTCTCAAAAAAAAAAAAAAAAACAACAAACCAAAAACAAACAAAAAAAAAAAAGAACCTGAGTCACACAGTATTGCTGTCAAGAGAGCAGAAACTCAGACTGAAAGTATGTCTTAGGAAGGTTTTGGGGGAGTTTTTCTGCATGTTTCTGTCTAGACTTGAGTGCTGAGTCACAGAGCAAAAGTGTTTTAAAGGATTAGGTTAGATTTCTGGTAACAGGAGAAAGATACTGAACACCATAACAAAACAAGGTTTAAACTGTCCACATTGGACTTCTCTAATATACATTTACAGTCCTACCAGAGGTCCAGTACTGGGTCCAGTCATGTTCAATATCTTCATCAAGGAGATGGATGAAGAGGTGGAGTAGGCCCTCAGCAAATTTGCTGATGATATAGGACCAGGAGCAGGAGGAATGGCTGACACCCCAACAGTCTGTGCTGCCATTCTGCCAGACCTGGGCAGGATCACAGAGTTGGGCAGCAGTGAACACCCTGAAATTCAACAAAGGCAAGTGTAGGATCCTGCACCTGGATAGGAATAACCTCCTTGCACCAGTACAGGTGAGGGCTTGACCTGCTGGAAAGTGGAGAAGGACTTGTGAGTGCTGGTGGACAAAAAGTTCACCATAAGCCAGAGATGTGCCCTTCTAGCCATGTCTCTTGAAGTGTACTAAGAGTGTAGGAAGGTCAAGGAAGGTTTTCCTCTTTGTGGTAATTTTAGGCTATGCCTTTAACATTTTTCACAGATCTTGAACAGAAGTGACAAAATGTAAATAAATCAGTATTGGGTGTAAAAAGGAAAATAATGATAGTTCTAAACAATCCCATTGGAGAGATGAGGGTCTTAAACCAGTTGTACCAAAACAATCCATCTCTCTCTTCTCACTAGAAGCCAGATACTAACTGGCTTCTGCTTGACCTTGGCTGCATTGTTTTGGCTAAGTCCAACAAAATATTTCTCTGCTCCTTTCTCTTATCCCTTTTGTGTACAAGGAGGTAAGGGGAGGGCAGGGGGCAGAAGCTATTAGCTTCCCCTGGTCTTTGGCCACAGGGGTCCTTGTGCTGCTCATTAATTGTAAATACCTGTAAATATTGTAAATACTGTATATTTTGTACATATTCCTTGCAATTCAACTTAGATTGTAGTTTTGCTTGTAAATAGTTTTCATGTTTTCATGTTTCATGTAGTTTTTGCTCGTAAATAGTTTTCCAGACCAACTGAGCTGGTCTGGAAAGTGTAATGTTGGGGGGAATTTTTCAGCCCACCAAACTCTCCCTATACTCTGCCCTAGCAAGAGGACAAGAGTATTTCTCTGATGAGGAAAGGCTGAGAGATCTAGGGCTGTTCAGTCTGGAGAAGACTGAGATTTGGGGATCTACACAATGTTTATCTGCATCTAAAGGATGAGGGTCAAGAGGGTGGGGCCAGACTCTTTTCACTGGTGTCCTGCAAGAGGAAAAGGGCCACAGGCAGAAACTGAAACTCAGGAAATTCCACCTCAACGTGAAGAGAAACTTCATGGATTATGAGGGTGCTGAAGCTCTGAAGCAGGCTGCCTAAAGAGGTTGTGGAGTCTCCTTCTCTCGAGAGATTCCAACCTCCCCTGGCCATTGTGATCCTGGGCAAGCTGCTGTGAGTGCCCTGCTTTAGCAGGGGGGTTGGACTGGATGATCTCCAGAGGTCCCTTCAAACCTCCATTATGCTGGGATTTTGAGATCTGAGTGTTCTATGAGAGGATACAAATCCTGCCCCCCATGCCTGAGAGAGTTATTTTCTAATGACGATCTGTAACCCTAGTAGATAAAACTGCAGTCAGATGTTCTGAATCATGGTGTCTAGGTAAAATCTGTAATTAACAGGACTGGCATTTTATCCTTTCTTGCTAGAAATTTGATCTTTCTGGTTTTCACCATTAGTAATGCTAAGGTAGGTCTCCCATCAACTTCAGGGTCCAGATTTCTCTCCAAAACCTGTTTTTGCTTGGTATATATTAAAAAAAAAAAAAAACAAAAAACAAACAAACAAAAAAAAAACACAACACCAACAAAATCAAAACCAAATCCAGGCAAAAATAGCAACCCACCACTTATGAAATCAACTTCTGAAATTGAATGGAAACAAATCAGGGCTTAGGGTGGGTGGGTGAATTTTTTCAAATCTAGATCATAGACAACAAATCCTATTAAGTCAGATGCACATTTGAACACACTCTTATTTCAAAGGAATTTGGCATCCCTTTTACATCTTGTACAATGTTGTATTCATATTGGACCTTTTTATAAGAAAATTATTGGTGTGAGAAATAGGGAAAACAGGTTAACAGATTATCAAAAACTGTTTAGACCAAAAGGAGTAAACAGAGAATGAAAATGCTATTTTATACTTCAGATTAAGCTTTTGCAAGAAATGCTGCCTGACATTTGGTTAGTGGCAGCTTTTTTTAACACACTGCAGTGTATTCACTGCAGAAAGGGAGAGAGTTGAGCAGAGGGGGAGATAAGGACTGGGGTCAGCACTGGGATGGTTTTTATGAAGGACTGTGAGTAAATGGCCCCACCTCACAAATTATACTAGTTACAAGCTTCAAAAAGATCAGCTTATAAATACTGCTCTTTGTGGCATATTTCCCTCCAAGCCTTTGCATGTTTCAAGTCAGGGCTTGCCAAATTTGCTACTTAATCCACAGGGTTGTGTTCCTTCATTTTCTTCAGAAACACCCCAAAGTTTCAGACCACAGGTTTAAAAATGTGACCTTAGTTTCCAAGCCTACATCCCACATTGGGACATCCCACCTATGAAATTATGTGTTCCCTGGGAGGGGACCCATCCTGGTGTCACAGTGACCAAGGGGAGCTCATGTGCTGCAGGATTTGCAGCCAGGTTAAAACCATGACCTAAAAAAAGGGCTGAATTCCATCAACTTCTTTCCGGATTCTGGCAGCATAGTGTAGATACGAACAAGTTCTGTGTCTACTTAATGAATAATGGGTAATAAAAACAATTTCCAGGAGCAAATAGTTGCTCTGTGACTTACTGACAGACTACCCTAGAGCTTCCTTAAGCATTTTGAGCCAAATTCTAAGGGGTGTTGTGAATTTCACTTGTGAAACTGCCATACTGCATGCAAACTCTCCTTTTTCCCCCCTTCTACCTTCCCTGCCCCCAAGAGGGAGAGGATTATCAAGTCATTTTTTGTTTATCAGGGAAGCAGGAATCAAATTATGCTAAAGAGTAAACAAATAACATTCAGCTCCTGAGCCCTCTGGTTACAGGATTTCTCTCCACCTACTGAATCTTATTGCATAAATGTTGAAAAACATTCCTGGGAAACAAACAGTGCAGCCCTTTGACAGGTTAGCAGCCCCAAAACCCCATTAATTAAAGGAACATTGTAAATTAAGCTATGAATCTGGAAAAAATTGAAACAAAACCAACTGAAAAATACAGCTTAATGGCAATTAATAATTACCCCAAATAGCCCTGGGAATTTGTCATTAAGTTTATTTAATGTCTCACTCTTGTCAGCTGAATCCAGGACACAGGGTCAGGCATTTAGCAGCGCAGTTTATAGGTGCAATCCTTTTTTTTATGATGGCTTATATTGGAAATGAAAGTCATCTTCATTGTGAACTTATCTTGACAAACAATGTCAAACTCTCAGACTCGGTGTCACTCATTTACCACTAGCCCATCTCCAGGCTGCTGCTGTTGGATTTAGCCTTCAAAAGCGTGTCATGGTTTGACGTGTTTGAAAAGGTAGTGATACTAGTAGTAATTGGAGAGCCCTGGCAATGACCTTGTCCTCCTCCTAAGCCCCAGCTAATCCTAGGTACGATACCTCAACTGGCAGTATGATTATTATCTGTGTCTATTGCTTTTCTTATAGGTACACATGTTCCAGAAAGGGCTAGGGGGAAAAAAAAATACAGTAGGGAGATTAAACACTTTTACTTCAGCTGGCACTTGTATATTTGAGGCATTGGTTTCGTGGTTTTCTTGGAGTTATTTTTCAGTCTCTCAGCTTATCTACTTGATTAATTTTTTTTTCTCCTTTTATAGTGTATAGTTCAATCAGAAGTACTTAAAATCCTCAGAAATGGCATCAACCTGTATTACATCTACACTAAAACAAGTGCCACTTTCCAAAATTTGTTGTCCTTCACAATTGTGGCTCTCCTGTTGAGTCTTCTGTTTGAACAAAAGTAGAAGAGGAGAGGTTGTTGGGGAAGTTTTCCCTTCTACCAGAAGACTACAACTATAAACTCAGATACATGAGACCCATGGAATTCCAAAGTCCATAGGCACAACCATTTCCAAAGTTCATAGGCACAACCAAATCATTGAATCATAGAATCACAGAATCATAGAATGGTCCAAGCTGGGAGAGACCACGAAAGGTCATCCAGTCCAAGCCCACTGCAGTCAGTAGGGACATCCTCAACTAGATCAGGTTGCCCAGAGCCCTGTTGACCCTCACTTTGATTATCTCCAGGGATGGAGCCTCATCCACCTCCCTGGGCAACCTGGTCCATTATTCCACTGACCTCATAGCAAAGAACTGTTTTCTAACATCCAATCTAAATTTACTCTTCTCTAGTTTGAAGCCATTGCCCCTTGTCCTGTCCCTGCAGGCCTTTGCAAACAGTCTCTCTCCATCCTTCTTATAGCCCCCTTCAGGTACTGAAAGGCTGCTGTTAGGTCTCCCTGGAGCCTCCTCTCTCCTCTCCAGGCTGAACAACCCCAGCTCCCTCAGCCTGTCTTCCTAGCAGGGGTGCTCCGAACCCCTGATAAATTTTTATGGCCCTCCTCTGGACCCACTCCATCAGGTCCATGTCCTTCCTGTATTGAGGACTCCAGATCTGGATGCAGTACTCCAGGTGAGGTCTCACCAGAGCAAAGTGGCAGAATCATCTCTCTGGATCTGCTGGCAATGCTGCTTTTGATGAGCCCAGGATATCACACACCTCATCACACACTGCATTTTACAAAAATCAGATTGCACAGATGGTTTTATATAGGTATCATATTTTACACCAAAAACCACTTTAAAAGGCACTTCATTCTGGAGGTTGATAGACCCATAGTTTGGGGAAGTTCCATTGAGAGCAGAATTATGCTACTCCAACTTCCAGATAATAAAAGGATCTAATCACCAACAAAATCCATATCCTGATATAGATGAAAAAAAAAAAAAGAGTTAACTAAGCTGGTAATAATATTTGCAACTCTGTACAATTTTCCATTTTCCCATATTTATTGTTAATATACAATTTTTTACAGTTTCAAAATTATGGGAATTTTTAGAAGGGTGATGATCTCAAACTCTTTATTGACTGATGCTACAGAGATAACCTGCTTACCATTTTATTAAGTTTCTGAGAATATACTGATTAATTTTACTGCATAAATGTTATTTGTACAGGCAATAAACGTTTGCCCATTCAAAGTATAGTAGAAATATCTGCAAAGACTGGAATAACAGGATGCTTGCAAATTGTTCAAAATCTGTGTAGGTAGGAGTGTTACCTGTGTGGTGTTACAGCCACAGAATCCCCCAGTATTGGTTAAACAGAGATTGAGGACATTATTTTCCCATCCTCTTCCATTTATACCTCCTGGCACAGAAAGATAGAAACATTTGGGTTAGAAAAGGTCTTTAAGATCATCAAGTTCAATCATTAACAGGGGTCACCACTAAACAGTGTCCCTCAGCAACACACCTACATGACTTTTCAATCCCTCCAGCAATGGGGACACCACTGGCCTGGGCAGGCTCTGACAGAGCAGGAAAACCCTTCAAGGGAAGAAATTGTTCCTAATATCCAGCCTAAACCTCTCCTTCTGTAACTTGAGGCCCTTTCTTCTTGTCCTATTTCTTGTTCCTTGGGACAAGAGACTGAACACCACCTTAGTAAACATCCTTTCAGGGAGCTGTCAAGAGTGACAGCATGTCCCTTCAGACTCCTTTTCTCCATACTACACAGCCCCAGTTCCCTCACCTGCTCCTCACAAGATTTGTGCTCTACAGCTTTGTTGCCCATTGTGTGGACCTGCTCCAGCACCAAAATGTCCTTCTTGGATGTCATGGCCCAAAACTGAACTCAGTAGTCAAGGTACAGCCTCCCCAGTGCCAAGTGTAGGAACACAAGGCTAAGGTTTGACAGTAACTCTGCACAAGACATTCATGATGCTGCTCTTTTCATAGAATCACTTTGAATGATTAAATATCTCAGATATTCATCATTCTCACATCTAATACACTATTTCTGGCCAAATTGCCTCTTGGCAATCATTTTGTCTGGAAAGGTTATCAACTCCAACCATTAACACAACACTACCATGGTGTGTCCAGCAGATGAAGGGAGGTTCTCCTCTCCCTCTACTCTGCCCCCGGTGAGACCTCACCTGGAATATTGCATCCAGTTTGGAAATCCCCAGATCAAGAGGGACAGGGATCTGCTGGAGAGAGTCCAACAGAAGGTTACCAGGATGATTAAGAGACTGGAGCACTGCCCTGTGAGGGGAGGCTGAGAGAGCTTGGGCTGTTTAGTCTGGAGAAGAGAAGACTGAGAGGGGATTTAATAAATGTCTATAAATACCTGAGGGCTGAGTGTCAAGAGGGAGGGGACAGGCTCTGCTCAACTGCACCCTGTGGCAGGGCAAGGGGCAATGGATATGAACTACAACACAGGAGGTTTCACCTCAACATGAGGAGGAACTTCTTCACTGTGAGGGTCACAGAGCACTGGAACAGGCTGCCCAGGGAGGTTGTGGAGTCTCCTTCTCTGGAGACTTTCAAGACCCATCTGGATGCATTCCTGTGCAACCTGTCTGGGATTCTATGGTCCTGCTCTGGCAGGGTGGTTGGACTTGATGATCTCTGGAGATCCCTTCCAACCCCTAACATCCTGTGAGCCTGTGATCCTGTGATAGTCATTGAACCATGTCTACAATTGCCATATCCACACATATTTTTTAACATCTTCAGGGATGGTGACTCCAGGGATGGTGACTCCATGGATGGAAGCCTTTTCCAGTGCCTGAACACTCTTGCAGGAAAGAAATTCTTCCTAGTATCCAACCTAAATTTCTCCTAGTGAACTTGAGGCCATTTCCTCTCATCCTATCACTAGATGCTTGAAAGGAGAGACCAACCCCGACCTGGATCCAACCTCCTTTCAGGTAGTTGTAAAGAGCCAGAATGTCACCTCTCAGCCTCTTTTCCTCCAGACTAAACAACCCCAGTTTCATCAGCAGCTCCTCATTGCCATGTAGCAATTTGGCATCGAACAGGAGATTAGATCATGCAGGGAAAAACTTCAGGACTGTTTAGAATGACTTTAAAGGGAGCTCAGACTTTGAGATTTGAACTTCCTTTCTGTTATAACAAATTTTAAGTGATTATTGAGACCACAGGACTATTTAAATTTTACAAGGTAACTTTTGCGCCTCAACAAAAATAAGACAAATTGACAGCCAAACTTCAGAGCTCAGACTCCTACCATCCTGATTTATTTGCCAGTGATTGTGGCCATTTTGAAACCAAGAAACTCTTAAAATGTCTTGGAGTTTCACAAATATCACCAACATTTTTGCACACAAACTGAGGAATGGCAACAGCGTGAGACAAAGAATAACTGTCAGAGAAAATATAACACTGAAATTTGGCTTAAGTGGCAACTTTTTTGGCCACTTTTCAAGCTTGGCCAACATTTTTTGCATGCCATTGTAGTTCTCAGCTACATACCCTAGTGTGTGCTCCACCTTTTCTGCTGCTGTTACTGATTATTGTGCTGCTGCTGCCCACTGTTAGTCACTGCACCTGAAACACATGCAGAAGTAGTATTATCCAACTGCATACTGCAGGTCAACCAGTCCAGGAGACACTCTAGGAGGCTTGTGGGACACAAAAGAGCATCTGTCAAGTCCACCACCATGTGCCCAGGGAGTCCACCACCCCCTTGCCCAGGGAGGTTATAGAAGCCTCATCCCTGGAGGTTTTTAAGGCCAGGCTGGATGTGGCTCTGAGCAACCTGATCTAGTGTGAGGTGTCCCTGCCCATGGACAGGGGGGTTGGAACTGGATGATCCTTCAGGTCTCTTCCAACCCTAACAACTCTATGATTCTATGTCATGGGCATGCTTCTCATAGTGGCTCTAAGCTCTACAGTAAGATATTGCAGACAAAATACAAGTAAAACTCCTTGAATTCTATTCAAAATACTCAAATACATAGAAGGGTAGCACTGAAGTTCTTGAAGGAGACAGCTTTGATACAGCCTAATAACTTGGTTTGAGTTTAACATCCATGAAACACAGCTAAATTTGACCAAATGAATTTCAAACCTCAGGAGACTTTTGCCAATGCGTCAGGAGACTGCAGAAGGAAAGACACATTAAAGAGAATTGCTATTGGCAAATCTGTATAGCAAAGGAAAAAACATTTTTAATAAAATCAGGCCATATTTTGTGTCTTGGCTGCTTTCCTAACACCTCTGTTAGAGTCTGTCTACTGCAACATGGAAGTGGTATAGGAGGAAGAGCAGAGGATGGACAAAAAAAGTTTGCTTAATAGGGGACATTTTTAATCTTGATGAATGGAAAGATTTCTCAGGTTCTAGTATTTTAGGGCCTTGAAGACTTCAGAAAGCCCAACCTTTCCAGAGTGATACCTGCAACCAAGAGGCAATTTGGCCAGAAATAGTGTATTAGATGTGAGGGAGATGAGTACCTGAGATATTTAATAAACCCACAGACCGTCCTGCAAGCTCATAGCTGAGATATCAACTTAATTTCTATAATTCTGCATTTCCTCATTTTAACTTGATCAAGATTCCAAGAAATAAAAAAAAATTGTAAAGAGACAACAAAAGAAGGACATTTAACTGTTGGCATGGGTCCAGAGGACCTCCATGATGGGACCAGGCTGAGAGAGTTGGGACTGTTAAGCCTGGAGAAGAGGAGGCTCTGGGGAGATGCTAGGGCAGCCTTCCAGTATCTGAAGGAGACTACAGGAGAGCTGTAGAGGGACTTTTGACAAAGGCTTGTAGTACTAGGATGAGGGACAATGGCTTGGAGCTTTAAGAGGAGAGATCTGGACTGGAGATTAGGAAGAAGAAGTGAAGATGGTGAGGCAGTGGAACAGGTTGCCCAGGGAGGTTGTGGATGCTCCCAGCCTGAAGGTGTTCAAGGGCAGGCTGGACATGGCCTTGAGCAACCTGTGCTAGTGGGAGGTGTCCCTGCCTATGGCACAGAGTTGGAGTTAGGTCATCCTTAAGATCCCTTCCAACCCAAACCATTCTATGATTTCCTTTCAGAGCAACTCAAGCATTTGGAAAAGAAGAAAACTTTCAGACTTTGAAAAGCTGGACACATGAGGCAGATGGCTAGAAAAAAAATGAGGTTTTGAGATCACAGCCCCTTCAGAAATGTTTCATCCAACATTAACCAGCTGTATAATGAAAAATATCTTTTCTCATGGAATCATAGAATCATTAAGATGACCTCTAAGATCATCAAGTCTAACTTTCTAACCAACACCACCATGACTACTAGACCATGACACAAAGTACCACATCCACTCACACTTCACAGTCTCACAGTATATCAGAGGTTGGAAGGGACCTCAAGATATCATCAGGTCCAACCCCTCTGCCAGAGCAGGATCACTTAGGACAGTCTGCACAGGAATGCATCCAGGTGGGGTTTGAAAGTCTCCAGAGAAGGAGATTCCACAACCCTCCTGGGCAACCTGCTCCAGGGCTCTGTCACCCTCACTGCAAAGAAGTTTCTCCTCACGTGAAATCTTCTCTGGTCAAGTTTGAACCCATTGTTCCTTGGCTTATCCCTGGGAACCATCCAAAAGAGCCTGGCCCCCTCCACTTGACACCCACCGCTCACCTATTGATAGACATTGATCAAATCCCCTCTCAGCCTTCTCTTCTCCAGACTAATCAGCCCTGGGGCTCTCAGTCTCTCTTCACAGGGGAGATGCTCAAGTCCCCTAATCATCCTCCTGGCTCTCCATTGGATTCTCTCCAGCAGGTTTCTGTCTCTCTGGAACTGGGGAGCCCCAAACTGGACACAGGATTGCAGGGGTGGTCTCACTAGGGCAGAGTAGAGAGGCAGAAGAACTTCCCTAGCCCTGCTGGACACCTTTCTTGCTGCACCCCAGGATCCCATTGTCTGTCTTGGCCACCAGAGCACATTGTTGTTCCATGAAGAACTTGCTGCCCACCAGCACCCCAAGGTCTTTCTCTGTGGAGCTGCTCTCCAGGAGGGCAGTCCCTAACCTGTCCTGGTGCCTGTTGTTATTTCTTTCCAAATGCAGGACCCTGCACTTGTCCTTATTAAACTTCATGACTTACTATGTCCTTATTAAACTTCTCCTTTGTTTTCTTTGTATGTTTACACCACTACACCTAGGACAGTAATAAACCTTCAAAGGTTTCACCCATAATTTTAAGAGTCAGTGTAATCCTTTGTTGTCCCATTTTGTTAATGCTTATTTGCTGGTTTAATGAACGCATAGCTTGTTTTAGAATTGGCTATTATCACAGCTAAAGGAGATCAGCCTGCTGCCAGTGTATTCCAAGAACCATCAGCAGTGCATATGGAAATGGAATATGTAGGTCTTGCAACTGTAATAAATAGTTTTTGAAAGAAAGAGGTCACTGCAGTTCTTATTGAAGGCAACTGGTTCATGCAGAACACAGTGGGGAAGGGGTAAAAAAAAGAAAAGGAAAAAAAAGTGCATCTGCATTGAAACTACACAAATACAACCAGGTCATAATTGCAGTATATAATCTATTAGGATGCAACCAACTTTTCAGTGCTGAAATGTACATGAAAATGGAGAAAAAAATAGGTCAGCTTCTGCATGAAGCACCAGTGTCCTTACAAAGACGTGAAAGTTAAGGGGACACTGGAGACATAAAATATAGTCAATAGCAAAGAATAGTTTAAATGTTGTAAAAGAAATCAGATCTGCCCTTTAAACTGCCCATCTTGCTTTACAGGCATTTCACTTATTGGGGTGTTTTTTGAATTTGTTTGTTTCTTTCTTTGTTGTTTTTTTTTTTTTTGTTTTGTTTTGTTTTGTTTTGTTTTGCTTTGCTTTGGTTTGGTTTGGTTTGGTTTTTTTGTGTGGTGTTTTGTTGTGGTTTTTTTTTTTTTTTTGTTTCTTTGGGGTTAGTTTGGTTTTGGTTTGGATTTTGTTTTTGGTTTTTTTGGAGTTAGTTTGGTTTTGGTTTGGATTTTGTTGTTGGTTGGTTGATTGGTTTGGGGGTTCTTTTGTTTGGCTGTTTTTGTTGTTGTTTTGTTTTGGGGAGTTGTTTGGGGTTTTCTTCTAAGTGTTTCTCTCTACACTCAAACATTGGGGAAGACATGCACAACTAGAAGGTGATTGTGACAAAGGAGCTTCCTTTCTGCAGGGAAGTGAGGAAACACACACAGAGTACTTACAGGTTTAGGAAAATTAAAACGGGCATAATTCAATAATCCATTTTATCATAATAGCCTCAAGAATTTCCTACAAAAATAAAGTATTACGTATTTTAATATATACTTCTTTTTTAGGTGCAACTGACTGGTAATATAATCATAATCATAGAATCATAATAATGGAACAGATTGGGTTGGAAGGGGCCTTAAAGATCATCTCGTTCCATGTGCCCCACCATAGCAGGGACACTTCCCACTGGAACAGGTTACTCAAGGCTCAGTCCAGCCTGCCCTTAAATACATCCAGGTTGGGAGCATCCACAGCTTCCCTCGGCAACCTGTTCCACTTTCTCACCACCGTCACTATAGAGAATTTCTTCCTAATCTCCAGTCTAAATCTCCTCTATTGCAGATCAAAAATCATTGGCCCTTGTCCTGCCACTACAAGCCTTTGTCAGAAGTCCCTTACCAGCTCTTCTGTAGCCTCTTTCAGACACTGGAAGGTTGTTCTAACATCTCCCTAGAGCTTTCTCTTCTCCCAGCTGAATAGCCCCCAACTCTCCCAGCCATTCCCCATCAAGGACTGATCATCTTCATGGCCTCTTCTGGACCCCCACCTGCAGTTCCATGTCTTTCTTGTGCTGGGGGCACTAGAACTAAATTCATTACTCCAGGGGGAGTCTCAAGAGAGTGGAGTATAAGGGGATCATCACCTCACTCATCCTGCAGATAACAGTTCTGTGGATGCAGCTCAGGACACAGTTGCCTTCTAGGCTACAAGTGCACATCAACAGCTCATGTTGACTTTTTCATCAGCCAACACTCCCAAGTCCTTCTCCCCCAGCTCTCAAGAGATTCTTCAACCAGCCTATATTTATGCTTAGATGTATCCATAGATTCACAGAATGGTTTGGGTTGGAAGGGACCTTAAAGATCATCCAGTTCCAACTCTCCTGCCATGGGCAGGGACACCTCCTGCCAGACTAGGCTGCTCATCCAACATGGCCTTGAACTCCTCCAGGGTCACAGGATCACAGGATCACAGGTGTTGGAAGGGACCCAAAGAGATCATCATGTCCTACCCCCCTGCCAGAGCAGGACCATACAATCTAGCTCAGGTCACAGAGGAATGCATCCAGACAGGCCTTGAAAGTCTCCAGAGAAAGAGACTCCACAACCCCTCTGGGGAGCCTGTTCTAGTGGTCTGTGAACTTTACAATAAAGAAGTTCCTCCTTGTGTTGAGGTGGAACCTCCTGTGCTGCAGCTTACATCCATTGCTTCTTGTCCTATCACAGGGAGCAAGTGAGAAGGGTGGAAGCAATCACAACCTCCCTGGGCAACCTGTTCCAGTGTCATCTGCTGAGGTCACAATATTTCATATTTGTTAGCTTAGCATGTGTCATTCCAACATTTTATTATTTTCTTTTTTATTTCTAACATCATTTAAGATGAAACAAAATAATGGAACTTATTGAAAAGAACTATTTCCCTTTGAAAAACTTGAGTTAGATCCATGCGCTCTCACAATATCAACATGTAAAGCATTGGCACCTTCTTCCACAGCATGCTCCTGGAGAAACTATCTGCTCATGGCTTGGATGGGTGGGCATTTCACTGTCTTAAAAACTGGCTGCATGGCCAGGCCCAAACTGCTGTGGGAAATTGAGTTAATTCCAGGTGGTAGTCAGTCACTAGTGGTGTTCACCAATGCTCAGGGCTTGGGCCAGTTCTTTTTCATGTCTTTATCAATGATCTGGATGAGGAGATTGAGACATTCTCAGCAAGTTTGCAGATGACACTAAGTAGGAAGGCTGTGTTGATCTGCAGAAGGAGGCTTCACAGAGGAACCTGGACAGGCTGTATCAGTGGGCTGAGGCAAATGGGATGAGGTTCAGCAACGTAGAGTGTCAGGTCCTGCACTTGAGTCATAACAACCCTGTGAATGCTCCAGGCTTGGAGCATTGGAAAGCTGACTGGCATAGAAAGACTTCAGGATGTTGATCAAGATCTGAAGATGAGCCAGTGTATGCCCAGGTGGCCAGGAAATCCGGCATCATCCTGCCTTGGATCAGCAATAGTGTGGCCAGCATGACCAGGTCATGGATTTTCCCCTTGTACTGGGCACTGGTGGGGACACAGGTCAAATCCTGGGTTTAGTTTTGGGCCTCTCTCCAAGAAAGACATTGAGGTGCTGGACCATGTCCAGCAAAGGGCAACAAAGCTGGGGAAAGGTGTGGAGAACAGTGCTGGTGAGGAGCAGCTGAGGGAACTGGGGGTGTTTAGTCTGGAGAAGAGGAGGTTGGGGGGAGACCTCCTGGCTTTCTACATCTCCCTGAAAGAGCCTGGAGCCAAGTGGTACTTCTCCCTTCTCCCAAATGCTAAGTGATAGAGCAAGTTGCATAAAGGAAGGTTTATGTTTGTCATTCGAAGAAACTTCTTCACTGTAAGGGTTTTCTGACACTGGTTCAGGCTCCCCAGGGTGGTTGAATCCCCATCTCTGTAGGAGTTTAAAAGATGCAGAGATGTGGTGCTGAGCGACATGTTTTAGCATCAGACTCAGCGGGGTTAGCAAATAGTTGGACTCAATTATCTCAAAGGTCTTTCCCAACCAAAACTTTTCTGTGATTATATTCTATGATTACTGGGATGAAAACTCACCTCTTTCTTTGCAACATGGAAAGGTCAACCAGAGAAGAAAGGTCCTGAAAGAAAGAGGGACCCTAGACAAATTCTGGTGCCACGAATGCCTTCTGAAACAGAAGTTCTCCGCAACAAACACAGCATCCCATTTTATTGTTTTCAGGGACAACCTAGTAGAAGTTGCAAGCCAGAAAAACTTGACATAGGAGGGTGGATAACATTCTGGTTTCAGTCAGCCCTCAACCTATTCAGTTTTATCCCTTGTGGCTTAATTTATTTCTTCCTCATAAGTCTCTAATAAAATCTACCTGCCAGCTGTGATCTACTTTGCTTTGAATAGATATTAATGCTGCTGCATGGCACTGCCATCTTGGAAAACATGATGGTGCACAGGAACCAATTAAAACATGTGTTCCTAAGAATATCATTCAATATGTGATTTTGTTCTTATTACTTACTCAAGAGGGAGAGTGTAGAGAAACTCCAGGACTAACTGGTTATTTCAGGAGAAGTTCCATCTATTTTATTTTGCATAAGCAACATTGCTGCTGCCTTGTGTTGCATGTAAATACGAGGCAATGCACAACATAAATGGTTCAATGAGATTCATAAGCAACGAGCAAATTGGAGCCAGCACACCATACACTGTGTCTTACAAGCTCAAGTTGACCTTTCAGCCTTCAAAGGCTCTTTCTCCTCCTAAAGTATATGAAAATCCACATAAGGCAGCAGGAGGAGGAAATAAAAAGCAGGGGGGGAAATTGGTTTTAAACAGTTTGGGAGAAGCATTCGTAGCATATATTTTAAAGTCTTCACCAATATGGTAAGTAAAATTCACTGTGAGAAAAATTTTAATTCTGGTGTGCTCCAAGGTAAGTGAGTTGTGTAATTTTTTTTGCTTTGATTTTTAAACAGTATTTGCTAATAAACAGTAAAATGATACATTTTGGCATGCTCATTCTTTATCCACTATAGCAAATGTAGATAGTGATAGTAAGTAGTAACCAAATAATACTTGAAAATTCAAAATAGTATGCAATTAAGGTTTCAGATCAAATATGTCTGATGTTTTAAAAGATAATTTACAAAAAAACAAGCAAACAAAACCCAAACCAAACCAAACCAAACCAAAACACAGACCCATCAAAAAAAAAAAAAAAAAGAAATCAGAAGTGAAACCACAGAATCAGAGAATGTTAGGGGCTGGAAGGGACCTCCAAAGCTCATCCAGTTCAACCCCCCAGCCAGAGCAGGAGCACCCAGAGCAGATCATACAGGAACGCATCCAGGGGATTTTTAATATCTCCAGAGAGGGAGACTCCTCCACAGCCCCCCTGGACAGCCTGTTCCAGGGCTCTGTCATCCTCACAGGCAAAATATTTTTCCTCATGTTCACATGGAACTTCTTATACCTCAGCTTCCACCACTGCCCCTTGTGCTGTCCTTGGGCATCCCCCAGCAGAGCCTGGCTCCAGCCTCTGGGCACTCCCCCTGCACATCTTTGTCACCAGCAATGAGGTCACCTCTCAGGCTCCTCCTCTCCAAGCTACAAAGCCCTCAGCTCCCTCAGGCTCTCCTCCTTGTGAAGTATATGTTCCACTGCCTTCATCATTTTTGTGGCTCTGTGCTGGACTCTTTCAATTAGTTCCCTGAGGACCTTCCTGACATGAGGGGCGCAGAACTGGACACAGTATTCCAGATGTGGCCTCAGCAGGACAGAGTAGAGGGGAAACAGAACTTCTCTCAATCTACTAACCACATCCCTTCTAATCCACCCCAGAATGGCTTTGGCCTTCTTGGCCACCAGAGCACATTGCTGGCTCATGGTCAACCTCCTATCCACTAGGACTCACAGGTCCTTTTCCCCTTCATTGCTCTCCAACAGGTCAGTCCTCAACCTATGCTGATACCTGGGGTTGTTCCTTCCCAGGTGCAAGGCTGTATACTTTCCCTTGTTGAAATCTACCTTTAAAAGCAAAATACAAATCCTGTGAGGAGGTTGCTCCAAATGCAAGCAAGTTTTTCATTCCACAGTTGCATCTGGGGAAGTGGGAAGAAAAGTATTACCTCAATTAATGTTAGTCACACTCAGCTATGTCAGGATGTGACCAGTTCACTACACTGAAAACAAATAGTGGACATTACACTGAGCTGAAAATGGTTACACCCCTCCAAAAAAATACCATTGTGGAATTCATTTACTTATTTTCTATTTCACTTCAGTTGCTTTCATTATAATTAAGAGAGGTCCAAGGATTTCAGGCTATGAAACAAAGAATTACACCACTGACATTTGGGAAAGAATATAAAATCATTAAAAGTCCTGAGCAGAGTGGCCTATATGCTTTACTAGCTATTGCTTTGCCCTTTAGCTAAAGTCCAGTACCTAAATCAATGGGAGTCTTCTGCTTCTCTTTGAAAACCACTCCAAACTCTAAAACATCTTTGTCAGGAAGCTTTTTCCTTTTTTCCCTTTTTCTTTTTTTTTTATTTTTTCTTTTTTTTTCAAACTATGTTTAAATAGCAAGATGGTTTCTTAAGGTCATGTTGCACCTCCTTTTGTAGCACACATTCTCTCTTCACATCTTTAAAACATGTCAGAGCAGTTATCAAATTATTATTATTTTTTTCCCCCAAACTGCATATTAATCACTGCCATCACCACTAATCTCTCTTTTGTTTAGGTATTTTGTTACTGAATTCCTCTAATAAGGTCATTGCTTTCCTGTTACTGATCGCTTGGAATTAAACACAATATTTATGCACTGTCAGCACCATCAGGGGCAAAACCATGATATTTGTGTATTTACTGCCCCAAATTACCAATTATTTTGCTACTTTTTTTCGTGTCAGTTCCTGGGTGATTTTATGTTTGTGATAACACGGGTCACAGACTTCCTCAAGTGGGTAAGAGAAGGGCAACAAATCAGATGAGGGGTTTAGAAAGAATGTCTCATGAGGAGAGGCTGAGGGAGCTGGGGTGGTTTGGTCTGGAGAAGAGAGGCTGAGAGGAGATGTCATTATTCTCTAGAGCTACCTGAAAGAGGTTGTAGTGAGGCTGATGTTGGCTTCTTCTCACAAGTGACTAACAGGACAAAAGGAAATGGCCTCCAGCTGTGCCAGGAGAGGTATAGGTTGGATGTTAGGAGCTATTTCTTTATTGAAAGAGTGGTCAGGCATTGCAACAGGCTGCCCAGGGAGGTGGTGCAGTAACCCTCTCCAGAGGCGTTCAAAATAGTAGCACAGGTGGCACTTCAGGACATGGTCTAGTGGTCACAGATGTGTTGGGTAGAAGGTTGGACTTGATGATCTCAGAGGGGTTTTTTCAATCTTAATCATTCTAGTATTTGCTAACTTCCTTTCAAAAGTTGTGTCAGGTTTGACCCATCCTTCCCTCTCTGTATCCTTGGTGTTTGGTGTTTGTCTGTCTGTTGGTGTCCACAGAATTTCTGAAGTGATTATCACCTTCTTACCACAGTGCTCAACATCTTACACAGCCGCTTTTCTGGGGCCATATACTGGGTCTTTTTGAAGGTCTTTTCAACGCTGCCCCTTAGCCCAGTCCTGACACTTTATTGCATTTTCAACAAGAAAAACATGGAAACTATTGAAAAATATTAATAGAATCATAGAATCAGTCAGGGTTGGAAGGGACCACAAGGATCATCCAGTTCCAACCCCCCTGCCATGGCCAGGGACACCTCACACCAGATCAGGCTGGCCAGAGCCTCATCCAGCCTGGCTGCAAACACCTCCAAGGATGGAGCCTCAACCACCTCCCTGGACAACCCATTCCAGGCTCTCACCACTCTCATGGGGAAGAACTTCTTCCTCACATCCAGTCTGAATCTCCCCACTTCCAGCTTTATTCCATCCCCCCAGTCCTGTCACTCCCTGATAGCCTAAAAAGTCCCTCCCCAGCTTTCTTGGAGCCCCCTTCAGATACTGGAAGGCCACCAGAAGGTCACCTCGAAGCCTTCTCTTCTCCACACTGAACAGCCCCAACTCTTTCAGTCTGTCCTCATAGCAGAGCAGCTCCAGCCCTCTGCTCATCCTGGTAGCCCTTCTCTGGACACCTTCCAGCATGTCCAGATCCCTCTTGTAACAGAGGCTCCAGAACTGGATGCAGTACTCCAGGTGGGGTCTCAGCAGAGCTGAGTAGAGAGGGAGAATCACCTCTCTTGACCTGCTGGCCACACTTCTCCTGATGCAGCCCAGGCTCTGCTTGGCTTTCTGGGCTGCAAGTGCACACTGACAGCTCCTGTTGAGCTTCTCCTCCCCCAGCACCCCCAAGTCCCTCTCCTCAGGGATGCTCTCCAGCCAGTCCCTGCCCAGCCTGGATTTGTGCTTGGGATTGCCTCAACCCAGATGCAGGACCTTGCACTTGGTCTTGTTGAACCTCATGAAGTTGGCTTGTGCTCACCTCTCCAGCCTGTCCACGTCCCTCTGGATGGATCCCTTCCCTCCAGCCTGTCCAGGTGCCTCTGGATGGATCCCTTCCCTCCAGCTGTCTGCTGCACCACACAGCTTGGTGTCATCAGCAGACTTGCTGAGGGTGCACTCAATGCCTCTTTCCATGGCACCAACAAAGTTGTTGAACAACAATAGCAGTAAGATATCTTAACAGACTTAAATATTTCACAGAAGTGTTGCTCAGAAGACTGCTAAGCAGAAGTGTGAATGGATGTGGAGGAGGAGTAATTCTGTTTAATAAGATGTTTCAAGTATTATCTCCCTAATTTGCTGAGGAGCAGGTACAGGCTATAGTGTACTTGTAAAGTAATTAGAAATCCTTGGTAATTGTTTTTTTAATTAACAACAAAACTTGGAGGGGGGAAAAAAAATCTGCTCATTTCCACTTCTGCATTATTTTGTTTCATCTGAGAAAAAGAGTGGCGCACAAGAGATATTTTTCCACTGCACTTTGAGCTGATTTGGGCCATGATAGAGCTGGTTTGCTTCACAGTGGTTGGTATGGAGCTGGGTTTGGGGTTTGTGATGACTGTAAGGTTGATAGTTCAGATGTGGATTTTTTTATGGCTGAGTGGTACTCTTGACACAGAGTCAATGTCTTTCCTGATCCCACCCCAGCCTGGCAGACAGTGGGCTGGAGGTGCACACGTTGGGAGGGGACAGAACCAGGACAGCTGTCCCCAGCTGACCAAGGGGATATTCCAGACCACCATGTGATGTCATGCTCAACATACAAACCTGGGAGAAGGAAAGAGAGGATGCTTGGAGTAAGTGTCTTTGTCTTTCCAAGCCACCACTACCTGTGATGGAGCCTGAGTTTCCTGGAGATGGCTGTTTTGCTCTGATTGCACATAGCTTTTGATTTACTTGTTAAGCCCTCTCCATCTCAATCCACAAGCTCTCTCACTCAGAATTTTCTCCCTCATTCCACCAGCATCGAGTGTGTGAGGAGCTGTGTGGGGTTTAGTTCTCATCTGAGGTTAAATCATGGTGGAAGGATAATTAGAGTGCATGACCCTCACAAAATAGTCTGCAAATCATAGAGTCACAGAATGGTATGGGTTGGAAGTGATCATCTAGTTCAAGCCCCCTGCCAAAACTGGGTCACCTAGACCAGGTTTCACTGAAATGCATCCAGGTGGGTTTTGAAAGTCTCTGGAGAAGGAGACTTTGTGGGCAGCCTGCTCCAGGGTTCCATCATCTTCAAAGTAAAGAAGTTTTTTTATAACTTCAAGTGAAGTCTCCTGTGTTATGGTTTACACTCACTACCCCTTGTTCTATCACTGGGCACTACTGAAAAGAACCCAGCCCCATCCTTGTGACCTCCACCCTTTAGTTATTTATGTGCATTGATAAGACCCCCAAATTTCAGTCTTCTCCAGACTCAACAGCCCCAAGGGTCTCAGCCTTTCCTCTTCACCAAGATGTTTCAAGCTCCTCAGCACCTTTATAGACTCTGTTGTACTCTCCCCAGTGGTTCCCTGCCCCTCTAGAACGGGGGAGGCTAAGACTGGACAGCCTAGAACTAGACACAAAACCCAGTCACAGCCTTATAAGAGTAAAATCATAGTAGAGTAGACCTTGACAGACTGGAGAGGTGGGCACAAGCCAACCTCAGGAGGTTCAACAAGACCAAGTGCAGGGTCCTGCAGCTGGGTCAAGGAAATCCCAAGCACAAATCCAGGCTGGGCAGGGATTGGCTGGAAATCAGCCCTGAGGAGAGGGACTTGGGGGTGCTGGGGGAGGAGAAGCTCACCAGGAGCTGTCAATGTGCACTTGCAGCCCAGAAAGCCAAGCAGAGCCTGGGCTGCATCAGGAGAAGTGTGGCCAGCAGGTCAAGGGAGGTGATTCTCCCTCTCTACTCAGCTCTGCTGAGACCCCACCTGGAGTACTGCATCCAGTTCTGGAGCCTCTGTTACAAGAGGGATCTGGACATGCTGGAAGGTGTCCAGAGAAGGGCCACCAGGATGAGCAGAGGGCTGGAGCACCTCTCCAATGTCTCTCCTATGTCCTATGAGGACAGACTGAAAGAGTTGGGGCTGTTCAGTCTGGAGAAGAGAAGGCTTCGAGGTGACCTTCTTGTGGCCTTTCAATATCTGAAGGGGGCTCCAAGAAAGCTGGGGAGGGACTTTTTAGGATATCGGGGAGTGATAGGACTGGGGGGAATGGAATAAAGCTGGAAGTGGAGAGATTCAGGCTGGACATGAGGAAGAAGTTCTTCCCCATGAGAGTGGTGAGATCCTGGAATGGGTTGTGCAGGGAGGTGGTTGAGGCTCCATCCCTGGAGGTGTTTGCAGCCAGGCTGGATGAGGCTCTGGCCAGCCTGATGTAGTGTGAGGTGTCCCTGCCCATGGCAGGGGGGTTGGGACTGGATGATCCTTGTCGTCCCTTCCAACCCTGACTGATTCTATGATTCTAAAGGAGGATCATTGGCATAAGGGACCTGCCAGGATGGTGTTCAAACCACTTTCTCTGCTTTTGGGGGCTTTTGATCTGCAGGTGGTTCCTCTGCTGTGAGTAGAATGACAAGTCATGTCTAAAAGCTAACCGTGGTGTTTCTTCAAAGAGAAAGGAGATGCCTTAGGGGATCATCACAGCATTCCTATTCCCACAAAAGGTGAAAGCATTTTCTATATCACTTTGGAAAGATGAGAGGAGCAAGTCTCCTTGTTACTGGTGATCACTGAAGTATATTTCTGTGATTAAAAGTTGCATGACTGCAAATCCCTTTCAATTCACCATCCATTTTCACTGCACAGCCAAGGCATCCACCAAGCTGCATTAAGCATGTTCCACTGTATCTAACTGTGGTGGTTTGAGTCTGTCTTTTTAATTTTTCCTTGAAAAGTTCAGAACAGAGAAAGTGAAAGAGTGTAAATAAGTCACTATTGGGTGTAAGAAAGCAAAATAACGATTGTTCTAAACACTTCCATTGGATAGATAGAAATGTTTAAGAACTATTACCCAAAACAAAGTAGGCACTCTGCACATTCTGCGTTCGGCAGTGGGGGCAGTTGCTGGGCTGTCTGGCTGCTGTTTCTTCTTCTCTTCTGGCTGAAGATAACACACTGACCTTGGCAGCTAAGTTAACAACTTTCTGCTTAACAAACTCTGCTTCTCTGTCCAGGGGGGTCTGGGGGGGAAGCTCCTGGGAGAGGGAGGCCCCTTTGGGAGGGTCCCCTTGGGGGGAAGCAAAGGGAGATCGATTGTGCTTTTTCTGTTGATTGTATATATTTGTGAATGTTGTGAATTTTGTATATTTGTACATATTCATTGCATTTCATCATAGATTTTAGACTCTGCTTGTAAATACAGCTTTTCATTTGCTTCCAGACTGAGCTAGCCTGGTTATTGTTGGTGGGGGGGGAATTTCAGCTCACACTGACACACTTTTTATTTTTTGGCGCCCAACGTGGGGCGTTGCAGAAGTGAGAGATGGAGAAGGAGAATCCAGTCAATTCACAGAGGTAAAAGCTGTCCAGCTAGCTCTTAACCTAGCTGAACGTGAGAGATGGCCAAAGCTTTATCTCTACACCGACTCGTGGATGGTAGCCAATGCCTTGTGGGGTTGGCTGAAAGACTGGAAGAAGAATGGCTGGCAGAGGAAAGGAAAGCCAATCTGGGCTGCAGATCTGTGGCAAGACATTGCTGCTCACATTGAGAGAATCCCAGTGAAAGTGAGACACATCGATGCTCACATTCCTAAGAGCAAAGCTACAGAGGAACAACAACACAACCATCAGGCAGATCTAGCTGCAAGAGTTTCCCAGGTGGACACAAACTCTGATCCTGATCCTGATCTTGACTGGAAACACCGAGGTGAGCTGTTCTTAGCTCGGTGGGCCCATGAGTCGTCAGGACATCAAGGCAGAGATGCAACCTACCGATGGGCTCGTGACAGATCCATTGACATTTCCATGGATGCTATCACACAAGTCATCCATGACTGTGACATTTGTGCTGCTATTAAGCAGGCAAAGCGGATCAAGCCCTTGTGGTATGGTGACCGATGGTCCAAGTACAAGTATGGTGAAGCCTGGCAGATTGACTACGTCACTCTACCTCGTTCTCAATCTGGTAAGCAATATGTGCTGACTATGGTAGAGGCAAGCACTGGATGGCTGGAAACTTATCCAGTTCCTCATGCAACTGCACATAACACCATTCTTGGTCTGGAGAGACAAATCCTGTGGAGACACGGAACTCCAGAGAGAATTGAGTCAGACAACGGAACTCATTTCAAGAACAATCTTGTAAGAAACTGGGCCAAAGAGCACGGCATCGAGTGGATATTCCACATTCCCTACTATGCACCAGCTGCAGGGAAGATCGAACGCTACAACGGTTTGCTGAAAACCACTCTCAAAGCCATGGGGGGTGGATCTTTGAAAACCTGGGAGAAACATTTAGCGCAAGCAACCTGGTTGGTGAATAGTAGAGGTTCAGTGAATCGAGCTGGACCTGCCCAATCAGATTTGTTGCGAAAGGAGGAAGGTGATAGAGTTCCTGTTATCAGAGAAAAGAATCTGTTAGGCAAAACTATTTGGGTATTTTCTCCTTCAGGAGAGGCCAAACCTGTCCGAGGGGTGGTTTCTGCTGAAGGTCCTGGTCACACCTATTGGGTGATGCAAGAAAATGGTGAAATTCAGTGTATTCCACAAAGAAATCTAACTTTGGCTGAGAGAGGTTAAATTCAGAGTGTTGTGCAGATACAGCATCGCGCCCAAGAGGAGAGTTCATGAGATCTACGGTGCACGAACCCTGAGAGCCCTGAGTCACCTGAGAGTCCCTGTTCCTTCCTTCACTCCATCTGCGAGGAAACAAGCTGTTTGCTGTTTTTCCTGTGATTTGACTCTTTTGAATCATCTACATCTGAGATAGCCGGAATGGACTATGGTCTTTATTCACCTATTGTTGTAGATATTATTTTAGATTAGATAAATGGTAGTAGCAGCCAATGGAATTGTTTAGAAGGGGTGGACTGTGATGGTTTGAAACTGTCTTTTTAATTTTTCCTTGCAAAGTTCAGAACAGAGAAAGTGAAAGAATGTAAATAAGTCACTATTGGGTGTAAGAAAGCAAAATAAAGATTGTTCTAAACACTTCCATTGGATAGATAGAAATGTTTAAGAACTATTACCCAAAACAAAGTAGGCATTCTGCACATTCTGCGTTCGGCAGTGGGGGCAGTTGCTGGGCTGTCTGGCTGCTGTTTCTTCTTCTCTTCTGGCTGAAGATAACACACTGACCTTGGCAGCTAAGTTAACAACTTTCTGCTTAACTAACTCTGCTTCTCTGTCCAGGGGGGTCTGGGGGGGAAGCTTCTGGGAGAGAGAGAGGCCCCTTTGGGAGGGTCCCCTTGGGGGGAAGCAAAGGGAGATCGGTTGTGCTTTTCTGTTGATTTTATATATTTGTAAATGTTGTGAATTTTGTATATTTGTACATATTCATTGCATTTCATCGTAGATTTTAGACTCTGCTTGTAAATACAGCTTTTCATTTGCTTCCAGACTGGGCTAGCCTGGTTATTGTTGGTGGGGGGGAATTTCAGCTCACACCGACACACTAACATGTGGAAAGCTGCCACCATATGCTCAAATAGAGCAGCCCAAGCCTTGCTGGGTTGTAATAAGGGAATCTTCTTTGCACTGAACTGAAATTCCTTGAATATGAAATAAATATGAATGAAGGGGGTTTTTGAGGAAATGCAGTGAGACACTCACCTCCACAACAGCCAAGGGCTGTTAGAGTCACCTTTGAGTATGCCAGACTTTCTATTTACCCTTAATTGAATTGTTTTCTCCTGCTCTCCTCATTTTCCTTAAATCCTGTCTGCTTTTTTTATTCTGGTGGAACCATAGTCCTGTCCCAGAACTTTTGCAAAGTGTAGAGTTGAATGTCATTAAGAAGTCTTGCCTCTCTTGTGGTAATAAAGGATAAGCATGTGAAAACATGTTAGCACAGCAGGCCAAGGGATGGTGTGATATGATGGCAGGTCTAAAATGAAATTAGTGGTGTGAAGGGAGGCTATGTGAAAAATCTTGTGGAGAAGATGATTGAAAATGAAAATTAGTTGTCTTTTTGAGAACATGAATTACAGGTCTGCTGTGTGATACTTGAAACAGTTAAAAATACAATCAGAGTTGTCACACTCTTTGGAATTAAGGTAAATGTGTTCAGAAAGGGACAAAAGCAAAGCTTCAGTATGTGCATAGTAATGTGTGGAGTACTGGGCCACACATTGGGCTGCCCAGTTCAAGAGAGACAGGGAACCACTGGATAAAGTCCAGCAGAGACTATGAAGATGCTGAGGAGCATGGAGCACCTCTGTGAGGAGGAAAGGCTGAGAGCCCTGGGGCTGTTGAGCCTAGAGAAGAGGAGACTGAGAAGGGATCTGAGCAAAGCTCAGCAAAAGCTAAACAGCCTGTGGAGGGCAATAAGATGGGGCCAGACTATTGTTAGTGGTGCCTAGAGACAGGACAATGGGCAACAGGCACAAATTGGTACCCAGGAGGCTCTATCTGAACAGCCCTGGGGCAGGCTGCCCAGAGAATTTATGGAATCTCCTGCTCTGAAGAGATTCCAAACCCACCTGGACACTGTGATGCTGGGGCAAGCTGCTGTGGGTGACTGCATTGGCAGGGGATTAGGACTAGATAATCTCCAGAGGTTCCTTCCAAACCCTATTGTTCTGTTTCTGTAGTACTCCACTCAGTCTATCCATGCCAAGTGAGTGCTGCTGTTTGCAAGGTGATTGCCAGCTCTCTGTTGTGCCTCCATTTTGGATGCCATCTCCTGAGAAAGGCTGGGAAAAAGCAAAGTGGTAGCCAGAGGATCTGCACTGCACTAAGGGGAGCCTCATCCTCTTCTGTTGGAGCAGAAAGTTGTTGTGGGATAGTCTTGTTCCTTTCATCAAAGTCTCTTGGTTTCCATTGTTCCTACCATCATGAGGTGGTGACAATGTGTCTGGATTTAACCTGCTCTTTTAACAGTGTTGAAAAATGTATATAGTCTGGTGGCAGACAGTAAAAATATGGTAATCAATTTTTTATTCAAATCTTCATCAGAATATCTGGGGGCACAAAGAAAAATATTCAATGAATTGGACAGTAAATCTGAAATGTTTTGTTAAAGAGTGAGGTGGGCACAAAGCGGATCACTCCCACAACATCTAGGTTGGTTTTGAAGAAGATAGGTCATGACAGAGAACACATAAAACCCACATTACAGTTTTCTTCAGCAAGCTGTGGCTTTCCAGATGAACTAACACAAGTCAAAACTGTGTTTTCTTATGTCCTAAACTTGGACTACCATCATAAAATTGTCAGAAAAGACCTCCAACATCAAGTCCCACCTTCAACATAAGACCACCATGGCTATTAAACCATATCCCTAAGTGCCATGGCCACAAGTTTCTTGAACATCTCCAGGGACAGTGACTCTGGGTAGCCTGTTCCAATGCCTGACAACTCTTTCAGGAGAGACATTTTTCCCAATCTCCAATCTAACCCTCCCCTGGCACAATTTCAGGCCATTTCCTCTTATTCTATCACCTGATAGAAGGGAGAAGAGACTGACCTCCCACCTGGCTCTTTCAGAGCCTTGCTTCAAAGAGTTTGATCAATGAGGTCTTAGCTTCCTCTTGTCTGGACTAAACAGCCCCAGTTCCCTCATTTGTTCCTCACCAGACCTCACCAGACCTGTTCTCCAGACCCTTCACGTTTTTTGCCCTTCTCCAGACATGGTCTAACAATTCAATGTCCTTCCTGGGGTGAGAGGCCCAAAACTGAATCCAGGATTTGAGGTGTGGCCTCACAGGGGGTAAATCCCTGCCCTGGTTTTGCTGACTACACCATTGCTGATCCAGGCCATGGTACTGTTGGACTTCTTGGCCAGCTGAGCACACTGCTGGCTCATCTTCAGCCAGCTGTCAACCAACACACCCAGGTCTTTTTCTATCAGGCAGCTTCCCAGACACTCTACCCTAGACCTGGAGCCCTCATGGGGTTGTTGTAACCCAAGTGCAGGAGCTGGCACTTGACCTTCTTGAACCTCATACAGCTGACTCAGGTCCATTGATCCACCATGGATAGATCCCTCTGCAGAGCTTTCCATACTCTCCAGCAGATCAGCACTGCCACCCTGTCTAGTGTCATCTACAGACTTCCTGAGGGTGCACTCAATTCCCTCATCCAGATTATTGATGAAGACATTAAAGAGAGCCGGCCCCAATGCTAAGCTTTGGGGAGCACTTACCTGTGACTGGCCACCAACCAGATTGAAATCCATTCTCTACAACTCTCTGGGCTCAACCATCCAGACAGTTTTTCACCCAACATAGTATGTGCCTATCCAAACCATGAGCAGTTAGTTTCTCCAGAAGGATGTGTGAAATTTTTTTATTATTCAAGGGAAAAAAAAAAAAAAGATAAAAATTATGCATGTAAATATATTTCTGCTACTCACTCAGAAATTATTTTGCAGAAGCTGACCTAGTCTATCACCAACCCTATCTTTTAACACACTCTCAGATCTTTCTACATCTTCCCAGCAGATAATAAAAAAATTCAGAGCTTAATCATCTGTTGCACATGTTTCTGTCACTTGCAGAACCATTAAAAAAAAAAAGAAAAGAAAGAAAGAAAGAAAGAAAGATACAGGCAAAAGTCATCAAAATTGGGGTCCTCTTAGAGTTTTCTGAAGGCAAATCTGACAATCGCTTTCCCAACAAGACATGAAATTTTTCTGCCCTCATGCCTAAAATCACAGATTGGATTGAACAAGCTTCCTGGGACACAGCAACACAGAGGCAGACCTTGAAAGAGAGTGTTAAATTCCACTGGCTAAATGCTGTGATTGAGTCACATTAGAAAAGCTTAGTCATGCCTGAATTGTGTGGTTGCAGGCTAAAGTTAGAGACTTGCTGGTACCTGACTTGGCAGAGGAAGACACCGGAGCAAGTCCTGATAAAGAGAATTCCTGGGGAGTTTCTAACAGCTGAAATAAGCTGAAAAATTTCATGGGTTATTTGGTTTCTTACTCTGCTGCCTGTTGGGTTGATCCATTTAGAGCTGCAGCCAGGATTTATTTTTTATTGATTGGTTTTTTTTATTTAATTGATTTAGTTATTTATTTATAGGAAGGTGACAGTAATCTAACCGAGTAAGTCCTTAAGAAGATGTTCTTTTACATTCAGTGTTTTTGAGCACAAAACACCAGCTCTCAGGGTCTTTCCCCTTTGCTTTAGTTGGAAAAGACCTCTAAGATAATGGAGTCCAACCCAACACCACCATGGCTGATGCTGTCATGCAGCTGGAGGATGCTACAGAGCAAAAGTGCTCCACTAAAGTCAATATAATAGGAAAATAAACCCAGAAAAAATACTGAAAAACCTTGCTGCACCTTTAAAGTAATTTAATTTTATAGCTCACATGGTGTAAGAGAGCTCTGTGATTTTAAACTTATTCTTTTAGGGATCTTATCTTTCTGTGTTCAACCTGTTAAATCAATGTAATGATCAGGCTGAATAAAAAAAAAAAAAAAAGGAAAGAAAAAAAAAGAAAACAAAAACAAACATACATACAAACAAAAAAAACCCACAACCAGAAAACAAAATCAAAGAACAAAAAAACCCAAACAAAGAAAACCAAGCCAGCCAAACCAACCAATCCACCAAACAACAACAACAACAGCACCAAATATCCAAACAAGGGAAATTTGGAAGGAAGTCCCCTTTTAATTGTCTCCTTCAGTTTCAGGCTGCCTGCTTTCCATTTTCACACGTATGAGCACTTCCATTAGCCCTGCTGCTATTCTCTGGAAGTGGCTGCACTTTCCCTCCAGCTGGCAAGGTGCAAAGGGCTCTGTAGAAGTGGTCTAGGAAGCAACCCACACCCTCCCTGGAGACCAATTACTTTTGAAATGTGCCTGATCGTTTGCTGCTGCCATCTCCCCGTCCCCCCTCCACAACCTGCCCCCACCTTCTCCCTCCCGTCCCCCCCTCCCCCTCAAGCTCTCATTGTGCTGTTGTCACTGAGACACCTGATCAGCCCTAATTCTTGCTTTTATTTGAATTAGGGTGCCACCAATCTTGGATCCATGTCAGGGCCCATGTAATGCCTTTGGGCAACACTGGGGATTAGATTAGCATTTTGGTGTTGTTCTAAAGCCACATGGTCAGCATTATAAGGATCCCATTAGAGATAAAGGGACCAGTTACACAAAGCCTAAGAAATATAAGGGCCAGAGGAGGTTGATGTAATTGGCTGATATTAGAAAGTGCTTTAATTAATGAAAGCATACTGTGGTTACTACCCCTTTTTTATCATTTAACATGCCTCTTAATTACATTCTCAGTTGTTCGTTTACACTGAGCATGTCTTTCAGGACTGCCAAACTCTTCAGGGAAAATGAAGCAAGTATGTTGTACTAGGTTGGCCAGCCTCACAATTCAAACCCCCTGTTATTGGCTGATAGAAGAAGTCTAGCCAGAGAAAAAAAAAAAAAAAAAAAGGAAAAGAGAAGGAAGAGGGAAAAAAAAATAAAAAAGAGGAATGCTTGCCTAATCAAACAGTACCAGAAATGACAGGCTGTGTGAAAATTAATAATCAGCAGTTTAAGGGCTATCACACAGATTGCCTGCTCTTAAAAGCTTGGTTAGAAATACAAATACAACTATTTCCATGGCCAGGGAAATGCAAGTGAGGGCTGCCTCAGCTAGGAAGGCGGATCTTGGCAATGCTGCCTTCACTTTGGAGTACAATGGTTGCATGGATTTTTTTTTTTCTTGACCCATTTGGTCCATTTGGGTTATTCCCCTGAGTTTGCATTTCGTACACCGCTACCAACACTAGTATTGAATTGTAGGCCTTTCTTAATAGATGTGAGAACTTGATGGCAGAATATTCTCTTTTTTCCAGGGCGCTTTCCAAGTTTTACTTATCTTGCTTTTTTTTTTTCCTATCAATACTCATAGTATCGGGGGGGGGGGGGGGGGGGGGAAGGCACATAGTCTTAAAGGAAAAAGCCAACTTTTTAAGTATTAACACTTACATGATGATTACATTTAAACAAACATTCTAATCTCCAGTTTACTAATTTAGTTGTCTGTCAACAGTATCTTTTTTCATCAGTTGTCCGCAGTGCAGGGGACATAATAAACAAGATGTAAATAAATACAGATTAGCAATTAGTCAGAGATAAATTACCCAGAAATTAGTAATTCCACCACAAACTTACAGTGGAAACTACTGATTTCATAGTAAGAGGAGTTTTGTTGCTGTTCTGCTTTGCTTTTCACATTATGAATATTTCAGAGCTCTTCCAGTATCTTTCTTAAATGTCCTCTTTTAAGTAAATAGTTGCAAAGATATCTACAGCCTTCACATGTTGAATTATTTCAATGACAGAAATGGACACTTTTCTTCAATCTTAAAATCACAACATTCATCCCTGTTAGTATTCAGAGCTCAAGCTATTGGCTCATTTAGGACTTTAATAGTAGGACACAGCTAAACAAAACAGCATTTTCCCACTGTCAGAGATAATCAAAATGCAGACTGTCAGGTTGCAGAGAGGCAGCTACGGGAAAGAAAATCCAAAGGATGGGCAGACACACTTCAACTGGTGGGGTAGGCACGCTGTAATGTATGTTTTGTTGCATGAAAATTGTGAAGAGGTCTTTGCAAGATGTAAAATCATATGTCTGCAAAGTTGCTCCTAAAGAATCATGACATCTAGTCGTGTCTATGAAGCAGTATCCCTGACTGATATTCAGTGAACCCACCAAAGAGGCACCATAGAAAGTAACTACTCTTTCCTAGATGAAGTTAGTCAACAATCTGGATATCAATGTAATTAAAAAAAAAATGTTAAGAGAACAGAAAACCAGAGATATATGCTTTACAATCAGACTCTGCATTAATAGATAGAAACTGAAGAAACATGAATTTATGTGTATTTTATAGACTGATATCACTTTGTCAATGCAGCAGCAATGGTACCCTGCAGATGAGCCTTCAGAAGAAATGCAGTAACTGTATCTGTGCTCTTCTTCTAGATAAACAGGGAAATTCAGCAATTCATGAGCTTAATATGCATCTTAAGTCCCTTCTGGCTTTAATCATCAGTTTCATTTTGAATTCCCAATATCTGAATTAATTGCAGGTGTCTGCTTCCAACAAGAGTATAGTCTTTAAATTATACATGTCAGTGCATCACTTACACCGTGTCACTTCCAGTTAAATTTCTTCTCACTGTAAGTCTGCCTAACACAATGTGACATGACAGAAGTGTGCTAGCATGGTGCAGTACCTCAAAAAAAATAAATACAAAGTTTTAGGATATTATCTTCTACTGATCTTTTGAGTTACTTCTGGATGATTAAAATGAGCAGTTAATAGTTTGCTAGGAAAGGTCTTGACCAATAGCTGAGGGCAAGGAGTCATTTAATGGTCCTGAAGTTGGAGCAATTCTGTTGTGAACAGATATCAATAAAATTAGGTTTTTAAAAAAATGGTAGGAATATTTGGTCATCCAAGCAGCATACATAATAATAAATTGGAAGGGTTATGACACTTAGAGGAACATACAATGAGAAAGGACTCCAACCAGAATTTCTTCCATAGGAGTTAGGCTGTGGAGTAGGTCCTTCTCTTAAATAACTTCATAACCCAAACACTGTCAGTCTCAGCTACTTGTCTGAGCAAGAGCCAAATGCTCGCTTACGTCATCATGGAACAGCAGTTAAACAGACTCATGAAGATTTTGTAATTGCAGTGGGACCTCAGGGACGCAGAGAATCTCAGGATCCCAGGATCTCCAGGATCTCAGGAGATCATCCAGTCCAAGCACCCTGCTAAGGCAGGAGCACCCACAGCAGCTTGCCCAGGATCACAGTACCCACGATGTGTTTGAAATCTCTCCAGACAAGGAGACTCCACAATCTCTCTGGGCAGCCTTGCTTCAGGGCTCCAGCACACTCACACCAAACAAATTTCTCCTTAACTTCAAGTGAAACCTCCTGGGTTCCAGTTTGTTTCTGTTACCCCTTGTCCTGTCACTGGGCACCACTGAGAAGAGCCTGGCCCCATTCTCTTGCCCCCCACTGGACCTTAAGCTGTTGGTGAGCATCGAGAAGATCCTCTCTCAGGCTGCTTTTCTCCAGGCTCACCAGCCCCTAGTCTCTCAACTTTTCCTCTTCACAGAGATGCCCCAGGCCCCTTGACATCTTTGTAGCTTCTGTGAGACTCTCTCCAGTAGTTCCTTGTCTATCTTGAACTGATGAGCCCAAAACTGGACCCAGGATTACAGGTGTGGCCTGACTAGGGTAGAGTAGATGGGGAGGGGAACCTCTCTTAACCTGCTGGCCACACTTCTTAATGCCCCCCAGGAGACCACTGGCCTTCTTGGCCATGAAGGCACATTGCTGGCTCTTGGGGAACTTCTTGTCCACCAGCACCCCCAGGTCCTTCTTTGCACAGCTGCTTTCCAGAAGATCATCTCCTAACACATGCAGTTTCACCTAAATCCTGTCTTGACTGGACCATGCAGCTTCAGCAGCACAGTTAAACTTGGGAGGAAATGTTACATAAAAGGTAATCCTCAGTCATTTAGGAATTGTGGTGTTATGAAAGACTTAATTTCAACTGTGCCTAATACAGGAAATAACTACTAATTACTTCAACCTTTATACTTAATTTTGGAAATATGACACTAATTGGGCACCACTTTGTGAGGGCTTTGCCTCTGTAGAATCCTCAGCTGGAAATCTTTTCAGCATTTAAGAGAAAACATTAAATCTACCATTCTAGCTATGGTATTTCTGTTTTGTTTTATACAGAACATATTATCTATAGGTATCTTTATTTATAAAAAGAAAACTATCTGCAGTTATTCCACTCATCTACCCTATAGACAGGATTTTCTTGGAAAACTCCATGGTCTGCTTCTTGCTGAAAGAATAACAAAAGACAAAAGGATCCAAGCTGGACTGAACTCAAGATTTTGCTATTCTTTGGCAGGCCTTTCCATGTAGAGGTATCATCAATCTACTCTTTATCATCTCTTCTGTAGGTCTCACCTCACCCCACAGCAGCTGTCAGAGTGAAGAGTGGATGCCTTCCCACTTAGGCAATGGATGTGGTCAGCTCTCCATGGAAAGACTCATCTCTCATATCTCATCCTGCAAACAGACCCTCCACACACAGCCAGATGCTCAAATTAACTGTTACTGTGCTTTTCCAAGAAAATTACTCTGTTTTCTCTGCAAACTGATATTCAGTTGCTGTAATCCTCTTACTCTGCATCATCTTCAAAAATTTGTCAGTCTAGTGCTTGTTCTTAGCACACCGCAAAGTGGAGCCAGCCCAAATCCTTCCAGCTATTTTGGTCCATTCAGCAGAGGACAGAACCATTATTGGCAAAGAACTGGAAATAAAGATAACATTTGTCTTGATGAGCATCTCAGCATCAGGGAAACAAGAACCTCTTGGTTGCTGTCATGAATCAAAGGTGTCCAGTGCAGAAAATGGAGAACTATGAAAAGAGACTAAAATTGGAAACCACCTAGTCTGGAGATTTAAGACCCCATGAAATCTAAACATTTCATGATGTTGTGTGTTTTGGAGACATTAATTCTCCCATGTCTGACCACCCCTCCTGTTTGGTGAAGTAACTCAGCATGATGCCATCCAAGCTGAGGCCAACATCTACTTACTTGTGACCCTTGAATCCACATAAATCCTACCACAGAATGGACACAAAAGTGACTTTGACAAAGCATATCTCACAATTTCTCTCTAAGGATAATGATGTAGTGGCTGTTAATTATCAGTAGAACTGGGATTGAGCCTGTTGGGAAGACACACAGGTTTTTTGACTCCTTACACCTCAGAACTCTTTTCTTATTATATTGCTTCTCTCGTGTTCATCACTGCATAGTTCTGAAATGAAAAGAGGTGTCTTGGTCAATACATAGATACTCCTCATGATCCTTCTACAAGATACTAGGGACCTCCACTTTCCTCCCAGTTTAATCATAGAATCATAGAATCAGTCAGGGTTGGAAGGGACCACAAGGCTCAGCCAGTTCCAACCCCCCTGCCATGGCCAGGGACACCTCACACTACATCAGGCTGGCCAGAGCCTCATCCAGCCTGGCTGCAAACACCTCCAGGGATGGGGCCTCAACCACCTCCCTGCACAACCCATTCCAGGCTCTCACCACTCTCATGGGGAAGAACTTCTTCCTCACTTCCAGTCTGAATCTCCCCACTTCCACCTTTATTCCATTCCCCCCAGTCCTGTCACTCCCTGATAGCCTAAAAAGTCCCTCCCCAGCTTTCTTGGAGCCCCCTTCAGATCCTGGAAGGCCACAAGAAGGTCACCTCGAAGCCTTCTCTTCTCCAGACTGAACAGCCCCAACTCTCTCAGTCTGTCCTCATAGCAGAGGTGCTCCAGCCCTCTGATCATCCTGGTGGCCCTTCTCTGGACACCTTCCAGTATGTCCCTCTTGTGAGAGGGGCTCCAGAACTGGACATTATCCTCTAGTTTCCAAAAGCTGGGAGGTAACCACCAAGTGTGTAGTTCAACAACAGCAACAATTGTACAACTCCCTGAAAGGAGGTTGTAGCAAGGTAGGAGTTGGTCTCTTCTCACAAAGAGCAAGCAATAGGACAAGAGGGAACAGCCTCCAGTTGTGCCAGGCAAGGATTAGGTTGGGCATGATAAACAATTACTTCCGCAAAAGGGAAGGGAACAGGATGCCCAGGGCAATGGTGGACTTCCCAACCCTGGAGGGATGCAAAGGCAATGTGACATGGTTTAGTAGTGACTTGGCAGTGCTGGACAGTTGGACTTGATAATCTTAAAGGTCTCTTCCAACCAAAATGGTCTTGTGGTTCCATAACAACACCCAAGCAGCCTGACAGAGGAGCACAATTCTTGTCTGTGTGAATAACTGTCACTAAAAGGGGCTGACTTCTCCATGAAAAGCAGAAAAGAAAAGTAAAAGAGCAAAGGGGTAGCAAAGGACACAGGAGTGGAAGTCCTAGAAGCAGTCCAAATCCAGGACCCAACACAAGATACTTTTGATGTATCTCTCCAAGACAACATTTGCAAAATATCGACTGCAGATGTTGCCCTACAATCAGAGGTTGACATTACAAAGGAGTAAAATATTTGGTTGAACAGGCTTACAGGTGTCTCTCTGTTTCTCTTTTTAGTTACTAAGGGAGAATTTTAATGAGAATTTGACTCAAAATGCTTGATAGTTCAGTACAAAATGATAGATGCCTTATAAATACACACAGCACAGAGATAAAATGATTGGGGGGGAGCCGAGAAAGGGCTGCAATTCAATTAGTCATTTTAGAAACTGCTTGCATCTCTTCAGCAAATTAGACTTGCACGCTTTATGAGTCCTCTCACCCTTTGGTGAACTCATCTTTGAAGTTTCAGTATTAAAAGTAGCTCAGAATCATGCAAATAATTTTTGTTGTTCTTGGATCTGCTGCTGTTCTCAGAAATGCTGTAGGCATTCCACAATGTGCTAGAAAGACTAATTTAGTGGAGAAGTTAACAAGTCCACTCACTCACAAACTCCAAAATAAGTCAAGCGTAGCAGTGGTGCACTCCTACAGATGTATTTTTCATTCCAACAATCTGAGGAAGTGTTCAATTAATCAGATTGGAATGAGGTACATTCATGTTTCTCGTTCCCATTCCTAAATCTAACTTCATTCACATCAAGTTTACACTGTCCTTCAGTTCATGTCATTCAAATTCATGTCAGTAAGTAGACATTCAGAGACCTTCTTATCTTAATGGTTGCTTAGACATGAATGGAATAGGATTGTAGACTAGTCCTGAGTGTTGGGGTAGGGGGAAATATTCAATAGTCTGATCCAGAATTTTCATATCATGCCTTATTTTCAGCTGTCTTTGACTTATCAGAAGCTTGGAGGAATACAACACTGCACTCTGACTCTAGATAAGTAGATTAAAACTAGTGCAGACCAAAATCAATTTGTCCCACATCTCTCTAATTAAAAATGTTATGCAAGTATATGTGTGTATATATATGTATGTATTTAAATTTGCACTCCATCTAGATGTGATAGGGTGTTTCCTGACAGTTCTAAATTTGTATTTGGGGGAAGTTCATTAAGGATGTTTAGGAGCCTCCTCATTTTATGTTTTCAAGCTTAATTAAAGTAGAATTTCAGTCATTTCATCAAAATCATTTAACGCTTATCTGCTGACAGCTTGTTGGTGGTCTCCTCTGAGCTCACATCTTACCAAAAAAAAAAAAAGACTGTCATTCATGTGCATCATTATGTCCATCTCCTCAAAGATGTTAGCCTGGTTATTTTTTCACTGCAGTTACACCACTAAGAAAGGCTGTCTAGGATGAGCAGCTTCTGTTTTCGCTCTTTCTTCAGTAGTTGAAGGATTATTTAGTGTTGTCAGTACAAAACATTTTGTAATTATGACTCTTATACCACTCAAAAGTGATAAAAGCTTTCAGCGTTGTCCTCTGCATTAGCTGGGCTACTCCATTTAAAAGGTTTTGTTTGCAATTTACTGTCAACTGATACAAAGCAGGAAAACCCTCTGATGGATTGCTTAATGAGTATCTTAGCTCAAAAATCTGCACCTCATAGCCAGCAGCCCAAGGTGTCCAGTGGTTCCTGCCCAGCACCTGGGCAGGCAAAAGGCAGTTTGGAGGTCCTCTAGTAGAGTCAGCAAACAAATAACACCAAATTAAATTAAGGAAGTTGCAATTTCCAAGTTGGAGTAGGGGTATTTTAGGCAAAAAATGGGCTGAGAGCAGACACTTCTATGACTGTTTCCCTTTTTCTTTAAACTTATCTTAAATTAATCAAGCTAGACAACAGGATATCCAAACAGGACCACAAGAAGCAGGGAGAACAGACCAGCACCTGAAATCCTCTATTAGAGAGTTGAAAAACAGAGCAGTTATCACTCTTTTCTATTCAGAAAATGAGGAAGTCCTAATATCTTGTGCCTTTTTTTTATTTTCCTAGCTAAAAATATAATCACCACGAGAAGCCAAATCTGGACAATATGTTCTTTTCAGCCTTAAAATGTTCCTAGGGGAAGAGGGTCTTGTGTTTAAGGATCGTGAGTGCACCATGATAAAGGCTGAGAAATTTTGGTGCTTTTGGGGTTGTGCAGAGCTTCGGAGCACTTCACTGTCAAATACAAAATAAAACAAAACAAAACAAAACAGAACAAAACAACAACAAAAAACCACAAAAACACCCTAAGTAAACTAAACTAAATGTGAGGTGTTCCTGCCCATGGCAGGGGGGTTGGAATTAGATGATCCTTGTGGTCCCTTCCAACCCTGACTGATTCTATGAAAACAGACAGTCACAGAAATTAGAGAAAAGTATTAAAATCAACACTCTCTGTGATTGAGTTGCCCACACCCACCCTAGTCCTATTCCTCAGACCCTCTTCTCAATGCATCTCCAGCTGCTGGAGCTGGCAGGACAAAAATAAATTGGGGAATAAAAATCTGAAAAAACAAGGTTTGAATCATTTTCCTTCCTCCTCAAGAGAAACAATGCTGGTCGTATAATGAATCAACTTCACTGACAGCACACTTTCACAGGGAGGAAATACTAAGGTTTCTCATAAATAATCACTTTTTTTATTATTATTATTTTCCAGTAACATTTTGCTGGGTTAAAAGCAGCTCTGAATGAACGCTCACCAGTACTTTGTATTCCTCCCAGTATTTTCATTTAAAAGGGAGTTGCTGTGCAAAATAATGTCCTTGTCTGTCCCTTCCTCATACAAACCTCCAATCAAATTTAATAAAGCTAGTTTGATACAATGCCAGCCTACACTTGGTTTACCCTTGGTCGACTTTAATAGGGTCAAAAATATTTTCGCATTGGCAGTGTACGCATTAATCATTTTTCCAGAGGATTTAGAAAATTGGAAGAGACAAGGCCAAGCAAAATTTTAAATTAATTGGGCCTACCCCAGCATTCAGGGGGTCACCTTGTGTCAGTTGTCCCACATTTTCCAGGTCACGAAGTTCCAGTGTATCCTACAGCTGCCATGAGGAGAGATCCATGCTGTGGGCACACAAAGGTGAAAGAATTTCTCCCAGAAAGTGCGAATTTTCCTACGGGCAACCACAACAATTGCAGATTCCAGATTGTCGCCAGACACCAACCACTTAAATAATGCATGCTCGGCTGACGCCTGTACTTGGTGCATTTTCTAATCGAGTAGTCAGGAAAATTTGCAAACACTCTGTCATTTACCATAAATCCGCTGCCTGCTTACAACTACAGAGTAATTAATTTTAGTGCTGCTCAGACTTATTAATTTCAGCTGGGAAATCTGTCTTCACAATCGTTGCCGTTTTCGCCCTCCTTGGTTTTGGTTGTTTTTTTTTTTGGGGGGTTGTTTTGGTTTGGGGTTTTTTTTGGTTGGTTTGTTGGTTGGTTTGTTGGTTGGTTTGGTTTGGTTTGGTTTTTTCCTTGTTTCCTAATATTCTTGCTAGGGGTTGGAACATCAAAGAACTGCTCTTACAAGGGAAAGATTGTTTGTGGCAATGTTAATATGTGACTGCAGTGTGGCACCAGTAACTCCTTCAACGTTTCTGATTGCTATCTGCAATAACGCCCTCTCAGTATCTGGCTGGCTGGCCAGATGTAGTTGGTGATGGGAGGGAAGCAAGTGAAAGACTTTCTTTGGAGATGCAATCAATTGATTAGGTTCTAAAAGGGCTTTCTGTGGGATAAAGAAGGTATATACCTTTTAGTTCATGGTGTTATTCAGAGGAGCAGAGTGTCACAGCCTCAGTGCTGAAAATAACTGGAGGCAAGAAAGTTAACGTTAAACGGTTTATCATCTGTTTAAACGTTCTTAGCATTTAACCCATAGGATTAATAAGCTTTTTTTTTGGCACAAGAAAAAATGATCTCTTGCAGATTTAGTTGCAAACTTTGAAGTTATGGGAACACTAGAAAGGAAATCTCTGCAATTACTGCTTATTATTTACAGTTCTACAGACACAAGGCATATTGCTTGTTGGAGTGGTTTACCCTCATTTGCAAGGTGGACTTGGAGTTGCATCAGTAAGTACTCAGAATAATGTTCAGTCCTGCTCTGGTCTGAGTCACATCCACCTGTGGCCAGAGAAATTGTGCAGCTGGAAGTTCTGAGTAAAACTACCCATTCCCATCAGAGTTCTGAAATAATCATGCTGGCCATCTAGCAATCTAATATGACATGTATACTTCTTCATTTCCACTTTATGGTTGTATTAAAAAAATAAAGCTCACCTGGAAGACTTAAGAAATAATAATAATAATAATAATAATAATAATAATAATAATAATAATAATAATAATAATAATAATAATAGTAATAATAATAATAATAATAATATAGTAGCAATAATAATAACAACAACAATAATAAAGAAGCTGACATTAAAGTGAAAAATAATGCAAATAAGAATCACTAAGAGATCAGACATGGTTAAGTACCTCAGGATGTTTGTGGTTATGTTCATCCAAACAGTACTGATAGTTTTCTGTGGATGATTTTGCCTCCAACTGTTCCCAAGTCTCTGTAGGACTGCCCAAAACGAACCTGATACTTGTTTTGTAAGAGACGTAACCCTTTGATACCAAACTGGCTGTTTTCCTGTCATATGAATCAGTTTAAATGTTAATGAAATTAACTCCTGGAGAGCGGCACAGTGCCATCATTAATTATTTATATTGAAAAAAAAAAAAAAAAAGAAAGAAAAGAGGAGAGAGAACTGAAATCTGATGCAGTTTGTTTCCACATTTGGTATCTGAGGAAAAAAGGAAAGATTGTGGACACTTAGTGAGCAGTTGCAGCACACAGATAACTGTCTTAGAAAAATGTGAAAATGGGGACTCTACTCCTCAGGAGAGTGCTCCCCAAAAACACAGCATAAAAACACCACTTATACTTCATCACCATTTTCATGCATGAATTAAATGGCATCTTTAGCCCTTAACAAAAAAAAAAAAAATTAAATTGGCACTGAATTACTTTGTGATTACACTGAAATTTGTATCTGGTGCATCTATGGCCTGTTGATGTGATGTCCAGAAATATGCCCATTGATATCAAGAACCTACTTGATGGGGTCTGTGTGGGCCACATAAATATAGAAACTGGCAGAAAGCTCTAAGAACATCCATTTGCTAGGCTGTTACAACAACATGCTGATGAAAACTGTCATGCAGCTGGGATCTTCTCTTTAATACTGCAATCAAATTTATATATATATATATATATATATATATATATATATATATTTTTTTTTTTAACAAAGCCAGGACTCACTCTTTATAAGGGCAAAACTCCATAGTGAGAAATAATGCAAACATTATGACAATGAGCCAGGAACAAAATAACATTCAAGCCTGTTAATTAATCACCACAAAATACTGAAGTGCAGCATTAGATGAGCAATGTTTTCTGGTGGCATAAAATATTATGGGATTATGGCTCATGTAGAGATGAGGTACTGTACTTTAAATGTACATATGTAATGTATATGCATAAATATCTCAATGTAATAGTTTCCAAATGATGCTATTAGTGATATATGGCATTAGTCATGTTACTTCTTCTATTAATCCAGAAAAAAAAAAAAGAAAAAAAAAAAAAGGAAGGGCATTTTAATTTAATTCAGGATATTTTGCTTAAGAGCAGCACTTTGCTGCTCGTCATTGTATTTTGACAGCAAACTGAATTCTTGTTCACAAGTATAGGATTTGTTTAGCTCCAGGCATCTGTGTTTGGATTACGAGAATGCTGATTGGTTCACTGCCAGGGGCACAAAAAGGTCAAGCTGTCCTTTTTTAAAGGCTCTTTTTTCCTGTCTTTCTCTCCCCCCACCCCCTTTTTTTTTTTTTTTTCTTTTTTTTTGCCTAAGAGTTTGGCTCATTAATCAGAGTTAAAAGAAAGGGGAAAAGGCAGTGACTTGAAATCATTTGATTCTTTTTCAAGGGGTATTTTTAAAAAAAAAGCAGAACTCAATGTTAGTGTTAGAGGTTGAGTAGATGTTTGTATGGATCATACTGACATACTTCTGACAGGTGACCTGAAACCTTTCAAACTGACATCTGTCACAGAGACAGACAGAGGTTTTTTAGCCTCAGAGCCTGTTTTCATGACATTTCATTTTTCATCAGATTTTGAGAGAAGGAAAAAAAAAAAAAAAAAAAAAAAAAAAAGAAGATGAACTTGAAAAAATCTTGCCAGGGGCAGAAAATGAGATCAGGTTTTCTGCAGCTGTCTAACTCACCTTTAAAGGTTAGAGGTCCAGGCAAAGCGAAGAAAAAGGTCTCATTTTGATGTTATTAGCTTAAAGGACAGATTACTTCTTTAAGTGTATTTCTACAGTTGCATAGCCAGTATAGGACATTATAGAGGTGTGGGTAGTTAAGGGTGGCTTGGGTTAGCCATTACAAATCCTGATTTCCAGCATTTACTTGCTCTTTGCACTGAGTGGAAACTTAGGGCACAAGTTTAACTCATATAGGAGTCTGAGTTGAAAACTGCAAATCTCTATCATAAGGATGATATTATATGATAAAATATGAATTCATATTTAGTTCCTGGTTTCATTTTGTCCAAATGCTTGTTAGGAAACTGTGACCTCTGTTTTAAACTAAAATGGATGCAGACACAGATACGTGAAATACAGGCACCATGACAAGAATGCATTTTGAAGATTAACTTTACTGAACATACTGATGAGGCCAATAAGACTGTCTAGACCATGGTCAGGATGGTCCTGTTAGATTGGAAGAGGAAGGTCATTCCAACAAAAATGCCTTCTTTTGCCAAGGCAGGCTGAAGTCATTGCTTTGAACAGCTTCCCTCTGCCACACTGGGGTGGGAAAGGTGGCGAAGATACAGAGCAACTTCCACTTTGCATGTGCAGGACAACCAGCTGATCAGTCCCAGTCAGGATGGGTTCACAAAGGGCAGGTCCTGCTTGACAAACCTGATCTCCTTCTGTGACAACATGACCTGCTGAGTGGCTGAGGGAGAGGCTGTGGACATCGCTAACACTTTTGACAGTGCCTCCCACAGCAACCTTCTGGAGAAACTTGTTGCTCATGGTTTGGGTAGGTGGACACTGCCCTGGGTTAAAAAGTGGCTACTGGTGAGACCCAAAGAGTGGTGGTGAATGGGTTTAAATCCAGTTGGTGGCCAATCACCACTGATGTTCCCCAGAGCTCACTGCCAGGACCAGATCTCTTTAATGTCTTTATCAATGACCTGGATGAAGGGATTGAGGCATCCTCAGCAATTTTGCAGATTACACTAAACTGGAAGGTTGGGGTGATCTGCTGAAGGGTAGGGAGGATTCACAGAGAGATCTGGACAGGCTGGATCAATGGGCAGAAATCAAAGGGATGAGGTTTAATGAGGTCAAGTGCTGAGTCCTGCACTTGGGTCACAAGAGCACCGTGAATGCTCTAGGCTTGAGGGAGAGTGTCTGGAAAGCTGCCCAGTGGAAAAGGACCCTGGAGTGCTGGTTGACAGCTGGCTGAAGACAAGCCAGAGTGTGCCTAGATGGCCAAGAGGGCCACCAGCGTGCTGGCTTCATCAGAAGCAGTGTGGACAGCAGGACCTCAATAGTGACTGCCCCTCTGTACTCAGCACTGGGGAGGCCACAAATTGAGGACTGGGTTCAGTTTTGGGTCCCTTACTCCAGGAGGATCATTGAGTTGCTGGAGCATGTCCAGAGATGGGCAAAAAAGATGGTAAAGGGTCTAGAGAACAGATCTGGTGAGGAGCAGCTGGAGGACCTGGGATTGTTCAGCCTGGAGAAAATAAGGTTGATGGGAAGCTTTCTGGCTCTCTACAAATCCCTGAAAGGAGGATGGAGCCAGGTGAGGGTTAATCTCTCCTCCCTAGCTATAAGTCACAGGACACAAGGAAATGGCCTCAAGTTGCGCCAGGAGAGGTTTGGATTGGATGTTAGAAGGAACTTCTCTGAAAAGGTTCTCAAAGACTTGAACAGGCTCCCCAGGATGGTGGTTGAATCCCTATCCCTGGAGGTATTTAATAGATGCAGAGATGTGGTGTTGAGGGACGTGGTTTAGTACCAGATTTGATAGAGAATGGTTGGACTGTATGATCATAAACATCTTTTCCAGTCAAAACAATTCTATGATTCTATTCTGTGATTCCTGGGATGAAAATCCACATATCAAGCTAAAAGTGGCCAGCCAGTGATGTTCCTGTCCTGGTAGTGATGTGCCAGCTGGATCACAGGGTGAAGAAGGAAGCCTACAGTGATATAAATAGAAAACCTTGTAGGTATAACTAGAGCTAAACATGAGCTAAACTTTATCCAACACATTAATTATGCCATGGAGGTAACAATAGATAGGACAGGCTGAGGAGTCAAGATTTCTTTTCTCCTGACATAGGGAAGAAGGAAAATGGGACTAACATTAATTGTACCTGAACTGGTATGGGAAGACATCTTTAGTACTTTATTGCTATAAGCCAATAATTCTTGCTGAAGCTACTGACACTTGCCCAAAACCCAGCAGGAATTTGCGACTGCTATGAGGTATCATGATGCTTTTGTCAAAATTAATGATTAATTTGAGCCCAAGACAAAGAGAGATGAATTTTATTTTTCCTACACATCCACTCCTACTGAGGTTTGGGAAATTGTATGGTTTTCCACTCAGAAAGAAGGAGTTGAAATCAAAACCAGTGTTTCCATGTACTGTTTCATCACAGAAGGCACATATTTGCATTTCTGCACATTTTCTAGTGTCTCCATTATTTTGAACTGCCAGGAAAACTTAAGAACTCAAGAGCTATGCTATAATCCAACAAACAACATCAACATAGTCATAAATTAGAGCACCCCAAGCAAAAAAAAACCCTGCAGAATTTGGTTTGTGTGTACCCTGTCACCCTGACTTCACTCATCATTGCAGCCCTTTATTGCAATAAATAAGTAGCAAACATATATTGCAGTCTCATTGGTACTCATAGTCACCAATTGAGTAAGTATTCCCCTGATTCACCTCAACTTTCAGCAATTTAGTTGAAAGGAGTCTGAAAAATAAGATAAAGCTAGAGAAACACATTGTGTTTTCTGCTGAATTCAATGATCATAAAAGTCTTTTCCAGCCTAAAGGATTCTATGAAGACTAAAACCTACTTGTTCATCAGTTATGGATCTTTCTTTCATTGAACTCTTTCCTTTCTCCCTTAGTTATATTAAAAAAAAAAAAATTAGTGGTGGGCACCTAGTTTCATAGCTTCAGCATAACATTAGCCATCTGGGATATATCCAGCCCTGTGCACAGATTATATGCTCTGCCCTAGTGAAACCAGATCTGGAGTGCTGGGCCCAGTTCTGGCTCTCCATTTCAAGAGAGACAGGGAAGCACAGGAGAGAATCCAATGGAGGCTACAAAGATTCTGAGGGGACTGAAGCATCTCTGTGAGGAGGGAAGGACAAGAGACAGAATCACAGAAACATTCAGTTTGGAAAAGACCCTCCAGATCACCAAGTCCAACCAACAACCCTACTCTGCAAGGGTCACCCCTAAGCCATATCCCCAAGCACCACATCCAAACTAACTTCAAACACATCCAGGGCTGGTGGCTCAACCACCTCCCTGGGCAGCACATTCCAGTGCCTGACCACTCTTGCTGGGAATTTCTTTTCCTAATGTCCAGTCTAAACCTACCCAGTCATAGCTTGATGCCATTCCTTCTTGTTCTACCACTAATTACCTGTGAGGAGAGACTAGCACCAGCTTCTCTACAATGTCCTTTCAGGCAGTTGCACACAGCAATGAGGTCTCCCCTCAGCCTCTTCTTTTCCAAACTAAACAACCCCAGATCCTTCAGTCACTCCTCATAAGATTTATTCTCCAGGCACTTCTCCATCCTTGTTGCCTTTCTCTGCACTTGATGAGGAGACCTGGGGCTGTTTAGCTGGACAGCAGCAAACTCAGGTTTGATGATAATGCTCAGCAAGAGCTAAAGGGCCTATGGGATCAAGACAATGAGGGCAGCACTTGTTGTTGATTGGTGTCCAGCAACAGGACAACGGGCAACAGGTTGCATCTGAACAGGAGGAGAAACCTCTTTGGTATGAGGGTTCTGGAGCGCTGGAGCAGGCTGCCCCAAGAGGTTATGGAGACTCCTTCTCTGGAGAGATTCCAAACTCCCTCAGACACTATGCTCCTAGGCAAGCTGCTGTGGGTGACCCTGCTTTAGAAGGGGTCCAGAGGCTCTCTTCAACATCCAGCATGCAGGAATTCCAGGATTCTGTGATTATTAATATAATTGTTCTACCTCACCAGATCCTTGAGCTTTCTCTTTTTATTTTCCTTTGAAATGATTTGACTTAGGATCATGGAATCATAGAATCAGTCAGGGTTGGAAGGGACCACAAGGCTCAGCCAGTTCCAACCCCCCTGCCATGGGCAGGGACACCTCACACTACAGCAGGCTGGCCAGAGCCTCATCCAGCCTGGCTGCAAATACCTCCAGGGATGGGGCCTCAACCACCTCCCTGCACAACCCATTCCAGGCTCTCACCACTCTCATGGGGAAGAACTTCTTCCTCACATCCAGTCTGAATCTCCCCACTTCCAGCTTTATTCCATTCCCCCTAGTCCTGTCACTCCCTGATAGCCTAAAAAGTCCCTCCCCAGCTTTCTTGGAGCCCCCTTCAGATACTGGAAGGCCACAAGAAGGTCACCTCAGAGCCTTCTCTTCTCCAGACTGAACAGCCCCAACTCTTTCAGTCTGTCCTCATAGGAGAGGTGCTCCAGCCCTCTGCTCATCCTGGTGGCCCTTCTCTGGACACCTTCCAGCATGTCCAGATTCCTCTTGTAACAGAAGCTCCAGACGTGGACACAGTACTCCAGGTGGGGTCTCAGCAGAGCTGAGCAGAGAGGGAGAATCACCTCCCTTGACCTGCTGGCCACACTTCTCCTGATGCAGCCCAGGCTCTGCTTGGCTTTCTGGACTGCAAGTGCACATTGACAGCTCCTGGTGAGCTTCTCCTCCCCCAGCACCCCCAAGTTCCTCTCCTCAGGGCTGCTCTCCAGCCAGTCACTGCCCAGCCTGGATTTGTGCTCATCTGATCATGCATGGATTCACCTAATCCTTTTTCTCTATTTGATGTAAAGGATACTGGCCAATATTGCAATGATATGCTACTAAAAATTTTCCTTAGCCAGCTTAATACCAGGGAACATCAGAACATATTTTGTTTATGTATACTGCACAATAGGTGTGAATTCAAAGACTATGCTAGGTCTTGTCTGAGGAGGTAATAAGCCCATGGAGGGAGAAATAAAAGTGCTACAGACAAGCAGTGTCTCCAGAGTGCCAGGCTTGAACTCCAGATTAATTTTCACAGATGTTTTATAGTGTTGTAACTTTAAAATCATCCTAGAGAAGGTAATCCTCAGCCAAGCAATTCTGCTGCTGCCATGGACCCAACCTGTGTCAAGCACAAGTTAATGGTAATGTAGAAAACCAGCAAGGACTTATAACCTCAATGAAATTCTTGTTAGCATCTGTGCAGGAGCTCATGTCTGTGGGGAAATCTTATCTCTTACTTTTGCTGGACAAGAAGAATTCAGAACCCAGCTGCTTACAATGTATTTAAGTGCTCTGCAGAACATGTAAAACACAGGAATTACATGGCAGGAAGAATGGGTGATATGGAAAGATTGAAAAATCAGATAGTATTTTCTCTAGGAAAAAAAATAAAAATAAAAGTGCCTCTGGCTTTTTGTGGGCTAGGATTGTGCAGTTTCACACATCTCAAGAGAAATCACTCTTGAGGTTAAGAAAAATATCAGTGGGAAAGGTAATGGAGTTTGGAGGTAAAAGAGCTACAATTCTGAAAGTGTAGGTTATTTTTTTTTTCCACAGGAGAGCAGGATACCAATCTGAGAAGTCCAAGCTGATCATATAGGGGCTTTGAGTGGTAACAAGGGAGCTAAGCCCATCAAAAAAGAATGAAATAAATGCTGGGAGAATCAAGAAGGAGTCCAGGGTTATTTAGAAAACCACCATCTGGTATTTGCAGTTCAAAACATCTTTGGCATTTTTAGGAAATTAAGAAGAAAGATGTGGGGGAGTGAAGGTATTTAATACAGTGTATGGTTACTAGTTATTATTTTTATTCAGAAATGAAAAAATTATTTTGTGTTCAGAACAAAGTTGATGCTGGACATAAAATAAATAATAATAGTGTAGGTATGCATGTTGCTATCCGTTCCTCTAGAGGGTATGATTGTACTCTTATGGTATTGAGTTTGAAAGGGTCTGGATTCTCTCATCTCCTACTGAGATTAGTGAAAAAAACCTGAGCGTTCAACCACTCTGAGAAAAGAAATGTTTGTACTAATGATGAAGAGTCATTTTCATCACCCCAAAAGCATTTAAATCATGGTCTCACACGTGGCCTTCAGGAAATTTCTCTTCCTTCCTTTTTCCTGTATTTTTCCCTATATGAACAAGTAGAGAAGGAAGTCTACCCTTGTCTCCTGGTTTGATGAACCTTTATGTAACAACTGGAACTCAGAGTCTTCATCATAAATGGCACTGTTCATGGTTAGCATCCATTTAACACTGATGTCCATCCATACTCTTTACAAGACAGATAGATGCAAAAATAGTGACATAAGAAAATCACATCAGAGGAGAAAGGTTAAATTTGTAGTGCTGCCTTTTTCATCTCAGTTGACCATTGATGGTAAGCATGGGAACCAGAGAGGAGTAGTGAAGTTCAATTTCTCAGTTTGTTGATATCAGCTGCCTGATGTGGATTGATATCTTACCCTGTCCTTACTCAGAATTACCTTTTATTTTCTTTTTGGTGTAAATGACATAACAGGAAAGTTTGCAACAAACATTTAATTAACTGCATGAATTACCTGAATACTTCCATTCCAATACACCACCTCTAATTTCACAAAAAATCAGACTTCACAGATGTCACCAACAGAATTTTTGGCCTTAAAGTCAATTTCTGTCAATATTCACTGGAGAATCTTGTATATCTGCATTGAAAAAAAAATCAGGAAAAGTCTGAATATAGGTACATGGGTTTTATTTTTTTTTCCTAGAATCATTCACTTTTATTTAAAGTCTGAAACCAACAAAGTAATAAAATCTTCAAAAATTGTGAGTCCAATGGAAACAATTTTGCCTCAAAGAATCCAGTTCCAGGTCTTAATTTTCGAGAACAAACAGTTCACAAATTTCAAATATGAAAAGTTTTTTCTGCTAAAAAAAATTATCTCACACTAAAAATCATCATGAGATTATTTCCTTGTGATGTTATATCACATCAAAATAGAATTACACGAAGAAGCAGAAAATGGACACCCTTGATTTCCTTACTTTGGTTCCTTTCCATTCTGCTTTTTAAGTAGTTTCAAATTCCCTATGAGCATCTACTTAAGCTTAGGAAGGAGCGGAGCTTCTTTAAAATGTTTTTTTTTTTTGTTGTTTCAGCAGCAGCAGAAAATGGTTTTAAGAGAAGTATCCATGATTCATAATACAAATTAAAGTTCTCAAGGACTTAGTGTGGCAATGCAAGTACTGCAGCCTTTCACTGGCTGTGCTTATCAAGCTTTTCATTAACAGAAAGATGAAGCATGCAGTTCTAAGAAAGAGAAATCTCTGCTGCTTTGCAAATTTTTGGCTAAATTCAGGCTATCCAGAAATGCTCTTGAATGAATAAATAAATAAATAAATAGATAAATAGATAAATAAAAGGCAACAAAGACAGCACAGCAGAGAGTTACAATGCAAAGTGAGTTTGATATAAAATTTAAATTGTCCTCCAATATCAGATAAATTCTGATGAATCAGATAAACTAAGCCCATGCCAAGTCTCTAATCCTGAGTGTCAGGTGGTGTTATTAACCACCTACTCCAACTACAACATCTAAATCTCAAGTATTTGCATGCCTGACCTATCTCAGGGCCGTGTATCTTGGTCTAATCAAGACTGAGTTAGGTTATGGTGAACAAGAGTTTACCGAATATTATTGCATGTTGATCAGGTACTTTACATAATTTCTGGTTATTATTTGCCATGAAGACTGTGAGTTTGAGACTTCCTTCTTCTCCCATCTTCTCTGAGATAGGAAGCAGGATCAGATGTTTCATCAGGAAAAAGCAAGAGCTTTTTCTCTGGAGAGAAAAAAAAATAAATCTGGAGACTGCACAGTGTCAGCAATGGTGACCAAAAGGTCAAATAAATAATGTGGGGGTATGTATATATAACAAAAGATGACTAGAATAAAGCCTCTCTTACAGAAACAATGTTCAAGCCACAAAGTGTTTGGGGGCATGGAGCATCTATCTTCAGAGAACAAGATTTCTGTAAAGTTCATCAAGATAGAACCCACCTGCAACATTTTCTTTTACACTTTATTTAACATCTGTAGTCCTCTGTTCCTCACACAGGTGTGTTTATACAGATGGAATTTATCATAAGTAAGGAGGATGTTAAGTGCAACTGGAACAAATCTGGGTTACCTTTTAATGGGAATTAAATGAATAAATAATTTAAATAGAAAAGCCTTTTGAAGATCTCTTTTAAATCCATTGGGCAAGGTGTTGCTGACATGCTGCAGAAGCTGAAAATTCTCTGAGTTAACATTTTCTGATATAGGTAGGAGTAACCATCAGCTGATAATTTGCAAGATATGTAGGTTCCTAGATGGAGCATGGCTATTTGAGTGACTCTCAAAAGAAGGTGGGAAGAGGACATACTCCACTAGGGTTTTATTGCCACCCAATAGCCACCACAGCAACTTCTGTTTTTTGAGGAGGAAGTGGGGATTTTTCTTCTTTTGTTGGAGTTTTTAGGATTTGTTTTTTCCCCCTGAAGATGCAGTATTCTGTCAAGGAGGATGGGAAGATCCTTGCA